>NC_050530.1:9741554-9774250 GCF_002922805.2 Oryzias melastigma | reverse complement strand
TCAAATGCGGAGAACAAATTTCACACACCTAGGTGCGTGACAAATAGTGGGACTTTGACTTTGACTTTGAGCTCTCGTTTTCAGCTATCAGCTTCAGTGTTTTTACCTATCAATTTCAGCGTTTTCAGCTATTGACTTAGTGTTTTCAGCTATCACCTTCTTCGTTTTCAGCTATCAGCTTCAGCGTTATTAACTATCACTTTCAGCGTTTTTAGTTATCATCTTCAGGGTTTTCAGCTCTCGTTTTCCGCTATCAGTTTCAGTGTTTTCAGCTATCAGCTTCAGCGTTTTTAACTATCAGCTTCAGCGTTTTCAGCTATCAGCTTCAGCGTTTTTAACTATCACTTTCAGCGTTTTTATTTATCATCTTCAGGGTTTTCAGCTCTCGTTTTCCGCCATCAGTTTCAGTGTTTTCAGCTATCAGCTTCAGCGTTTTTAACTATCACTTTCAGCGTTTTTATTTATCATCTTCAGCATTTTCAGCTCTCGTTTTCAGCTATCAGTTTCAGCGTTTTCAGCTATCAGCTTCAGCGTTTTCAGCTATCAGCTTCAGCGTTTTTAACTATCAGCTTCAGCGTTTTCAGCTATCAGCTTCAGCGTTTTTAACTATTACTTTCAGCATTTTTATTTATCATCTTCAGCATTTTCAGCTCTCGTTTTCAGCTATCAGCTTCAGTGTTTTTAGCTATCAGCTCTAGCATCTTCAGCTGCCAAATTCAGCTTACAGCATTCACACTAGCATTATCACAGGTAATGCTATATATCTAGTTCATGATTATGTTATAAAGTTACAGTTTCAAAGTTATAAAAATGTAGTGTTCGGTCCACAACCTAAGGTGTGTTTTTGGATTTTGGCCCCTTGAGTGATTGAGTTTGACACCTCTCTTCTATGATCACATTTTGTTGCTTTACTTTTTTGCAAAGTGTTCAAATTACAAAAAACAACCATCAGTCAGCCGCCGTTTACTTACATTTAACAGTACTGCGGGACTCTTGATAACCTGCGTACTCGGAGCCCCATCCGATGCTCTCGCACTGCCTCTGCGTCCCCTGCCCCTTACTCCCAGCGGGCAGCTCATCCCGTCCCCTTTCCGCCCCGCCGGGGCACATTCTCCAGAGTCCCACGCTCCGCTTGCGTCCGTCCTCCAGCGCCTGAAGAACCCAGCTGGGGGTGAAGGCGGCAACATTGTTTAACACCAGGGACAGCAGGGCTACCACCACTGCTGCCGCCACCAGCCTCTGCACGGCCATGCGACACCTGACGCCCGCCACTTCTCCCCCTCCGTGGCGTCCCTCTTGCAGCTGTGAATGTCTCCGCGGTCGGTCGGCCTCCCTCCGCTGCGGGCCAGAGGCGCCCCTCACTCCTCTCCAACAACTTCCAGCTCTTAGTGCTCCTCCAGCTTGCACGGAAGAGTTTGCAAACTTGTTGATTGTAGGTTTATCTAAAGGACATCTCCATTCATCCTCATTCAGGGGTTAGTCGTTGCAGCAGATCCTCAGCCCTCTTCCTCGGACAGCAGTGTGGGTACTTGGGGGTTGATCCAACTTGCACTTGGGTCCATTCCACTGGCTCCGACTGGCTGCAGCTTGACTCTTGGATCTTAATTTCTTTTGGTTTTTGTACCTTTTCTTCCTCTTTTTTGGTTTTCTAACGTCTTCAGATTTGTTTGGTATCTCTCTCTCTGCTTTCAGCAGCTGCACATTGCTTCAAAAGCCAAATCAGAAAGATATTGTTATCTGAAGACGTAGCGTGTTAGTGGCTCTGCAAAGTCTGGCCAAGTCCGTCCTGGTTTGAAGAGCTCCTGCTGTTTGTCTGGAACAAGAAGTCCTGCAATCCCACCTCCTGCTGCTCTCCCTCTCTTCGTCTTTCTAAAAATTTTCTCTGCCTGCCAGAGGTCAGAGTTAAAACGTAGGGGAGTTGCCGTTAATCATGAACCCGAAGCATCAGTAGTTTGCAGTGCAGTGCAGCCTCCTTTAAACACAGATCCTTCATGATCATTTCAAATGTGACTCTTTGTCAGCGTGCTGGGGTGAGAGCGTCTAAAAGACGCCGCCTCAGACGTCACCGCTCAGTGTATTCTTTTGTCTGGGGACCAGGGGGCGTCACTGAAGTGCCCTCTCCTATGTGCAACAAACATACTGACGGCCACAGTCAGCCAGCAACAGGATGTGTTTCCTGAGAGGAAAAGAGAATGGGAAGAGGGGCCACATGTAGACCCGTTTCTTCTCTTGTCTTTCCTTTTGTGCCTCTCCAGATCACGCCGCTCGATGTGCAACAAGTTGGGCTTTTCTCAGCATTTTCTCTGACCATATTAAGTCTGGTTTTGGTTCATATTTTGGGTAGTTGGTATCTTCTGTTAGCCCTCCAAAAAGTAAGGCCCCTAAAATTTGAGGTATTTCCTGTTGCTCAACTTTCAATAAACAGCCCACATCTGTATCTGCTAAAGAAAGGCGGTGGGAGTGGATGCAAATAGAAACCAGATGGCTGTGGAATCCTAAATTTGGACATGAAGCTAACCCAGTTAAATATGTCAGCAACTAACTTTGAAAGCTTGAACTATCATTTTTTTTTTTTTTGAGATTTTTTTCCTCTTTTTCTTTGTCAACATTTTTCAGTCAGTATTTCAGCTAGTGGAAATAAAGAACACAAATGGCCTTTTCCAAACAGGAAGTGTTTACATTTCCACCAAAGTTTTGTCTACTGAATAATAAAATGCCCCTGGAGTGCGCAAAAACATCAACCTCACAAATGGTCTTTTCTATTTTCCTCCTCAGTAAAGCAGTGTGGGAAAACATGGCAAGGATGTGTGTGAAAACCCGCCGGCTGGATGTAGCGCATGTGTGCCTTGGGAATATGGGGAATGCAAGGGCAGCGAAAGCACTGAGAGAGGCGAAGGCTGAGCCAGAACCAGAGGCCCAAGTCGCAATGTTGGCCATTCAGCTGGGCATGCTGGTAAGACTTTAAATCATTTGATTGCAAACTACTTTTAGCTTAAGGTGCAAACTGACCTAAATCTTTATTTATATTTTTTTTCAGTAAAATTAAGCTAATATATCTGAAGTTGAGCTACATCCTTTGTCTACAAATAACACATCCTCTGTTTGGGTCTGAGCATGTCACCACACACCGAGTGTGGGACTTTCCTTACTGAAAGCATTTACCTTTCCATGATCTTTTCCTGTTCTCCAACAGGAAGATGCAGAAAAGTTGTACAAGAGCTGTCAGCGCTTTGACCTGCTGAATACTTTTTACCAGACCTCTGGCCAATGGCAGCAGGCTCTGGAGACGGCTGAAGTTCAGGATCGCATCCATCTGCGCTCGACCTACTACAATTATGCCAAATATTCTGAGTCCATGGGTGACCAAATCCAGGCAATCACTTTGTGAGGAAGAGTTCTTTAACAAGGAAACAACTTGTTTTGTTGAAAAATTCATTAAAAAGTGGGATGTCTTCTTTTATAGCTACGAGAAGTCAGACACACACAGGGTTGAGGTGCCCAGAATGCTCCAGGATGACACTCCATCTTTAGAGGTTTATGTTAGCAAAACGAAGGACAAGTGAGTCTATAACTCCCAAACTTCATGACCTACTTATGTTATAACAAAAACTGAGCAACAAACTTGCATTCTTTCCTCCTGTCAACTTAGGAGCATCTATAAGTGGTGGGCCCAATACCAGGAGAGCCAGTCAAAAATGGACGCAGCGCTGCACTTCTATGAGCGCGCTCAGGACTACCTCTCTCTGGTCCGGGTCTATTGTTACATGGGGAACATTCAAGAGGTAATCCTGTAACAGAATTCCCAAAAAGAAAAAGTTTTGAGGACCCTTTTTTTTAAATTTAAATTAAAACATTTTAGCTCAGAGCATGAACCATAACTGTGTGTTTTGAAGTACAATCTTCTTTAAGATAAAAACAATTCAATATATATGGCATTACCTGCAATGATGCGAATGTGAATGCTGTAACTGAATGTGGCTGCTGAAGATGCTAGAGCAGATAACTGAAAAGGCTGAAACTGATCGCTGAAAGATTGTGAAAATATTAACTACATACCAAATTAGCAAAAAAAAAACTCTACTTTTGCCAAAACCTTAAACTATCAGTTAAACTCCAAATTAGCCTAAATAACTGGGAAAATGTCTAGTTTTTCCAAAACAGCTAGCATAATGCTAAAGTTCAGGCTAAACTCCAAATTAGTACAAATAACTGTAAACCTGTCAAAATTAGTCAAAAACAGTTTGCATAATGCTAAAGTATTAGCTGAACTCTAAATTAACCACAAAAAAATTGTGTCTAATTTTGCCATCACCGCTAGCATAACGTTAAAATATTAGCTAAACTCCAAATTAGCACAAATAACTGGAAAAATGTCTAATTTTGTCAAAACAGCTAGCATAATGCTAAAATATTAGCTTACTGACAAATAACCATGAAAAACTTTTTAAAAATGTTTAATTTTGCCTAAACAGCTAGCATAATGCTAAAATATTAGCCAAACTCCAAATTAGCATGAATTACTGGAAAAATGTCAAAATTAGCCAAAAGCAGCTAGCAAAATGCTAAAATAGTAGCTAAACTCTACCAGTTTTTAGGCTGATTTAGTGTCTAATTTTGCCAAAACCGCTAGCATAACATTAATATATTACCTCAACTCTAAATTAGCCTAAAAGGATAAAAGAGTGATCATATTGCTAAAACATTAGCTAAGCTTCTTAAAAATGGAAAATGTCTAAATTAGCCAAAAAGCAGCTAGCATAATGCTAAAATAAAAACTAACTCCAAATTACCCTAAAAAAACAGTAGTTACTGAACATTTTAAAGTTTGAATTCTGTCTCTAACTGAAAGTATCTGATACCAGGATTGCTGAAATAGCTGAAAGTGTGATTGAGTTTTAACATGCGGAAAAACGTCCAGAAAGGAGCAGGAGAATCATTATTGTGTGAATGTTTTGAAAAGAGAAATAAAAAAAAATGATATATTGCATTTCTTGATTTAACAGGCATCTCAGATAGCAAATGAAACAGGTGACAGAGCAGCTTCGTACCACCTGGCCAGACACTATGAGAGCCACGAAGACCTCAAACAAGCAGTCCATTTTTACACAAGAGCCCAGGCCTACAATAACGCCATACGACTTTGTAAGGTATAGTGGATCAACGAGTATCTTTCAATTCATCAAAACTCTCATCTGCAAATGTTTTTATTCTAATAAATAACTTTTGTCTGCCCAGGAGAACGGTTTGGATGACCAGCTGATGAACTTGGCTCTGCTCAGTAACCCAGAGGACATGATGGAGGCTGCTCGCTATTATGAGGAGAAAGGCAGCCACCTGGACCGAGCGGTGGTGCTCTACCACAAGGTTGAGCTCAACTTTCACTCCAGCTTTAAAATTGTCCACAAGGGGGCGATCACACCCCATGTATGATTTTTCCTCCTTTCTTTCAGGGTGGTCATGTCTCCAAAGCTCTAGAGCTCGCATTTTCTACAGAGCAATTCGCCGCCCTTCAACTCATTGCAGAAGACCTGAATGAAAACTCCGACCCCGCCCTTCTAGCTCGCTGCTCAGACTTCTTCGTCTCACACTCCCAAAACGAAAAAGCACTGGAGCTACTAGTCGCAGCCAAGAAGGTACCTATGTGTGGCTCATTTTTGCACAGACTAACCAAACATGTCATAACTCCTGTATGAATTGGGTCTTCAGTACCATCAGGCCCTGGAGCTGTGTGTGACCCACAACCTGACCATCACGAATGATCTGGCTGAGAGAATGACAGTGACTGATTCAAAGGATCTATCCAGAGAGGCCCGCAATGAGCTCCTGGAGAGGATCGCTGACTGCTGCATGCGGCAGGGCAGCTATCACATGGCGGCGAAAAAATACTCACAAGCAGAAAATACAGTCAAGGTAAAGAGGTTTTTTTTAATGTTTTTTATATGTATTCTCATTTTTTGTTTGTTTGCTTCCTTCTAACAGGCGATGAAGGCACTCCTGAAGTCAGGCGACACAGAAAAGATTATTTTCTTTGCAAATCGCTGTCGCCAGAAAGAGCTTTTCATCATGGCAGCTAACTATCTCCAATCGCTGGCCTGGCATGAAGACCCTCAGATCCTAAAGACCATAATCCATTTCTACACCAAAGGAAAAGCATTAGCTCTCCTCGCTGGCTTCTACGAAGCCTGCGCTCAGGTAAAAGCATTATATTTTCAAAAAGAAAAAGCAGTCATTATTTTTTAATATTTTCCCAATTTTCAAAAATCCTAAAAAAAACATTTTTTTATGCTCCAGGTGGAGATTGACGATTACCAAAACTATGAAAAGGCTCTGGATGCTTTGACAGAAGCTTTTAAGTGTCTTTCTAAAGCCAAAGACGCTTCAGGAGGACAGCAGGCAGCGAGATTAGCCGACCTGCAGCATAAAATCACTCTCATCAAGAAGTTCATCCACATCCAAAGGTAAATTCAAGAGAGACATCAAAGGAAACACTACAGAATGGAAATCTGGAATTCCTCTGTAGAAAAAAAGCTTTCATCTGATAGTAAAAGTGCTAATTTGTGTTTTTTCTAAGGGGCCAAGAAAAATGAATAAATATTCTGTAATAATATTCCTGCCTTTTTAATTTTTCATAATTATGTTAAAAAGTTACAATTTTAGAGTCTTAAAAATTGGCATTCTGCTCGCTTTTTGGACTATTTTAACTAAGATTTTTTAGGCTATTTTTAGCTAACATTTCAGCTGCATGCTAGCTGTTTTGGCTAACTTAGGGGTTTTTAATGCTTTTTTGGGGTTTAGCTAATATTTCAGCTACGTGCTAGCTGTTTCGGCTAACTGAGGCTTTTTAAAACATTTTTAAGGCTGTTTTGGAGTTAGGCTTATATTAACACGCTAACTGTTTTAGCTAATTTAGGCTTTTTCAGTTTTTTAGGCTATTTTAAAGTTTAGCTGTTTTTTTCAGCTACATGGCAACTTTTTGGCTAACCTAGGTTTATTTCAGTTTTTTTAAGCTAATTTGGCATTTAGCTAATATTTTAGCTGGCTACCAACTTCAGCATCTTCAGCTATCAGCACTAGCATCTTCTGTGGCTAAATTCATCTTACAGCATTCACACTAGCATTATCACAGTTAATGCTATATATAGTTCATAATTATGTTAAAAAATTACAGTTTTTAAATTTTAGTTTTAGAGTGTTCAATAGATATTTATCCTGTTCGGCCGATGACCTAAGGCGTGTTTTGGATTTTAAGGCGTGTGATTGAGTTTGACACCCCTGTCATAAAGGGTGTGGATTAGAACAAAAACATCCAGCAATTTATAGATTTATGTTTTAAATTACTTCATATATTGGTTTAAATCAAACAATTAATTATTCAGCTTTGAATGATTTTGTTTTTTTTACAGGTTGTATTCTGAAGATCCCCAGGAGGCGGCGCTCTTATGTGAAGCTTTGCTGCAGGAGCCAAAGTTAGACCCCCCCATCAGGATTGGGGACGCATTCGGGTTCCTGATCAATCACCACTGTCAGAAAGGCAACTTGGAAGCGGTGAGGCTCCTCTGTTTACACTGATAGTGAAAGTGGTTGATGAGAATGAGTCTTATTAAATACTCATCGGGTTTGTTTCTCCTCCAGGCCTATCACAAGCTAGAAGAGCTCCAGAAGCTTCTGCCGACTCAGAACATCACATGCTACATCAGCCAGGCTAGTTTACAGGCTCTGCACTCAAAGATGGAGGTATTTAAAGGTCGTGGTGGCAGAGCTGGTGTAACGGAGGAGGATGAAGTAGAGGAGGACCTTTAGTTCAGTTTACTGTAGTTTAAAAACATGCACAAAAATGGCTGCAAAAAAACATCCGACCATAACACAGTGGAGAATATGCAAACACTAAATTAAAATCTGTTTTGCCCTGAAGGTCAAATTTATTCTGATGTGTGATTTTATCAGATCAGAAGCTTGATGTAAATATCCAATATTTCCCATTAATATTTGTGCCGCTGGGAAGTATTTTTTACTGAAATATTTTAATAAACTTTAAGAATGCAACACTTACTGTATCTTTACATTAAAATGTTTTATCAAAAACTTTTCATTTGAAAGTTGTGTTTTTTCAGGTCAATCTAACCAAAAGACTGTAGTAAATTTCCAGTTATCACCACAAGAGGGCGGTGTTGTCTGTGAAACGTTTATAATGATGCTTAATGTTTAAAAGTCACCTTAAAAGGTGTTTCTATTTATTTTCTTAGGGATTTTGTCAGTGTTTGGGGGCGGAGACTGTCGCCAAATATAGACAAGATGATGTTAGCAAGCTAAAAAAAATTATAAAGTTAAAGAAAAAACATGTAATTATGCACTAAAAGTTGTGTCACTTCTCTTTCTCATTTATCCTAAAGACAATCATCAACTGTGTAAAAGAAAACATGTGTGGCCACAGCGATGTGAAACGGGTCCGTAGCCATGGCAACAAAGCAAGCCGTCATTCACAAGAAACCAAGATGAGCGTTTTAGCTGAACCTCATAAGAGAGTTGAGGCTTTTCTAGATGAAAGGAGGTTGGATTTGGCCGAGGCTCAAATATGACTCGAAGTTTCAATTCTGAGAAACTTGTCTTGAGTCTGATGTGAAGTTAAAGCATTCGACAGCAAGAAGATCCAAAGATTAGTGAGACAGTGCACAAAAACATGAATATTTATAGCATTTCAATCATATTTAGCTGCGTTTCATGTTTTAAAAAAGTCAGATTTGTAAGAAAATCCCAGCATGGTTAGAGCTCGATGGATTCGTATTTATCTTGTCAGAGAAGTTTGTAAGCTAAGATGAGGTTGAAAATGAAGAACAGCTGTTTAAAGATAATAGAGCAGCAGAGGAAACTAGTTTTGTGCACAAAACTGAACTTGATTAAACAACATCTCGTCATTTGCAGTCAGGATGTGTATATGCTGCTGCTCCCACACACATCTGCTGGTGGATTGTGGTGATTTTTGTCCTGTTTGCGTGTTTGTTAATGTGGTTTCTCTGCTCTCGTCTGTGATGTGGCTCTGCCTTTCTGAACGATCTGGTTCCTCTCTTGTGGTTTGGACCATGTTTTTAGCGGTAAGAATGAAACGTTTAACCAGAAAAAAATGTTTTATATCGACGTAATGATTTTTTGTTTCTTTTTAAATTGTATTTTTCCATATTATAATCATTCAAAAAGCGAAAACAATATCACAAAGAGAGAAGGGAAAATATATTTCTAATTTATGTGTAGTTGACAGGAAGCAAACTGATTAACTTTTCAAAATAAAGCAGGAAGAGTACAGATTACACATGTTGACAATTTGTATTATACATTTTTGCCTTTACAGTTAAAAAAAAAAAAAAAACTTTTATAACTTTAAAACTTCACCATCTGAAACCTAATCCAGTCTGGAGTTCAGCGTAGTGACCTGAGAGAGCTGAAGCGCTGTCATCAGGAAAAAGAGAGGCTAGAGGTCAGCTGCAGGCGGCCCAGAGGACGTTTGCTCAAAGAGTGCTGACCACTTTGAAGTGGGATGATCTGCTTCTGTTTGGTTGGAATGATGCTTATATTTGGTCTCTGGGTTTTGTTTGTTTGTGTGCACACTTCCCGAATAACGCCCAAGAGGTTTTGTTTGGTGAGAAGGGGGATCTGTGAAAATGACTTCAAAGTTTTTGGCCTCTCGGAGACACAACATGAATGTCTGTAGATCACGAATCAGGGAAAAAGCAGCCAAAATTGATTGAACTGTTGCTGCAACATTAACTTGGGTTTGTGTTTATTGATTTAAGTTTCAAAGGCATAACTAACCTAAGGAAAAATACTTTTTTATTAACCATTTTTAGATTTATTTTTTTTATCAATTAATAGCAAGATTGTTGCTCATTTAAGCTTTCTGTAAATGCAGCTTAATTGACGTAAACATGTGACTTAAAATCACATGTGTCAAAGTCAAGGCCCGGGGGCCGGATCTGGATTATTATATCCGGCCCTCCAGATCATTTTATTTTATTGTTATTAATGGCCTGATGTTATCTTGCGCTTATTTCTAACTTGTTTAATTATGACAGAATATATTTATATGGAGAGTAAAATATTGAAAATTATTTAAGGTTTAAGTTGATTTATTCTGGAATAATATTCCTGCCTTTTAATTTTTCATAATTATGTTATAATGTTACTGGTTTAAAATTTAAAAAATCTGCGTTTTTGCTATCTTTTTCGACTATTTTGGCATTTACTAAGATTTTGTAGTCTATTCCTAGCTAATAACTCAGCCACATGCTAGCTGTTTTGGCTAATTTAGGCTTTTTTTCTGTTTTCAGGCTGTTTTGGAATTTATATAATAATTCTGCTACACGCTAGTTGTTTAGGCAAACTTGGGTCTTTTTAGGCTATTTTAAAGTTTAGCTATTTTTTTCAGCAACATGCTAGCTATTTTGGCTAACTTAAGTTTTTTAGGCTAATTTGGCATATGGCTAATATTTTAGCCGGCTATCAGCCTTTGCGTTCTCAGCTTTTAAGTTCAGTGATTTCACCTATCAACTTCAACGTTTTTGGCTATTAGCTTCAGCGTTTTCAGCTATTAGCTTAAGTAATTTCAGTTTCAGCGTTTTCAGCTATTAGCTTCAGTAATTTCAGTTTCAGCGTTTTCAGGTATTGGCTTCAGTGATTTGAGCTATCAGCTTCAGCGTTTTCAGCTATTAGCTTAAGTAATTTCAGTTTCAGCGTTTTCAGCTATTAGCTTCAGTGATTTCAGCTATTAGCTTCAGCGTTTTCAGCTATTAGCTTCAGCGTTTTCAGCTATTAGCTTAAGTAATTTCAGTTTCAGCATTTTCAGCTATTAGCTTCAGTGATTTCAGCTATCAGCTTCAGCGTTTTTAGCTATTATTTTCAGCATCTTCAGCTGTCAGCACTATCATCTTCAACAGACAAATTCAGCTTCCAGCATTCACATTAGCATTATTACAGGTAATGCTATATATCTAGTTCATAATTATGTTAAAAAGTTACAGTTTGAAAGTTTTAAAATTTTGTTTTAGAGTGTTCAATAAATGTTTATCCTATTCGTCCCGCGACCTAAGGTGTGTTTTGGATTTGATCTGAAAATGGATTCTTCATAACAGGGGTCTTCAACTAAAATTTAAAGAGGTCCAGTTAGGAAACACTTGAAACATTCGAGAATCTGTCGCCACATATTATGCCGAGCGGTTTGGTACGTGGAAACAACTATCTCTGTAAATCCATATTTAGAGGAAGATTCCTGGTTATGTCTGTAAGCAGCAGCTTGATGTTTCTCTGAAGTGGAAAGCTCTTCTTCAGGTTCCTCACGGTTCTTTGGTCCCCAAAGACACTCTCCAAACATGTACGTGTCCGTATTTGATGACTTGATAGAGAATGTGTTGCAGTGGCAGCAAGATCTGCACCATTTAAAATAGAGCCGCCCATCGTATTAGTTTTGCGGTTAGTGACCCCTACTTTATAAAATAAAGACAACATGAATTTACACGCAGATTTATACAAATCTTAATATTATGTAATATTAAGATTTGTATAAATGTTTTAAATTGTCCTATTTTCCATTAACAAAATGAAAAATTATCAATTTCTAACTTTGGATCAAAACAAATATAAAAAATAGCTTGCTTTTTAATATTTTTTCTTTTCAAAACCATGTTGAACTGAAGTATAGTTTCATGCTTGAATCCTTTTTTGCTTGCTCTAACATTACCACACCCTCCAGACACAACACCAAACTGCACATTGCTGCAGCCTGCATGGGAAAGAAAAGCCAAAATGTTCCCAAAGTGCTCATTCATCTCTTCATCAGTAAAGTCGACAAAGCTCCAAATTAGTTGTGTGTTCATAAACAATCTAAAGTAAGAGTTTAAAGTTGTAAACAAACATCTTAAACTTTTGTTCCTGTTAATTTACTGCAGTGTAATTAAATTCTTTTCTTTTTTTTTTCTAATGGCTCCATGTTTCATTCTATAACCCATTTTGGTTTTTATTCTGAAGTGTTGCTTTCATGCCATCAGTAGGTGGTGCTCACACTGATGGATTCCTCACTGAAAAGCCCCCAAAGAGACGTGGCCTTGAGAAAAAAATGCCAGGAATGTTTGCAAAGCTTATGTCAATTTCACAAGCTCAGGAGAAGAAAGCCTTGGGACAATGAGGGGGTCACCCCGGTGAGAATAATGTCATTACATGTTACCCAGACATGTACACGCCTGTGAATACTTTCCCCTTATGTCTGGGCTGAGGAACTGCAGGAGACTTTTTCTAGAAGTGGGGTTCCTATCTTAGGGATTCCCTTTAAAAGGTTTTATTTTTTTATTTTATAAAAAATACATTTCTCAGCTTTTATTTTGAAAATCTCGTGGAAAACTCAAGTAAAAGTGCTGAAAAGCGCGATGAGGAATGATGGGAAAAAGCAGAGGAGAGTCATACGCATGTCACCCCAATTCCCTTTTCATGGGGCCATGCCAGCCATGGGAGGGAGGGAAAGGGGGGCGGGGGTGTGAAAGTTTGAGAGGAATGGGAAGTGGGATTTTGTTAGTAATGTATTACACTCCCATGGCCCTGGGAAAAGGGGTGGGGGGTGCTCGGCTTGGGCCTTTGCCAACATAGTCACCATGCCAAAGCGCTGTGTGTCGGGGACCACTACTCTCACAGGCCGCTCTGGGAAAATCCAAACCAGGTTGGTTTTTGGTGCTAAAATCAGGAGGCGGGGTGGAGAGAATTTGTGAATAGCTTTTGTAAATATTAAAAAAAATGTGTGTTAAAAAAAAAATAAAAATAAAAAAAAATATGAGAAATATTCAGACGTGTGCAGCACCACAGCTGGTCCTCGAGGCAGCGTGCCAATTTTTTTCCCAGGACTGGAGCATTTTCAGACACTTGACTTCTGGGTATTTGTCCATCACTTACAGTAGGTGGTCCTTATTATGATGTAAATAAAAGTTATTTAATTAATCGACAACAGTACATGCGACTAAATGGAATAAATTCAAACCATCAAAAGATTACTACCGGAGTTCCACAAGGATGTGTATTAGGCCCCTTACTTTTTATTTTGTTCTTAAATGATTTCTGCAAAGTTTCCAAAACAATTCAGTTGTTTGCAGATGATACATCAATTTTCTATTCTGGAGGAAATTTGCCTGAACTGATGGTAATGTTAAAAAAAGAAATTGTTAAGGTGAAAAAGTGGTTTTGAATTGGGAGAAAACAAAGTATATTATTTTTAGTAATCGTCAAACAGATGACAAATTTGGGTTAGGGAAGGGTTAGAAATGTAACGTTTCGAAAGATTTGTTGTTTTAAATGTCATCTTTTTGCTTTTTCCTTAAGAAAAAAGAACAGATTAACTAAGATTTTTTTCTTTATTTTTTTCAATTGTCAAATGTATGTTTCCTTATAAAAAAAAAATGGCATGAACAATCATTCATTCAAAATATACAGACTTAAACCACTATCAGACTCAATAAAATATATTATAGCAGGTTGTAATTTGAAATCTGTTTGTCCAGTAGATATATCAGTCAAATTTTATACTGCAGAAATCTTTTTATGGATTTAAATTACACATTCTAGTTTATCTGTTTATATCATAGCATGTAAAACTCATACTTTGAACTAGAAAGTGCTGCCGTTTTTAACCGTACTGGCTCTTTAAAACTCTCAGACACAAAAAGAGTCCGTCTGCACTCCACCAGCTGAACTCCTGATTGGGTTTCACTGTTTGCTCAGTCAGTGAGCAAAAACAGCAACACATTATAGTTTAAGTTAAGTTCACACAACAAAGGAGACAAAAACGTTTTTGTCTTTGAAATGTGCTGGTTTGAACTCTAAAGCAGAAAAAACACTAAATCACTAAAACTTGGTCTACTTTTTAAACCCTTATTATTATTTAGCAAACATTTTTGAACACGTCATAAACAGAATCTATGTTTTAATTTGTTTAAAAAGTAGCTACGTTTCTCATCAAATACTTATGTTCTTTAAAATAGAAAACATGTAAAATAAATTATTTTTTGTTTGCTTTATCACTTATTTTACAAGAAATTCTGCTTTAAATTAGGGCCAGGAATTGATTGAAAAAATGTAACTAATTAATCGTAAACCGAGCTGCTTTTTTCCTTCAGAATCTGCTAGAATTACGTTGATCGTGTTAAAAATGAAAAGAAATGACAGTAAATCAAACAATATAAACACTGGGCACAGTTGTTAAAGGGTTAATTTTAGCTCTGTTGCATTTTCAATTCCAAAATTTTACAGGAAATTCTGCTTTAAATAATTGTTTAATGAACAGTCAAGTTGATTTAAAAGTTGTTTGCACTAACATTATTAGTAAAAGGTTATTTATTGCTTGTATATGTTTTTTTTAGATGCAAAAAATGTTTTTTTTTTTTAAATTTTATTATATCCGGCCCTCCAGAACATTTTATTTTATTGTTATTTAATGGTCAAAAGTTATCTTGTGCTTATTTCTAACTTGTATAATTTTGACAAATATATATTTTTATGGCGAGTAAAATATTGAATTTATTCTCAAATAATATTCCTCCCTTTTTGTTTTTCATAATTAGGTTAAAAAGTTAGAGTTTTAGAGTCTTTAAAATTGGTATTCTCCTAGATTTTCTGGACTATTTTGGGATTTACTAGGACTTTTCAAGGCTATTTTTCGCTAATATTTTGGCTACATGCTAGCTGTTTTGGCTAATTTCGGCTATTTTTTATTTATTTTTATTTTTTGGCTGTTTTCGACTTAGGCTTATATTTACACGCTAGCTGTTTTGGCTAATTTATTCTTTTTCAGTTTTTAGGCTATTTTAAAGTTTAGGTTTTTTTTTCAACTACATGCTAGCTGTTTTGGCTAACCTAGATTTTTTAGGCTAATTTGGCATTTAGCTAATATTTTAGCTGGCTAACAGCTGTAGCGCTTTCAGCTATCAGCTTCAGTGTTTTCTGCTATCAGTTTCAGTATCTTTAACTATCAGCACTAGCATATTCAGCAGCAAAATTCATCTCACAGCATTCACACTAGCATTATTAATGCTGTATATCTAGTTAATAATTATGTTAAAAAGTTATTTTTTTAAAGTTATAAAAATATATTTAAAAATATATTTTTATCCTGTTCAGCCCAAAGTGTGTTTTGGATTTTGGTTCCTTGTGCGATTGAGTTTGACACCCCTGCTTTAAATGATTATTTTATAAGTAATACATTTGACTGAAAAATACAGTACCAGAAAAAAACCTCAATTTTCTGTATTTCTCATTAAAATTGAGCACAAACACCGCATGAGATTTTGTCCTCCTCCTCCTCCTCATGAAAGCATGTGAAGCCCATTCACTTTCTTCTGTTTTGTTGATGTTACTTTGAGCACATATTTGTTTTGATGGTGGGAATAAGGTTGGATGACGGTGTTGTCCTGAGGATGGGAAGCAGGGTGTAGCGATGCAGAGGAAGTATCTCGCATGGCTCACAATGGACCGCTCGTCAAGAGCGCCTTTGTTTTAAGAGGTTAATGCCTAATTGATACAGGCTTAATGAGAGCCGCCTGGGTGTGCGGAGAGTGTGAGCCCCGCTGTAATTGGAATGGACAAGGCAGAAGGGGAGGACTTGATGGGAATGCAAGGAGGAAAATGAGAATGTTGGGAAGAATGTGGATTATAAAGAAAGTTTAAGAAGCAAGTGAAACACTTGCAGAAAGGATGATATTTCTTTAAAAAAAAAAAACTGCAGTCGCATATTTTCAGGGACACCTGTCTTTTCTCCCCCTCTGTCAGTTTGACAGCCTGGAACAATTCAAGCCCGAGTCCTCAGCTTCCCTCAGACAAGCTAAAGACTGGAGAGGCTTGAAGAGGGAGGAGGGAACGGGGAGAGAAGCCGAGCACTTCAGAAAACCTTGAAGAATTAAAAATGAAAGCTATGCAGATTCCGGGTGGTGAGGAAAGAGGGATTTTTGCATAATTACAAAGATGAAAAGATGATTTTTTTTTTAAGCTTAAGCAAGCAAAATGATAAAGAAGGGTCCGGAATGATTAAAGTGGAGTGTACAGTATAAAGGGTTACAAAAGAGCCACGGTAATGGTGAGGAGGGCAGGAGGGAGGCAGCTTGATGAGCAGGAGCGAGTGAGAATGAGGCTGAGTCTCAGTGAGGGAAGAGGGAAGGGACAAGCTTTCCCACACTCAGCCGGTTCCCACAGTGGACCCGGCTAATCCCTGTCTTAATTGGGGGAGAATTCCAGCACACATGTTCCCCTGGAGTGAGCGGAGAGCAAAGGAAGGGGAAAACTCGGGAGCCTCCGACACTTCAGACGGGCCGCGGGGCGGCTGGGCTGCTGTGCAGCGTGTCAGTGCACTTTGGTGGAAAATAAACATGCTGCTCGACTGTCAGCACATCTGATGCATGTGGCGACCTTTTTTTTGTTTGATACATAACTTTTGGCCTTTTAGCAGCCAGTTAGTATTTCTTAAGTACTGGCTTCTGTTCCAAATGTTAGTAGTTTCGTCTTTATAGACACACTCCAATAAAAATTGTGTTTTTTAGAATGTGAGGGCTGCCTAACCAAAACTACCCAAATAAAACAAATAAATAAAGCCAGCAAACTAAGACTACCAAGATCCAACCCCAAACTAAAATAACAAAACCCACTAAGGACAAAGAAGGGAAAAAGAACAAAAGATAAATAAATGAAAAAAAGAAAAATGAAATAGCATTTTTTTTAAGTAAGGATTATTTAATTAGCATTTTATTTAGATTAGTTAATGTCTGAATTGATCCCTGTTGACCTGAAGATGTCTTGTTTGTTAAATGCTACCTCCAGCTTTTGTTCATGCCAAAAAATAGACATAATTCTTATTTAGTAATAAAAAAAGAAGATCATAAATGCAAATCCAAATTTTTTAAGGCTCCTTCTAGGTTGTGATCAGTAGAAAACGAGCCCAAATGGCTCTTTTGCTGTTAAAGGTTGCAGAGCTCTGTACTAAGCAATATCTTCTGCGTATCATTTGAAAGGACAGATGCTAATGATGTTAGCAACTGTTGCTAAGGACTTTTCTGAGGACCAAATCCAGCAACAATAGCAAATGCAAAGTTTTAAGCATAAAGCAAACTGAAACATCACAAAGCAATCATTAAAAAAGGATGGACACGCAAAAGATGAGACATCAGTAAATATATTTTTGGCACAAATGGCGCCCCGAACGGCTCTGGCTGCACGTATTGACAAAATTTCATGCGAAAAGTCACTTTCGAAAAAAAAAAAAAAGGAAGGAACACATTAGTGTTGAGGAGGTTGTCAGGTTTCCTGTCATAAACGTTTTCCTTCTTCAAGCCGAGTCAATGTCACGCCCCCAAGAGCTACATACCCCACTCTGATTGGTTAGTTCGTCAGCTCTGCACACAACACTGTAAAAGTGCCGTTCATACAAACCTCATTTGTCACACCAATATTAAACTGTCGGGGCTACAAAATACCATCTTGTTGGCTGTAAATGGCCTACAGGGCACAATTTTGAGAGGTTATTTTGGGGTCGTGAGGGACAGTGGAAACAGCCACCTGTTGAGCGGGTCAGTCAATGACTGAAGAGTCAGCGGTTCGATCCCCGCTCCTCTCATTCAACTGTTTGTGTGTCCTTGAAAAGTTAGCACAGGCTTATTCTCCGCCAACCCAGAGGCAAATTTTTTATGAACTCCTGCCGCTCTGCAGAAACTATGTCTTAGAAAATGGCACAAGTTTTCTACATAAAATGGCATTGTCATAATTTAAAGACCACTGGGATCACTTTTAAAATAGATCTGAAGATGGTTGGAGTGGAACCACCTAATCCACAGAGCCTAGAGCACCAACCACTGCACCATTGTGCAGCCCTCGTGTAAATCTCCTCAAGTTTCCAGGGTCACATCTGAGGTGGAAGGACTGATTGTTTGGGCCAGTTTAGAATTCATTTGGCAAAATAAATTCTTACTCTAATATACATAAAGTGGGGGCAAAAAAAAAAGAGGAGAGGCCTGTATATGTAATTTTCATCATGGGTATACTTCAACTATAAGAGACAAAATGAGGAAAAAAAATCTAGAAAATCAGTGTCTGATTTTTAAAGAATTTATCTGCAAATTATTGTGGAAAATATGTTTTTGGTCCCTTACAAACAAACAAGATTTCTGTCTCTCACAGAAGTGGAGCTTCTTCTGTGAGAGGATCCTCTGTCTTCCCCTCGTTACCTTTATTAATGTCACCTGTTGGAACTGGTTATCTAAATAAAAGACACCTGTCCACAACCTCACACAGTCTTGTGGGAAGTTCTCTGTTCAGAGACAGTTGATGAAGGGACGTCTTGAAGAGAAGGGAACAAAATGGGGGATAACAGATATTTTGAGCAACACCAGCAGTTATCCGTTTTTGATTTCTTTTTTTGAGGCAGACAAAATTGATTGCTAAAATATGAAGGAATTAGACATTCTGACCCATACTCCATACCAGTAGGTGGCAGTAATGCACCTTAAAGCTGTATGCCATCCGCCATAAAACAACACTAGAAGAAGAAGAAGAATCTCACGGTCACACTCCAAACTCCACAATGGCCAAGCCCAAAGAGCTGTCTAGGGACACCAGAAACAAAATAGTTGACCTGCATCAGGCTGGGAAGACTGGGAATAATTGTGTTAACAATTATTTGGAAATGGAAGACATGCAAGACCACTGATAATCTCCCTCTATCTGAGGCTCCACGGAATATCTGATCTTGTGGGGTCAAAATGATCACAAGAGCGGTGAGTAAGAATCCCAGAACCACACGGGGGACCTAGTGAAAGACCTAATGAAAACCAAAATAGAACTTTTTGGCAAGAACTCTACTAGGAGAAATTATGCTGAGTTGCATTCAAAGAACTCCATATCTACTGTAAAGCATGGGGGTGGAAACATCATGGTTTGGGGTTGTTTTTCAGCAAAGTGACCAGAACGACTAAAAAATGTGTATGTTGTTGTAACAGTGTGACATATTCAGGAAAATGGTAGAAAACATCTGCTCAGCTTTTGGGTCTTCGTCTTTTTAAAACAGACATTGCATCGCATTTGTCTTTGAAAAATAACAACCAAGAGTTTCACAGCAGAATTGAGCAATCACGATGTAGAAATTCAAATCCAAAAAGCTGTTGTTTAAAACATCAAAACCAAATATCTCCAGGTTTAATCAATCATTGAGCCCGTTTTTCAAATCTCTTTCTGCTTTATAGATATTTCTTGTCAAATTGTTGCCTGTGGGCAACTTTTAAATGCAAGAAGATACCACTAACACAACAAAACCAGGAGGCAGTTTCGTTCCCGCCCACCTCTTTGGCTCATAAACAAGCTGAACAATAGACACAGTGCAGAATGTCTCAGAGGAGGAAACCCAACACAATTTCTCAGAGGAAGAAAAGATAACAGGCGAATGAAAAGTGGGTAGAAGTGAGGAGAACGGCAAACTTTAAAAGTCAAACATTGGTTTTAAGTCTGGCTAGATGTTTTCTCTGTCAATGACATCCCATAATCAGTTTTCCACAGCTGTTTTCTGTTTGTCTTTTGGTTTACCTTTTAAATGTTTTTTACAGTGCAGTTTTGCCATATTTTAAGTTTTCTTTGTTGCATTAAATGAATGAATTGAAGTTTTAGTTGGTGCCACAGATGAATCTTTCTGCATTTTTACCCACAATTCAGCAGCAGAACTTTCAGCGTTTCTCTGATTCTCGAATCCCTTTTTAACCCTAAATAACCATTTGTATCATATTTGATACACGTATTCCTGAGACCCCTGTCTCATTAGGATTCCTTAAAAACACATTGCATAGAAATGAGTTCATGTTTTCTGCCCTGCAGTTCATTATCGTTCCACTAAAATTTAAGCTAAATGTCAAATTACCCTAAAAAACTAAAATAAAAAAACCCTAAAACTTAGTCAAAACTGCTAGTATGTAGCTAAAAAATAGCTTGACTTCAAAATAGCCCAAAAAACAGAAAAAAAACAAAATTAGCCAAAACTACTAGCATGTAGCAGAAATATTAGCTAAACTCTAAAACAGCAAAACAGCCTAACATTTTTTTAAAAAGCCTAAATTAGCCAAAACAGCTACTATGTAGCTAAAATATTAGGTGAACTCCAAAATAGCTTAAAAAATCTTAGTAAATTAAACAGTAAATTTCACAAATGTCTGTGATTTTAGTTTTCAGTTCAGCTCCACTCTTGGCGGCAAAAGTACCAAAGACTGGCCCAACTTGTGTTCCTTTGAGGGGACACCCGCCCACAGAGAAGTGTCGCCCGCCCCCCGCACTTCTACACTCTGTCTCGATGTATTTTCGCTGCGCATTTTGGAAAGGATTACAGCCATCTGCAGACTCTTGAAGGACAAAGGGGGCTTCTACCTCTCCTCCTTTCACACTTCAGAGGGATAACATGCACAGATAAACATGGACGTTCTCTTGTTCTACCTTGACCCTCCTAACTCATCAAAACCACCCCTCACATTTTGGATCCAAACCTCTAACTCATTCCCATCCTTGTCTGTTTCCTAACAGCTTCTGGAAAGCATTCCCAAAGAGTAAATTTAATTTCACAAGAAATACTGTTTTCTTTTAGAGGTTATAATCCCCAGATGTTGCAAAGGATTGTGGGAACAAAGCTCTGCTGGCTGGGTTGCAAAATCTAGGAGGTGAAAATGCCCTCATGGATATCCTGCCTGCTCTGAGCTGATGAGAGAGGCACTTTCACTCAGTGGGTGATGTGGAAAAGCAGTCTGATGCTCACTTTTTTTCAGAAATGGTTCTGTGGAGTCTCCTCAAACAGAGAGAACGCTATGGGGTCAAATCAAGGGAATTTAAAGAAACATTTTAAATTTGAAAATTAAACATTTAACAATAAGATAAAAGATGTGAAATTAGTTTGGTCACAAAGAAACAAAAAAGAGATGAAAGAAAAGCAACATATTGCATCTTTGGCATTTTAAAATCAATGTACAGTATGATAGCTGAGCCGAAAACATGTACGAAAGGCGAAATATTGATAAATGCACTAAAAAATTGAAAAATCACACTGCAAAAAGAAGTTAGCAGGAAGTACAGACCTGAAACCTTTCAATTATGAACAGAGATACCGGTGACTATTGATGACGTCATTGAATTAGAAGACACTACTTTTCCATGATTCTCCATTTGGAGGGCTAAATGTAGGGATAGAGATATTTTAAGTTCTCTAGTAGGTTTGTTCATGAAATTCAAGAAAATATAATGCAAAATTGAAATAAAGTTATCTCTAGAGTCTAAACTTTTTGAGTGTTTTACTTTATAAAAGTCCTTTTGTGCCTAAAGAAAGTTAGTCAAAAGACGACGGATGAATTGAAAACGGTCACGGTTTACGCTCCTCTACCTGCTGGCTCGGAGCACCAACAGTGAATCACTG
Source organism: Oryzias melastigma (assembly GCF_002922805.2). Taxonomy (NCBI): domain Eukaryota; kingdom Metazoa; phylum Chordata; class Actinopteri; order Beloniformes; family Adrianichthyidae; genus Oryzias; species Oryzias melastigma. The sequence continues at coordinate 9,752,808 of NC_050530.1, read as the reverse complement.
CGAAGAGAATCAGAAAACGGCCTCCATGGAATTACTTCTCTACAGACTCTAAGAGCCTTTACGCAGAAGATTTGTATCAGAGCCTGGCAACTGAGATTTTGGATTCAAACCAAAAGCCAACAGCTGTGGACAGAGTTGTGGGAACCAACAGATGACTCACCCTCCCTGACAACATTTTCCACTTAAGAGTGGTCCAGAAAGATGATTTTCAAATTCTCTTTTGTGTACTAGGCAAGATCACAATAGGAGATGTGGAAACTTCCAGAAAAACCTTGTTGTGGCCAAGGATGTCAACATTTACGATACAAAAAACAGATGTTCCTTCACCAAAGCAATGTTTCAAACAATAGAAAAGTTGTCCTCAGCTATGAGCAAATCTAACATCTTACAGATTGATAGAAATGTTATTGTATCCATGTTAAAATGTTTAAATTGCTTGTTATAATAATATCTTAAGAAGTCATAACTTGCAATAATTAAAGACCCTTTTTCAATCTATTATAAAAGCTTTCCTTGTGGTCTTTAAATTACGATTCTGCCAATTTTAGCCCAAATTTTAAAAATGTGTTGTTTTTTCAGGACTTAGTTTCTGCAGGGTGGCAGTAATTCGCTACAATTTGCTTTTGAATTGTGGGCAGGACTGTCAGCGCAGTGCAACCCCGCCCCCAATTCCCCTTTCCATTGCAGAGAGCTCCAGCTAGCTTGCAGCCCCTCACACTCCACCTCTATAATGGCTACCTGATCTGTCCACGCATGCACAATTATTACATCACTTCCTCTTTGTGGCCAACATTGCGACAGTTAAGCAATTTGATTTAGATTTCCTTCCATAATTTGTATAATTTTGTTGTGTTTTTTGCTCTAAGATTGCAAACCTTGTAATTGATTATCAAAAACTGAAACAAAAAAATGTAAAAAAATAAATAAAATCAACTCCCAGAAAAGAAAACATTTGTTGTTTGCTTGTAGTCCTTAAGATCACGCAGTTCCTGATCCTCCACACTTCTTTTTTTTTGTTGTTGTTTTTTTCAAAATTAAAAAAACACTTTAAATTGTTATAAACATTTTATTACTGTTACTAGCATCCAAATATATACTCTGGTTGCAAAATGTTTTTATTGGAAGAGATGTAATATTTGCACATTCATGGACGGATTGGGTAGCTGTTAGAGGTTCCAACAACCTTAACCTAACTTTAATGTTGCAACAAAAATGATGAGCAATGTTTGAGTGATCCAATGTATTTTTGCATCACAAATAAGTTCTTTTTCAAACTACCTACTCCTGATTCACAACAATTTGAATAAAGAAATACTCAGAAATTCCATTCTGAGCTTAATTTTCTTAATATATGTCCTCCATCATGAGAAAAATGCCACAAGAATGTGTGAAAAACACCAATTTTCATTAGTGAGGATCTTTTAATGACTGGAGTACCAGAAGGGACCCTTCCTGAAAAGTAAAGTATTTTAAATGACTGTGATGGTGCACCTTCACTTCTACAGGTTTCCATCAACCAACTCTCCCACAGCTTTCATTTCTTCTCTCATAAGTTCCATACATCTCCTCAACTAAAATAAAGTGCATGGTGTCAGGTTATGGCACTCTTCAGAGTCTCCACAAAACTGATGGTAACAGCCACAACAAAGGATTACATGGCGTTAACAGCAGTGAACAAATGTCATCAGAAAAAGAAGTTTTCAGCATCCCCATTTATTATTCCCTTGTTTAAAGACAAACGTTCTCCAATGCACGCTTTCAAGCATAAGTAACTGTTCTAGCTTTAGTCTTGCGAGAGCAAACAGCACCGCTGCGAAACTTTGTCTGAACTGACATAAATTCTCTTTTTAAGGGGTTCAAGCGGGGGTCACAAACCAATGACAACAATAATGACAACAATGCAGGAAGCCGATCTTTGTCGAAATGTCACACAATATATTAGTCGAGGGAACAATTAGACAGCCTTTGTTTCGGCTTATCAGTCTGCAGCAGTGGCTCAGAGGATGCTGTGAGTTTAAGCACCAGCGTTTAGGCAACAACATTTAACCAGTAAAATAGAAGAAACATACAATGGTGGATGTCAATGGCTTTATAAAATAATAATTTATGGCAGGATATCGGAAATTTGACAGTAATCTGAGTCATATCATGTCAAAATTGTATAAAATGTGGTATTTGGTTATTTGGTGATGTCCTTTAAAGCTACTTTAAATCACACTCAAGATCACACAATAATGAACACTGTGGGTAATATTTGTAGAGGATGGATTTTACCCACCTTTTGTATTCTAGATTAAACCTTGTTTGAAATACAACTGGAGCTAGAGGCTGTTCACTTGGGGCTTCTTATCCAAGAAAATTTGATGTGCAGCTGCACTTTTACAACAAAAATAACTACTTAAAGCCTGGTTTCACAAATGTTTCTAACGTTCTTTTAGTTTCCATGCAATCGTCAAGTTTTTTATCTTGCAACAACCTTGAGATTAAAATGTATTCTACTAAAAAATGTTGCCTTGAGAATCATCTCAAGAATCATGTGAAGTCTTTAGAGGTCTTTTTAATGCAATACTAACTATAGTAACATTACAACATAAAAAAAGATATGTCAAGCAGAGGAAAAAGATTAGCTGTTTCTGCAAATGAGGAAATTGGAAATAGAAAGGAAGCATACATCTGTTTGATCCGGGTCAAATCATGATGTTCAAGTGTGCAGTTCTGCTTTGTGACCAATCACACAATGGCTATGCACTGTATAGGAACCTTGGGGGTATGATGAGTCAAGCGTGACATGGTGCCAATTTTATATACTTTTGTTGAAGTATAAAACAAAACTTTATTGATAAAGCCCACACGGACCACTGAAATCACCTTCTTGAAGCTAAAAAAAGTAACTGGAGCCACATGAGTTTATTGGGTCACCATGACCAAGCCACTCTCTATTTAGTCCAATGTATGACAGTCATCCATCCATCCATCCATTTTCAGAACTCATGAAATCCCAGATTGGGGTCACGAGGTTGCTGTTGGGCGAAGGTGGGGTACATCCTGAACGGGTCGGTCGGCAGACTGTTGCAGCTGTATAATAGCCTAACTTTACATCATAAATGAACATTGTCGAGCCAACTGCTTTTTTTCCATCTCTGCTTTAGAACTCAAGACAACTGAATCACGGGCGTTTGAGTAGAGTTTTATCCATCCATCCATGTTCTTACGCTCATCCGAGACCGGGTCGCAGGGGCAGCAGTCTAAGCAAAAATGCCCAGGCTTCCCTTAACCGGTCACTTCCTCCAGCTACTCTGAGGGGAGCCCAAGGTGTTCCAAGGTCAGCTGAGAGATGTAGTATCCCCAGAGTGTCCTGGTTCTTCCCCCAGACCTCTGCCCAGTGAGACATGCCCGGAATACCTCTCCAGAGAGGCGTCCAGGAGGCATCAGAACCAGATGCCCGAGCCACCTCAACTGGCTCCTCTTGATATGTAGGGGAAGCGGCTCTACTTTCTCCGCGTGACTCTAAGGGAGTTCCAACCATCCTATGGAGGAAGCTCATTTCAGCCGCTTGTAGTCGGGATCTTGTTCTTTTGGTCATGACCCAGAACTCGTGACCATAGGTGAGTACTGGAGCGAAGATCGACCGGTAAATTGAGAGCTTTGCTTTCTGGCTCAGCTCTCTTTTCACCACAATGGACCGGTCGTCCACATCACTGTGGACGCCGCTCCAATCCATCTGTCAATCTCACTCTCCGATCTTCCCTCACTCATGAACAAGACCCCAAGATATTTAAACTCCTCTACCTGAAAAAACTCAAAAGTTGACCAAAAAAAAAGAAAGAAAGTGAAAGCAACAGTTAGATAATCAGTATTTTTTTTGAACTGGCAAGAGTCTGTTAGCACATAGAAGGGCAGCTTGGGCTGACATCAAGCCAGGGGGTGTTTTAAAGGGGCACTGAAGCAGTAAATGACTGGGGAGGCTCGGTCACATGAGTTTCATTTACAGAAGTGAACCTGCAGCCTTTTATGGCAGACAGTGGGTTGGAGGCAGAGAAGGCTTCTTTTTCCATTGAAACTAAAAAACATGCTAATTCCTCCAGCTGCTCAAACACAAAAGGAGTTTATTACAGCCAGTAAATTTAGGATTTTACAGAGATGAGTGGCACATTTTAATGCAACAGAAACAGGTGGTGGAATGGTATGAAAATGTACCACAGTCAGCCATATTCAGCTATATTAAATATATATATGTATATATATACATCATTATGTGTGTATATATATATATATAAGTGTATACATATATGCTGTATATATATATATATATATATTATTATGTGTGTGTGTATAAATATATATATATATATATATATATAAACACAAGTATATATATATATATATATATAAAACACACGTATAATATATATATATATATATATATAAATATATATATATTATTATGTGTGTGTGTATAAATATATATATATATATATATACACACAAACACACGTATACTATATATATATATATATATACACACACACACATTATTAAAAAAACACTTTTAAAGCCTGCAGACGTACACCAGGAAAGGCTTTGATTACACATGCTCACACGCGGTCTGGACAAAGTGAGCGACTGTGTGGCACCTCAGAACAATCAAGTCTGCCACTCAGCTCCTTTAATGACAATTTATTACTTCCTGAACCCTGAAAACATGAGGCCCAGGACAACTGAATTTCAACCGCTGTTTCTCTATCTCCTTCCCTGTCCGAACGCCACCCGCCCTCCCCCCTCCAGTCCAAAACAGTCTCTAAATCTGTCCCGCCTTTTAGGGACCCTGCCCCTCACAGGCACACATATTGTTCGGAATCTAATTCACGGGTGCTAGAGGTGACTTATGCTTGAGAAAAATGTACCGTGGAAGAAAGCTTTCATGCTCTGCGTGTAATGCGGACTGACCAGCGTTGATGCATTAGATGGGGGGATTAAAGAGCATGAAACAGCCTTACGTTTTTAGGAATTCGCTTGAAGTGGAAAAGCTCTGAGACGAACACACGGACAGCCGGAAATAGTGTTTGAAAAATGACAGAATACTTTAATAGAACAGATGAACATAAAAATAATTCAGAATACTTGTTTTTTTCCCTTAACCTTCTTATCAACATATATACATTTTTCACATAAATTCACATCAGAAATGCACAAAAAATGGCAGTATATGCATTTTAAGCAAATCACTTCACTGTGGTGATTTGGTACAAACCCCGTCTGCTTGAAGCTCTAGTGCACTAGACAGAATAGAAAATAGTGTTTAAAAAAAATGAACTGAGTGTTTTTATTTATAACTTAAAAATACTTTATTTGAATTATAATTGGGATTACTTTGACTGGCTTTTATCTCCATTTTATGAATACTGAAAATAACATCTTATCTGTTTATAAACCAAAAAAAGGCTTCAACTAGTTTTTTTTACTGCTTTGGCCAAAATTAATTTAAAAACTTTTATGGAAAGAAAGTGTCTAAAATAAAACAGAATCTCAGACTGGCTACAACAAAAAAGTGCTCTACATCGAGCTGCTCGGGTTGTCTCTGTAAATGCTCACAGGGTCTGCACATATATTAACTTCTTAGCTGTTGCACTATGCTACATATATTTGCTTTTTTTTTTATTTGGTTTTCAGTGCTTGCAGCATCTCGCTTTCCAGATTATCTTGTTTCCATCAGGAGTGCAAATAGTTTTTCTTCACATTTCCTTCAGTGAAGGCTTTCTACGATAACCTTAATAACACTGAGGTCAACCGATCCTCCTATAAATCGAACTCTATCTGGGTATAAATGTGTGAAAAAATCTTTTTTTTTTTGTTTTCCTGAGTTTCCAGCAGTGACTCCCAGCAAATGAATGGCTTCTCTGATTGAATCCCAAATGCAAAACTTCTCATGAAATTTACTTTGATCGGTTCTGCAGCGTCCGATCTAGAATGTTTAACCCTGTCCCTCTGGTCCCGCCTTCACCGTGACTGAGCAGGTGACCGCATATTGCACTGAAATGGGAAACAAGCCCATTTCTCTCCTCAGTCCTTTGGGAAGACCTCATCAGCTGATGGTTCTGATCCACCATCTGCACAGTCCAGGCCTGAGTTGGGCCCAGCTTTCAGCTCCCCCATGCTTCTGTTTGGTAGACGAGCTGCTGAAGCCTTCGTCAGTCTACAGGCAGTTCGCAGGGTATCTGCTGTGCAGCTTTGGCCAGAGCATAAGTCCTCTGAAAGTCCCTGTAGCGGGGCGCACAGCCCAGCCAGGCCTCCCCGAAGTGGATGCGGCCGGTGAACAGGAAGCTGCCGGGGCCGGGTTTGACGCCGCACTGAAGCAGAGTCCGGATTTCACCCCAACCGGGTAGGCGGCTGTTGCTGTTGAAGATCGCGTATTTCTGACGGAACACGCGGGTGGATTTCACTTTGATGACCGCTGCTCTCAGACTTTCGTCTTCCTCCACGGACCGGATGTTGCCTCGCACCACTGCAGGTAAACAGATCGCTTGTGTTAGCATTACATCATTTTCACTGTCATTTTCAAACTAAGCCCTTTTACCTCTCTACATCTCTAACCTGAGATGGGCTACCTAGGCGGCTGCCTAGGGTGCCACTTCTTTACAACTTCAAGGATTAAATAAAAAAGGAAGAGGAGGAAACGCAGGCTCAAAGCAGAGGTTTTCCTTGGAAATTCACTCCCCCCTGCCTTTTGGTCAAAAAACATCAATTTAACTTCCATTAATTTAACACAGAATTAACTGGTTCAAGCTCTGGCGATCTCAAACTGGGATGGTAAGTTCTTTTTTTGCCTGGGGCGCCATGCAGCAAGGCCTGCCTTCAAGTCACTGTTTTCTGTCAAACAGGTGTGCTTCATTTTCCTGTTCTTTTTAATACTCAGCAGACTAATCCCTCTTACTTTAGTTGAAAGCTAAACTTCTCCTTAGTACTTCCACAGGTCAATCAAAGGGAGATTAGTCCACCGCTTCCACTCTTAGAGGGGGTGTCGTTCTAAGATTAGTGCTCTACAACCTTTCTCCTTAGGTTTCTGTTGGGTGTGGGGTGGTAGTTACCCGCCGTTTCACCTTCTCACCATGGTTTTCTGCTTTGATGCCAATCTGAGACATGTAGATTTTCGCAATAGATAACTTTAACGGAAAGCTAGGTTTTGTGTTGAAATCTGTTTTTTTGATGGGAAAAATGTCAAAACTTACCAAAGTCACTGGTGCAGACAGCCATCAGAATCTCTGTGTTGTTGCAAGGTCTGCAGGCATCTAGAGAGAAGAAGGGAAGGGAGCCAGTGAGGGACATTTCACAACACTCAGGTCTTGCGTACAGCCAGATTACATGTTCAAGAACGGTAATTAAATTTAGCCAAAACCACAATAAAACAAGTGAGCCAACCTCTGTCCGATAAACAGACAGCTGCTCCTTTAACAGCCAACAGACAGGGATCAGATAAGGATGAATGTGTGAAGCCATTTCCACCCCCAGACAAAAATTTTATTCCTCCCACTAAAGCCTTCCAGGGTGTCTACAGTCACACCTCATCAAAGTATAAACCGGAGTAGAAGAGAGAAGGAGGAAAAGACCTAAGATAATGTTTCACACATTCATTCTCCTTAAAACAGCACAATCTTGTATCATAATAGTTTGAATTAAAGATAGATCACTCCGATCATTTTTTGATCCAAGTGTTGCCAGTGGTCTTTTCACTATGATATCCCATTTTAAGCCAAAATAAGTTTCTACAGAGCTGCAGTAAATCATTCTTTTGCCGAAGAGTAAGCCTGCATCCTTTTCCCATCATCCACCTTTAATGGATGGATTCAAATCTGTCTAATTTGTTCTTCAGCAAATGGTTTCCTCTCTTCCTGTCCATGCCTTGACTTTTAGACTTTTATGTCTTGTCTTTAAACATAAACTACTTTATTTTCACTGTTTTAGTATTTTCATTTGCTATTTTGTGATTTTAGCGTGTGAATTTACTTATAAATTGGTTTGGCAAAAATGTATGAACAATAAAAAAAAAATCTGTTAGCACACTCTCCCACTAGCTTACAGCCCCTCACAACCCAAGCATAAAGGTGCATTCACACCAAACGCGATTCGTGCGACAAATACGCCACCCCTCTTTCGCCCGCCAAGTAAATTCGCTGGTCGTCACCTGTAAAAAAAAAAAAGTGTTCCTGAGTTTGACGCCGTGGTCGCGTGTTGGAGGAGCTACCAACTAATGTTTTTAGGATGGTCGCTATAAGGAACGAAGTCCGTGGATATCTTGATTAGAATGTTTGGGAAACACATTAAGATTTATTTATTGTGAAGAGTTAGCTAACGTTAGTGTGCAGCTTCCAGTGCTTAAATATACATAACAACAGCGGTTTTAAAACTTTACAAAAGGTTATGCTACCTCAAAAAGTCATGACTTACATTTAAATGTAGCTCAGAGCGCACCCACGTGAAGAAAAACATTTCTCGGTGTGAAGCAGTTTACCCTCGCAATTTAGGACTCCGTGTGGAGGGTCAAATTTAAAAAATACATTTCCGACAGGACTAGTACTTAAACTGCTACTTCAAATGGAAGGGAAAGGAGAAGGGAATAATTTGGATTGGGCCTTAAATGTAAGTAATGACTTTTTGTTGTAGCATGTAAAGTTATAGAACCGCTGTTATGTATATTTACACGCAGCAAGCTCCCGGTTAACGCTAGCTGACTGCCAACTATTGGTGATTGAGTGACGTCCGAATTCGGAGACATTATTTTTCCACGACTCTCCGTTTGGAGGGCTAAATGTAGGGGAAGGGGAAGGGAAGACTTTGGACAATACGAGTGCTACAAAAAGGGCGAGCAATATTGAAGCTATCCAGCCAGGCGCTAGCTTAGAAAACGAAGACGCACATGGATATAGTCGTCTACAACAAGTGGTTCAGAATGAAGAGGAGTACCAAGTGTAGCTTTTGTCACTGCTACAAGCTTTTTCCAATGTAATTTTTTCATCTGCTCCTGATTCACAGATATTTGAAAAAAGAAATACTCCGAAATGCACTTTAAATTTAATTTTTATTTATATATGTCCTTCAATCATGAGAAAGTTGCCACAATAATGCATTAAAAACCCTAAAAAAACAATTTTCCTCGAAGTAGGGTTTGAATTCATTTCTGATAGACCCAAAAAGTGTCTGAACTAACTGAACCAGCTTTTAAAGAAATAACCCTGACATTGTTTAAACTCCTCTTTAGAAGGCTCTTGCCCACCCCTACTTACAGAAAAACTTGTGATAAATGAGATTCCTCTTTCTCTAGACCACTGAACCCCCCCCCCCCCCAACCCTAATCAGTGTGTGACTATGTAGGGGGGGTGTACTCCAGCAGACAAGTCTCCTCATAAGAGTAGCGGCTCAACAAAAGGGAGGGGGGCAACATCTCAGCTGGGCACAGGCCTCCCTGTCGCCTGGGCAACGGCAGTAATCCCAGAATACTCATGCGGCATCCATTCAAAGAGCTCGGGACTCTGGAGAAAGACCCACATACTGCGCTTTTGTACCCCTCCTCCCTGCTCCACTGCTCCAAACCAGGACGCCCCTGGGGAAAGTCTGGCCACTTCCTCCTCCGCATGAGCCGTGGAAAGCCCAACCAGCCCACAGAGGCCTGTTCTGAATTATGAATCATCTACACTGAGGGTTTATGGGATATAAGATCATCCCTTTTTTCCAAACCAGTTGCATGTGATGGTGAAGTTTATAATTTTGCCATTTGTGGGAAATGAGATTTTAAAACGTGACTAACCTTCACTGCTGATGGAGTTGGAGTCCAGAGACATGCGAGCCGACCAGTCCCCCCTCAACTCATAGCGAAAGGACGCTATCCTCCTGCTGATGTCCTGGTGGGGCGTAGCTTGCAGGAAGAGGGCCACTTTCTCGCCAGGAAGCCGACTGAAGCAGCGCACCCTGGGAGGAGGGGACGACTCCAGTCGGTCTCCCACCAGCAGCTCCAAGACGCCGTCTTTCTCCAAGTAAAGCTGGGCGCCGTGGAACTGCTCAGAGGGCTTGACGCAGGTGGTGATGAGGCCGCTGCTGCTGCCACCAGGGCCCACCGCCACAGAGGGGAGGCGCGGGGAGAGGGTGAGGTGCAGGGCTCCTTTGGGATACAGCCAGTCCAACGTGCCCTCTGAGCAGTGGAGGGATATCTGCTCCACGCTGCCCTTCTGCTGGGACAAACCACTGTGGAGGAGAGCCATAAGAACTTTAAATAAATACCTTTGTGCAATTTATGCACAAAATGTATGCTTTAAAAATAAATGAGCAAAACACATGCAATAAAAATGTTATAATAGAATGTCAGATAAGCTCCTGCGCCACCTAGTGGTGCATTCAGGTGCAAAGGGCCCAATTGGATTAGTAGGGGCCACATTAGGATGAACAAAATGTCAATTATACCCATAATAAATATATGTATTTATATAATTGCATAAAAAGCATGGACTCTATGGCTATTTCCGTTATGATTCTGTAATTTGCCCCCCATGTTTCCTGCAGGAACCCCAACATTTAAAGGCTTCCACTGCAGGAATATCTCTACACCTGTAGCACCACCTACAACTGATCTTTCCTCAAAGTTTCAAAGATACTTGCCTTCCTCTCCAGCTGCACTGGTCTTCAGAATAATTCGCAAATGAGAAGTCAAACAGCGGGAAAAGCAAAATCCAGACTGCGTTAATCACACTTCTTCCAAAGACAGGCATTTTCGGTCGATGCGCACTCAAATATCCCAGAGCCGTCCGCCTAAAAATCAAGGCTTCGATAAATCTTCTATAAAACTACTACTGTCGTGTGTCCGGGGAACTCCATATCTCCGCATCCGCTGTTGAAGTGGACGCACTCCCTGCGCTCTCCGGACTGCAGTGGCGCAGGAGACGCGCAACTCCTCCAAACTTATCTCGCCTGTTGAAACTTCCTGGACCAATCAGAGTCCTCCGGGAGAAACTTTAAACCACTCACTCGGGGCGGGAGGGGGAGGGAGCCCCCCATGAATGAGGGAGGGAGGGGGAGGGGGCAGACAAATAATTGTATTCAAAGATAAACTGCTATTGTGTCGCTCTGGTCTGCATGCAAAAATACAAATTAACTTGTGTGTTGAGTGAGTGAATGTGCATACATGATTGGAGGGCTAAAAAAAAGCCTGCAGGTATTTTCAAACATACATCTGAAGTACTTTTATGTAAAGGAATGTGCTCCAAGCTTA
>NC_050530.1:9694614-9741285 GCF_002922805.2 Oryzias melastigma | reverse complement strand
AAAAATACAAATTAACTTGTGTGTTGAGTGAGTGAATGCGCATACATGATTGGAGGGCTAAAAAAAGCCTGCAGGTATTTTCAAACATACATCTGAAGTACTTTTATGTAAAGGAATGTGCTCCAAGCTTAGTTAATGTTTACTACTAAACAAAATATCTGCATAAAAATAAGATTTTATTTAGGAAAAATCCTGCATTTACCTTAAAGTACCTTAAACTGTTAACAATTGGAAATATACCTATTAGTAAAACAGTAAACTAAACCAAAGCTCAAATAATTAGACCCCAATCTTAAACTGGTAAAAAAACAACTTTGATTTAATTTGTTGTGAACAAGAACAATTTAAGGAAGGAATTTTTATTTATTTAAAAAAACAAAAGAATAAGAACATTTCCAACAAAATTAGGATACTTTTCCCGCTGGTTTTACAACACATTCTCATATGTTGGCACATTATTTTGAACCTTACTGATAATAATAAATAAATGTTTGTTATCACCACCATACCTCACACTTCTACACATTGATCACAGACATGTCCTTAAATTCCATACTGTGACCAAACCATGTTTTTGTAAAGTGTTCTGAAGTGTTCTGACGTTACTTGTGTTCATTACCCAGACTGTTTCATAATTTTACTCCTGACGCAGACATACAAAAACTTTTTCAGGTAGTTCTTATTAACGGTCATTTAAAAGTTCTGTCACCCCTCAGACTTCTCTTTGATTAGAAATAGAACTTTCAAATTTTAGAAATGATTTGAAATTTTAAGCTTTTACTGTTTCAAGCATTCATCAAATGTTCATCTGACAAAATGAGGTTCAGTTTTATAGTACTTTTACTAGAATAAAATTGAAAATGAAAAAAAAAAAATACAAATGTTCCTGAAGTAGAAAACAGTCTAAATCTACCACACTTAATTTGTGTTTGGAGTAGAAAACCAAAAATCTTCTAATGTTTAAAATACTTTTTAAAAATGTAAATAAAATTGGAGAAAAGTGATATCAAAGTTGTAAAACTTTTCTGTACCAAACTTACTTGGGAGCATGTTTTGCATGAATAGATTCATGTTAATTGGATTTGATTTGATTTATTGATTCATTTCAAGCATTAAAAATATTTGAATTCCGCAATTAAAAAAAACTACAAAACACAAATTGGAACATCAAACCCTTAATCCGGCTTAAAAATCCTCAATACGCGATTTTGCAAAAACACATAGTGTGGTGTTTAAATATGAGCTAAACCTTAAATTATCCTCAAAAATCTTAGTTGATTCCAAATTAACCAAAAAAAGCTTGTTGCTTAATTACTAGCTAAATTCCAAAGTACCCTTACATTCCTAAGTAAACTAAACTATTCAAAAACATTAGCCTGTTGCTAAAATAGAAGCTGAACTCTAAATTAGAATATAAAAAACCCAAGTAGATAACAAATTAGCCAAAAATGTTAGCATGTTGCTAAAATATTAGCTAAACTCAAAATTAGCATAAAAAAACCTCGAGTCAAATTAGCCAAAAAAAACTAGCACATTGCTAAAATACTAGCTAAACTCCAAAATAACTTAAAAATCCTCAGTAAAATTGGTAAAAAAAAAACGTTAGCCTGTTGCTAAAAATATAAGCTAAACTTAAAAGTAGCCTAACCAACCTCTGTAGATAATAGCCAAAAATGTTAGCCTCTTCCTAGATAAACTCTAAAAATAGCCTTACAACCTAAATAAAATTGAGATTGAAAACTTAATTTCTGAGTATTTCTTTATTCTAATGTGGTGAATTGGAGCAGATGAAAAAATGCAGATGGAAAAAGAAACTACGACAAGCCTCAAACTTCCTGTTCTGCTCCATTCTGATGCATCAACTTGCAGACAAATAGATCCCTAAACGTCTTTGTTTTCCAAATCTGAGTAGGGATATGGCTCAAAACAGAACGGCCGGATAGCTCCAATATAGCTCATTTTTGCTGCACCAGTAGCCTGTAAGCTAGTGGGAGAGTGTAAACAAAAGGATGATGGGAAGTAGGGGCAGGCTGATATAGTGCTAACGGTCCCACCCACAACTCAAAGGTAAATTGCTAATGAACTACTGTCACTATGTTTGTTTTTTGCTAAAAACTGCAAAATTTGAATCAAAATTCTTTTACGTAAGCTTTGAAAATAGATCAAAAGATGATTAACTTAAAGCTCAATTGTTAAAATGGCGGTTAAACTACCCCACCTGAGTATGTTTGAACTCTATTCATACTCCAGCCTGAATTGTCTTTTAGCAAACACGTTGGCTTCCTTTGAACTTCAGTGAATTTCTCAGACACAGCAGATATGATGGTATTTGGCCCCTCCTGGTCGTTCCGCCCGTTCCCCTCTCCCCTGCTGCGCCTCCCTTTCAGGTTGCGGTATTTATAACCAAATCAAATCTTCTTTTAAACCAATGGTGCCATCCATCTCCCTGAGCCAAGCCACGTTGGGTGTGTGTGTGACTGCTGAACTCTAGGCCCCCCTCTCACCGAGTTATGATAAAGCTGCAGACCAGCTCAAAGGGCCATGTACAGAAATCCAGCTGCTTCATTGTCTGCAGCAGGACGAAGCTTTGTTTTCCGCGCGGCATTTCAAAGCAGCCGAGTTTAAAGCTCAGAGCTGTGGGGTGTTGGGAGGTTATTTAGTCAAAACACAATGAATATATCAGGGCTTAAAGAGACTCTTTGAATATGGGACTGCATGCACGTATGCACAGCGTGGTCGTGCAAAGTCAAATTTACAGATTTGCTTTCAGTATGTCTAATTAAAATCATATAATCTGACATTTAAAGCATTTTTGGGGCTAATTTTGTGTTGATTTAATTTTATATTCTCCTAAAATTGATCCATAATTTGTTGGTTTCATAGATCATTTCAGCCTAACTGCAAAAAAACCACAAACTGCAGGTTTGAGGTTGAAATCAAACCGTGTCTGAGTTACACTTTAAGGTCAGTCTGTTAATGTGAACCAGCAGCAGAACAGCCAGTCTCACTTCCACAGCCCAGACAAGGCCACCGTTGACTGTAACGAAACACTGCCTGCTTTTCCTCATACTTTAACCACCGTACCATAGAGGGCTGGCTCTCTGCGTTCTCACCGACCCGCCAAAGCCATCTTCAAAAAGCTCCTCTATGCATACGAGAGTTTTCGTGCACGTGTCGGCCCTGTGTGTATTTGCTCTGTACATTGTACCGCCGTTTGTGGTGTCACGTCCAAACACTTGAGAGGATGTTGCGACAGTGTGGTGTGAGAGGCATTTATGGAACCTTGACATTGTTTGCAACTTTCTCTCGCTGTCTCTTCCTGCTGTTTCAATTACAAAGAGGTTTTTTTTGGTCACAAAACACAAAATTTCAGCTAAATTTTAGATCAGAACCAACTGGAAACACTTTAAAGTTCCACTCAAATCATATTTTTTATACATGTTCAATTGCGTTTAATTATAATGATTCAGTTTCTAGCCACAAAAAACCTCAAAACTATTATTTTCTTAAATATAGTTTGAGTTGTGGGCGGGACGGAGTAACTCCGCCCCCTTTCCCCTCCCCATTGTGTAGCAGAGCAAGGAGCTAGTCCGTTCTACGTCGCAAGTAAGCTATTTTTCAAACTGCATTTTTTCGTCTGCTCCTGATTCACAATAATTTGAACAAAGAAATCTTAATTTTCTTTATATATGTCCTTCATCATCCAAAAAGTGCTACAAGAACATGTTATAAACAACAGAAACACTTTTTTTTCTGGAGTCGATCCTTAAGACCAAGCAACAAATAATAGAGCTTGTTGGTTTTCAATGGAAAGAAGTTGCTGACAGCTTAATTGAAAATTAAGAAAAGTATTGCAAAATTATGATATTGAAATATGTATTCATATGATCAACAAAAAAAGTTGAAAGAAAATAACTTTAGTGCCTGTTTATTTACATGTAAACAAAAAATGTGATTCCCAAATTCATGCTGGAGGTGAAATTCTGCCTTAACTTCTGCATGAATATGAATCTTAGCCACAGTAAATAAAACGTTTTTGACCGTCATAAACCCTCAAGTTTACACTGAAAAAATACAACCAAAAATGAAATATCGATTTGACCACTTTCTGCCAATCACAGTGATTAAGAACAAAACAGTCTTCAAAAATTAAATGTGTTTAAACTCTGAAATGCAGCTTAAATCCTGGTTTACCATGTCACTTCAGTTTCAATCTGATTACAGCTTTTTCCTTTGCTGCACAAAGTCATCTATTTGATTACAACAAGACCTTGCACTCATACTATGATATTCAGCTATAAGACAAAGATTAAAAAAAAATCTAAATTGTGGGAAAAATATTTAAATCCACTTAGATCAGGGATACTGAAGTGAGAAAAAGCCTTGGTCTCCTGAGAGTCAGACAGAAAAATGACAAGCATGTGTTTGTGCTCTGATAAATAACTCATATGATGTTTTATTGTTTGGATTTAAATTAAATTAAAACTTTATCCATGAATGATTAATGTTTAAAGTTTTTCCCTCCATGGAAAACTTATCCAAACAGCATTTAAAACTGCACAAAACAGAAAAAAACTACATTTTTTGAGTTTTTTTTTTTCAAAATAAAATAACATATGTGCCCATTTGAAAAAATGATATCTTTCAACTGCTTTGTGTGTTTTGGCTAATCTAAGTATTTTTCTTTTTTTTCTCTTTAGTTTTTTATGGCTAATTTGACATTTAGCTAATATTTTAGCTGGCTATTAGCTTCAATGTTTTTAGCTTCAGTGTTTTCAGCTATCAATTTCAGCATCTCCAACTATCAGCACTAGCATCTTCTGCAGCCAAATTCAGCTTACAGGTTTCACACTAGCATTATTGCAGGTAATGCTATATATGTACAGTAGTTCATAATTATGTTAAAAAGTTACGGTTTTAAAGTTTTAAAAATTTTGTTTTAGAGTGTTAAATAAATGTTTATCTTGTTCTCTAGGAAAATAAAGTTAATGTCTTCCATCTACAACCTACATTTAGGTTAAATGTATTTAATCACACATGTTTTCTAGCATTTTCAGTGTGAATTTCTTTTTATTTTTTAGGCTAAAATTACTTTTTTTCATTTATTTATTTTTTACGTGTTACTTAGAAGTCGATGCTTTTCCATCAAAGTCACTTCATGAGTTTCTGCATTAAGCGCTCCTCTGTGATGAGTCAGTGAGATTAGCGAACGTGTCATTTTCCCATCTCTCCATGCAGGTGAGGGGCTCCTGCACAGCAGTCAGCATGGAAAAGCAAGCAGAGGCTCTGAGAAACGCCGGGAGGAGAGACAAACTTGTGCTGATTTTTGCCATGCGAGCCCCCATGAGAGCTGGATGTGAAAACTGACACCTGTTCTCTCACTGCATTTTCTCAGGAAGCCCGTCGTGTGTGTGTTTATTTGGATGACAGTAAATTTCTCATTGTGCCTCTTAGATGTAAAAGTGTGTTTGTGTATGTGGGGGGGTGTTTTAGTGTAAAATTCAGTGGGAAAAGAATGCAAGAGGGTCCTTCATCAGATAAACAGAGAAGACAGAGCTGATAGCAAACACAGCTGGAAACACACAAAAAATGTCAAAAATGCTCTTTAATGGACTTTTAAATGTGTAATAAGTCACTTGGCTTCACAGTAACATCATTTTTAAGTAAAATTAATGTTTTTTTTTAGCAGGATCTGCAGTTATATTTTTAAAAATATCTTTTGTTCTGGAGTGCAGATTTTTGTCAGTTTCAGGATATACTGAAATAAAACAAAAATAAAATCAAAATAGTCTGAGTGATTTTTGTGTTTTCCTTTTCTTTACTGCACTGCCTTTCTTTCACTGAAAAGACTACAAAAATAACCTAATTATAGAGTGTGGGGTTAAAGGTCACAGCTGGGTGACCTGAGGGGCTTTTCATTAGCAAAATGGAGGGAAGATGCTGCATGTGTCTGAAATGAACCTCCACTCATTGTGCTCACATCTATCAGTCTGTTTTATTGAATTTTACACTTTTTAAGTATGAACTTTTTTTTATTTTATGTTTACAGTTTCTCAATCTTATAAAACATACATGGTCTGGTTTCAGAAAAACTAAGAAAAATATTGTTTTTTTCAAAATAAAAGCATTTTTAGTCATATCGGATACCTATAATAATAATCCACTTCATTATATTAAAATATAAAGACATTAAAGATACTAAAATACAACAGAATGCAAGAGATGAATAAGGTTAGAAGAATTAACTCCAAAAATGAGTTTTGGGTCATGTTATTGTACATATCAAACCTTGATCATTGAAGGTATCAGTATCAGTGTTCTGTCTAACTTTCTTAGATTTGTTTCTCAGTTTTTGCTCAAAGCAGACATTTAAACAGCAGAGCAAATAGTTAGCTATTTGCTAACTTTTTCAGACTTTATAAAAACTGATCTGAAAGGAGAGGTTTGATCCATTCCCCTATCTCACTATAAAACATCAGCGCCATTGAACCGACTTCCAGCAATCAGTAGCCTTGATTTGTTTTGTAATGATTCCCACATTCCTCGCTGTTTGAAATACACAAGGAAGTACTTTAGCTGGAGTTCAAACAGGCCAGGCTCTTTTAAAGTGGTTTCTCACACAAAAGTCGTCCCTGTTAACTCTGAGGATTTTACTTTTCACTGTAAATGTTTGATCAGCAGCAGCAGGCGAGGATCAAAAAGCCAAAGAACTTATTAAAATCGCCACAGAATGTTGAAGATGTTTTGTGTGGTATGTGAGGTTTTTGGCTAAATTTATACTCCAAAGATCTTTAGATCTTAGCCAGACTGAAACTCATGCTCTGATGTTTGATAGTGTGTAGGACACATGTGTCAAAGTGAGGGCCCGGGAGCCGAATCAGGTCCACTGGGTAATTATATCCGGCCTTCCAGATCATTTTATTTTACTGTTATTTCTGCCCCGATGTTATCTTGTTTTGGCTACTTTAGGCTTTTTTATTTTATTTATTTTTTTAGGCTATTTGAATTTAGGCCAAAATTTTAGCTACATGCTAGCTGTTTTGGATACGTTAGGCATTTTTTTAGGCTGTTTTGGAGTTTAACTAATATTTAAGGCAACATACTAGCTATAAGGCTTTTTAAAGTTTTTAGGCTGTTTTAGAGGCTAATATTTATTTGCTAGTTGTGTAAGTGACGCAAGTGACGATTTTTTTCCAGTTTTTTTTAAGTTTAGCTACTTTTTCAGCCACATGCTAGCTGTTTTGGCTGATTTAGGCCTTTTTTAGGCTGTTCTTTTGGAGTTTAGCTAATATTTAAGCTACATAATTTGGCTAATTAAGGCTTTTTCTTGGGTTTTTAGGCTGTTTTGAAGTGAGGCTAGTATTTATATGCTAGTTGCGTAGGCTAATTGACGCTTTTTTTCAGTTTTTTTTCAGCTTTTTAGAAGTTTAGCTATTTTTTCCAGAATAATATTTCTGCCTTTTTACTATTCATAATTATATTAAAAAGTTATGGTTTTGAAGTTTTAAAAATTGCCATTATTCTAGATTTTTTGACAATTTTGCCGTTTACTAAGATTTTTTAGGCTATTTTCGAGTTTAGCTAATATTTCAGCTATATGCTAGCTGTTTTGGCTAATCTAAGTTTTTTTTGTTTGTTTGTTTTTTGGGCTAATTTGGCATTTAGCTAATATTTTAGCTGGCTATCAGCTTCAGCATTTTTAGCTATCAATTTCAGCATCTTCAGCAGACAAATTCAGCTTAAAGCATTAACACTAGCATTATCTCAGGTAATGCTACAGCATAATTATGTTAAAAAGTTATGTTTTTAAAGTTTTAATTTTTTTTTTTTTTTTGACGTTTTGGATGTTGGCCCCTTTTACAATTGAGTTTGACATCCCTGGTGTAGGATATATATATCAATGTCTCATCATTTAGGAGTCTGATTAGTTGGAATTTAGTTGAAACCACTGTTTGTGATTCTGATGAGTCGTCTCTGCTGCAGCCCAGTTGTGCTTCATTGATGCCTCAGGGGTGGTGAAGATGGTGTTGTTGGAGCCCAGCCGGGGGTCAGACGGGGGATCACCGCTGTCCGTCTTGTCTGCGGGTCCCCTACCCCCCATGCGTCTTCTAATTGGCTGAATCGGTTTGGAGGGAAACTCCTAACAAGGAGCAAAATCCCTCCAAAAATTCACAATAGTTATAGTGTTTTACACATTGTTCACAGGAAAGACAGATGTTGGCTCTCTGACCACATCCACATTTGAATACCTTTCTTTGGACACAATGGGGAAACACACAAAGGGACTACATTTTGGCGGTTAAGGCAGATGTATCATTTAGACTTCAGAGAAGATTCCACATTTGTCAAGTCGTGCAGACTTTAAGAGAAGTCAAACTTTAAACATGAACTTTATGGTCACACATCAGCCTCTGATAGTTTCTTCGTCAAGGGAACATCCAAGAAGTAGTACTTTATTTCAAATTATTATATTGAAAAAACAAATCAAAAAGAGAATAACTTTAAAAAACATCAATGTTTTAAAACAGCACGAATTTAGTATTTAGTTGATGCCAGTTAAATGTTTGAATTTCCTGTCCTATAGGTTTGCCTTCACTTTCCAGTTTTACTAAAACACCTGTAACATTCATTAAAGGCGAATTCAAACTAATCCAGATGATGCTCATGTATAAATGTTTTTAATTTTTTTTATTTTGGTGGTAAAAGAAAAAACTGCAGTGAATTAGCAACGTTGAAACACAGAAATCTTTTTTTTCTTTTGTTTTATGATGTTAAATTGTTTTTGTTTAATGAAATTGGCCATAAAAATGGCAGATTGACCAAGCTATTTTTTCAGCTAAATGCTAACCTAAGCTTTTTATTTTTAGTTTTTAATGCTTATTTGGCATTTAACTAATATTTTCGCTGCCTATTAGCTTCAGCATTTTCAGCTTCTAGCTTCAGTGATTTCAGCTATCAGCTTCAGCGTTTTTAGCTATCAATTTCAGCATCTTCAGCTACTAGCACTATCACCTTCAGAGGCCAAATTCAGCTTAAAGCACTACTAGCATTATCGCAGGTAATGCTATTTATCTAGTTCATAGTTATGTTAAAAAGTTAAAGTTTTAAAGTTTAAAAATTGTAGTTTTAGAGTGTTGAATAAATGTTTATCTTGGTCGGCTCCTGACCTAAGGTGTGTTTTGTAGTTTGTACTAACCGACTCCTCCTCGACCTCTCGCCCTGAAGCTGCATTTTCACTAAACTCTTCACACATACTCACAAATTTGTGCAAAAAGGATCAAATACTTCTTAAACCGAGTTCGACATTAGGTTAACTATAAATAACAATTGCTGTAGCTATTAAAGAATTTCCAACAGCCAAATAAATAAACAATCAAATGAAGCTCAGATGTGAAAGCTCAGCCCTCTTGGCTGTAAAATCTCAGTTTCTTTCCAAACCTTAAGTGTTCCTGTAAGTTTTATAACATCACAGAAATAATTCAAACTGCTTCAGGGTTTGAGAGATTATTGAGGTCATCAGAACAAATGATGTTCAGCTATTGTTGTGTTATATAAAGTAAGTCTTTTCATAGTTTTATTTATTGCAATAGTTTACTTGGAAATTTATGTAACAATTTCATCCCATTAAATACATTTTAAAGTAATGTTGCTTTTGGTTAAAAAAAAAAAGAAAATTGACAGTAGTTGTAACTGGAGAACTTTTGCATTTTATCCTCTGGAAGACAATTAAATCCCTGCAAAGGACTATAATTGCATTCAGCCTTCTTTTATCTCCCATCATCTTTCAGCGACTCCATTCAGAATCCTTGCTGACGTGCTGCTTGTCCTTGAGGTTCCCTTTTGATCGCATTTTCTTTAAACGCTGTCACACACACACATCCGTCCGCTCTCTCAGCACCTGCGCTTCAGTGTCCTCCACCTCAACAATGAACCTGCCTTTTTCAAAACGTAGCTTTGCATCTGTTGCAAATGAGGTACCCTTTGAACGAGGATAACCCTTTAGGGGGGAAATGTTGTGTCGCCCTGGCTCCGGTAAACCTCAACCCCCTCTGACCCACACAAAAACACACACCTCACTTCAGGGGTATCGGATCACCAATCCCTCAGGGTGTAGTTGCTTGTGTAGCGTAATGTTCTCAGGATAACAGGTGGATTTGAATGTATCTAACAGGTGCAGAAAAAACTATTTATTAAGTAATTTTGTTAATTGCTTCTGGTTTTTATTCAGAAAAAGAAGAATTATTTATCGAACCGCTGCTTGTTAGTTTCGTCTCCTTTATCTGGGGCCAGACGGGGGGTTGGCAGATCCTGACACTGATTGCAAAGAAACAGAACAGAGTCTGCTTTGACTGAGTGACTCTTCAACAGAGGTGGTTTCATTTGTCATCAAGCAGACAAGCAAGGAGGCAAAAAAAGGACTGAATTTGCTGAATAATTAGAGCTTTAAGCACAAGCCTGAATTGTTGCAATGATGCACATATGCATGAGCTTATGCACTTCCCTGTCTGTTGCATGCACACACACACATTCAGGCATGGTCCCGACTGGAGGATTTTGAGCCTATCTGCACATGTATGCTGGCTAATCAGGGCCTCTTCACAAACAGAAAGCGAAGGGTCAGTCGGGGTGAGATGTTTGTGATGGAAATTTGGACGGCAGGCGTAGGAAAACAAAGCAAGACGCCCCGGAGACGACATACTTTACACATGATAACACACTGTGAGGAGATGCAAAAACGTTTAAATTGAGATCATAGCTGATTTTTTGTTTACATCACAGATAAGATCATTTTTGTGCAAATTGTAATTGAAAAATAGGTTATATAAATATTTCCAAGAATTTTGACTAATTTTAGCCTCTAAGTGTCACTCATTCACCGCTTCCCTGATCTGGGGTGAAGGTCCAGCAATTCCAAAACATGCACTGTTGCTTTTACTCAGCGTGGACGCGGCATTGACGCAGTGCATCCAATGGAACCGCGATGCCTCGCTAAGAAATGCACAAAGATAGAATTTAATGGTCCTTCGATTGAGCGGTTCTCAAAAGCTAACCTCTGAACCCCTAACCTTAACCCCTGGCGGCTACTCCCCTCCTCCAGGATCCAGAGCTTGTCTCTGGTCATTTGTCAACCTCCTCACTCTGATCTGATTATCACCCAAATTGGAATCTGCAGACTAAACACTCCTTAGAACGCTGCTTTTCAGTGACTTTGCATGATGACAAATAACTATTGTATGTCAAAAGTTGCCCAAGTATAAGAACACAACCGGCCTTCAGATGAAGAGCTGATGTGAGTATTATCTCTATATTTTTTTGGAAATAGTTAAATCAGTTAAAAAATTACTGATCTTATCCAGACCTCAAGATTAAGACTCTAAATCAGAGGTGTCAAACTCAATCACACAGGGGGCCAAAATCCAAAACACACCTTAGGTCGCGGGCTGAACAGGATAAACATTTATCGAACCCTCTAAAAGTAAATTTATAAAAGTTTAAAACTGTAACTTTTGCTGAAATTGATAGCTAAAAACGCTAAAGCTGAAAGCAAAAAACGCTGAAGCTGATAGCTGAGATCACTGAAGCTACTAGCTGAAAGCTGATAGCCTGTTAATATATTAGCTAAATGCCAAATTAGTATAAAAACTATAAAAAAGTACTATAAAAAAAATCGTAGGTTAGCCCAAACAGCTAGTATTTAGCTAAGAAAAATAGCTAAACTTCAAAATAGCCTAAAAAACTGAAAAAGCCTAAATTAGCCAAAACAGCTAGCATGCAGCTAAAATATTAGCTAAACTCTAAAATAGCCAAAAAAATCTTAGTATATTCCAAAATAGTCCAAAAAGCTAGGAGAATGCCAATTTTTAGAACTTTAAAACTAACTTTTTAACATAAAATATATTTGGTCAAAATTATACAAGTTAGAAAGAAGCGCAAGATAACATCGGGCCAATAATAACAATAAAACAATATGATCTGGAGGGCCGGATAGAATTACCCGTAGGGCCGCATCCGGCCCCCGGGCCTTGACTTTAACATGTGCTCTACCTACATATTCAGCAGCTATGACTTTAACACAGAAACTATTTTATAATGGCTTACTCAGCCCTGCTCTTCTTTGCCAGTTTCCTCGAGCATCAGCCAATTTCCACATAATTGCTTAAACTTTCCGATGTCAAGGAAACATGGCCGCTGTCCAGTATCGGTCAAAGCATGAATCAGTTTTCCTAAAAAAAAATTAAGAAATATAGCTAAAATAAATAAACATTTCATTGAGATATAGACTTGACCTCACAAAAGATCTCGATACTTTTTTTTAGGTTGCTATTTCGATTGCTTTGCTGACAAATTAAAGATTCAAAGTGTCTGTTATGCACTTTTTGGCTTTAAATCAAGCTTTTCAAAGAGACATAGTGATCTCCAAAAATACAATTTCCTTTCTCAAAAGGCCAGAAACCCTCTATAGTTTAACCTTTAAGGACTCAACACACACCTCTGTGTTTTTAGCTTGATTTATTCCAAAGTCGCCTTTAAAACCTCAAATACAACATGGCTAATTTCAGTGTGAGAAGTTCAGGTATAGTTTTCACACCTGCAGGAAAAAGAAGACCGCAGAGCAAACACCCCCCCCACACATGCACAGTATTAGCCGGTTGCTCATTATGTCTGCTTTAGCTCCTGTGGATTGTGTTGGGGAAGTTTGGGGCCTCGGGGCAGGGAGGGGTTGGGTGACCTGAAGAGCACGACCTCAGGGGACATTTTAAGAGTTAAAGGGGGGAAGCTGCGCACGAGGGCAGGGGGGATGGGGCATCAGTGGACAGGGAGGGAAAGTTACTGCTTGGTGCCCCACTTATGTCACAACATTCAATCATTATTTCAAATAAATAAAGAAAAAAATAGTTTAATCCAGATGCACAATCAGAGAATTTAATGCACATAAAAATGTAATTGTGAGAAAATCGAGTAAAAATAAGAGTCAAAATTTACAAATAAATGAAAAAACTTTGGCTATTAAAATGTATGTTTTTCTGAGTTTTTTCTCATTAAAATAGAAATGCTGTGAGGAAGACATGACAGGCAAAGTCTATTCTTTTGCGTCATGATTGCAGTTTCCCTCCAAAAAGCCAAGCATCCACTGAAAAGCGTCCTGCCCGCCACTTATACGAGCCACTCGGCAGCTGCTCCCTCCATCCACAGTCATCACACATCAATCTATCTTAGTGTGGGTGTTTTGAGAAGTGGGGGTGCCTCAGTCACCTGTTCACCCCCAGGAGTGTGAAACATTTTTGAACTAACACTGAAAGTTTGGAAAACAGACTCCTTAGTTTGAAATTCAGATGTTTTAGTGAACCAACACAAGTCAAACGGTGAAAGTTTTGTCAGACCTGCAGATGCAGAAATTTATCATTTTGTCTGAAGGCTATCATCATAGTATATTTTTTTAAATTCTTAAATCTGTGAACTTTGCCACAAAAGAAATCCACATGTAAATATTTATGTTTTCAGAATCTTCAGCTTTTCATGATGAATAATTGAAGGCGTGTTGATAATGCAAGAAAAACCTTAAAAATAAGTAAGATAGTGGGAGTAAGACAGCTCCCACTTCCACTTTTGTTAAACAAATACAAAATTTAAAAGAACAAATGCTGTTTTTGGACACCATCAATGCTTTTAAAGTGCCACTCCAAATATCTCTTGATCTATTTTAAAAGTGGTCTTTTAATTATGTTTTAGTCATTTTTTAATAGCTGCTTTCTTAGATAGTTTCTGCAGAGTTCATTAAAACTTACCTCTGAGTTGTGTAGTTACCAAGCCTGCCCCCATTTCCCATCATCCCTTTGTTTTACACTCTCTCCCACTAGCAAACCCCCACTCACACCCCCAACATAACAATATAGATGCAGCAAAAATGGTGAGCAATATCGGAGATATCCAGTCATACAGCTTTGATCCAGATACCAGCTTTTACGAAGCATTTACAAAGACATAAAGGGATCTAGTCATCTACAAGATGTATCAGAATGAAGCGAAGAAGGGGACTTGTGGCTTGATGTTCTAGGTTCTATGTCACACCTACAAGCTTTTTCCAACTGAATTTTTTCATCTGTTCTTGATTCACAACAAATTGATTACAAATTTGCTCAGAAATGCCATTTTAGGCTTAATTTACTTTATGTATGCCCTCCATCATGAAAAAAATGCTCAAAAAACACGTTGAAAACACCATACACCCCATTTTTTATTACATTGGATCATTTCTTTATTTAATATTTAAATATATTTTTTTTTACAACGAAATAAATCAATTTTCAATTAAAACTTAAAAAAATAAAAAAGACAACATTTTAGTAAGCCATCTTTCAAAATAAAAGAAAATAGCTCTAACTTATGTCTAAAAATACAGTACACTTTTAAAAATAACTTGATTTTTCTTTAAGTTACCACACTATGAAATGCAACAACAGATCAAATAAAGAACTTTAGTTTAATCAAAGCTTCAAATGTGAATCAAAGTTTTTCTAAAGGCAAATCTGCAACCATTCCTTCATCTCTCCATGATGGGCGTCATTACAAAATGTGATTTTTGTCAAACCTTTCAAAACCTTCTCATTCCCTTTAGGGTAAGGTTGCTGGGGCTTATCCCAACCACTGTCAGGCGAAGGTAGGATACATGCTGACTAGTTTGCCTTTCCATTGCAGAGTCAGAGAGACAGACAGCCACACCTAAGGGGCCATTTTTAGAATTACCAAATAACTAATGAAGCCTAATGTCACTATTTGATTCATTTTTTAGGTTTAGCCTCGGGGAAGTTTACATCTCAGAATAACGTGTGGGAATTTTCATTCATGCACAAACAAAGTAAACATGTTTGTGGATGGCGGGAGGACACGGAGAAAACCCACACATGTACAGGGAACCAGTCTAAACCAGAGCCTTCCTCTGTGAGACAATAGTAAAAAAACAAGAAAAAATATTATCCAAAAGTTGATGTTATTGACTAGAGCCAACAATTATAAATGTTCCCAAAATGAAAAAGAATACTTATTTTTTTGTTGCAAAAATGTCTATCCTGAGAACATGCTCTGATCTAAATGCAGATCAGATGTACATTTATTTCACACCTGGGAGAGAAAATATTTATGGGAAGCCAGAAGATGTGCATTGATGGAGACAAAACAAGTGATCCATCATTAGAGCCACACAGGAGTCCCTGGATTAAATATTTTAACTTTAATCTCAGATGAATCCAGTCTGATTTAAAATATGTTTATATTTTGGGTTTATTAAACTCTTTTCAACACCGGGAAGGACTTTCTCCCATTTATCCTGAGGGACGCTGAGATGAGCGATCTTAACTAGAGCTGTAAATCAAATCCACAAACCAGTCACAGATGATTGGGGTCTTCATGAGTAATGATCATTTTCTGGATTGCTTTATTTTAGTTAAATACACAAAGTTTTGCGTCACGCCTGAATTTATTTCATCACAGAGTATAATTTGTATTTGATTGATGCCAACTTGAAGCCACGAACACCATTACACACCAACTTCTGGCTTTGGAATTGTGCAAACTCGGCAAAATTAGCTTTTTTTTCCTTTTAATAGACCCCCCAAAAAACAGTAATGATAAAATATCTTGCATTTTGATTAGCTAAACCACAAGAGATTTTGCTCTCAACCTCAGTTTGCTGAATGAGCTCAAGCCAAAAGCAGGCACCAATTTTAAACAAAATTTTGTTTATATTTTTCAACATAGAGGTTACACAAATTATATGGTTTGTTCTTGGTCTAATTAAGAAGTCAAAACCCTGTCAAATGACGTAATGCTTTTTGGCAAAAATACAAGTTAATACTGATGTTAAAAGTTTATGACCTTTGACTTCAACTATGAACCCAACTTTAAATTTTAAATAATCCAAATGTGCCAAAATGTTATAAAAGCAAACTAATGAATGCAGATACACTTTAAACAATTTTTTTTGTTATCACTGATGAAACGTGTCTCATTAAAAATGTGCAAATTAACATGTGTTAATTAAATTATAAGTGTCCCTGAGTGTTATGAGCACTTCAACAATATATCTTTTTCCATTTTTGGTTACTATCATCACCTTTGCCTCTTTTTCTTCACTTCAATGGATAGATTTACGCTAGGGGTGTATATTGGCAAGAATCTGACGATATGATATGTATTGTGATACACATCTTGGGATACATATCGCAATATATCCCAAGACTGTACCAGAACAATTTTTCTTTTTTTTTCTTTTAAGAGTATTACTTTGAAAACAAAAAAACGAAGTCATACTAAGTAGTACAAATGGAAAACAAAAGTAAGACGCTGAAGGACACTCACAAATAATTTATTAAATATTATCTTGTCAGCATTTTAAATCGATTCAAGTATCGCCTGATGAAATATCACAATATATCAATGAATCGATTTTTCACTAATTTCCACTCAGTAATTGTGATTAATTGTTTTGACAGCTTTATTTTAATTACATAAAAAAAAGAAAAAATAACCAGAGATCTCAAATAAGGGGCTTATAAACCCGATTTGGTGGACATAAAGAGAAAACTGTGATTGACATTGGACTTTTGTGTCCCTCCATGAGTGGTTTTCTTTGGTCTCACAGTAAAAAAAAAACACTCATGGAGTGTTTAAGGGGACTCACAGTAGGTTTACATTTGAATGATTAAAGAATTTGTGAAAGATGCTGTCTGCAAACATTGATTTGACCGCAGTTATTTGTTGTTTATTATTCTCTCGTCAATCCTCTTATGTGTTAAGCAGGGGAATTATTTTTTTATACCAAACTGTTCTTGTTGCATTCAACCTGAATGAACTACCGTGGGTCTTAGAGACTATACCCTTCTTAAAATGAGCAAACCCACCAAACAAAGGGCCACCATAGAAGAGAATTGTTGCTTTTGTTTTACCCATTTGAACCTAAGGTTTCCCTTCATGCAAAAGAGAGCGTGTTCGCTCTTTCTCTCAGCCTGGGCATTTTGGCGCTCAATAGTGTAGGGTGATGCCAAATAGGAAAACGACTACACAGGCATTAAGAAAAGATGTCACGAGGAAAGGGCAGCTTTTTAGCTGTGCCAAAGGAGCTGGGCAACTTCCTGGTCTGGTTGCCAGGGTTACTGGAAGCTGAGCCAGCTGGTGCGTTGGGCAGCCGTTGGGTCTGCTGAGGTAGACTGCAGAGGACGGTTGGGATGTTGTAAAGCAGGGGTGTCAAACTCAATCGCGCAGGGCCAAAATCCAAAACACGCCATTAGGTCATGGGCTGAACAGGATAAACATTTATTAAACACTCAAAAACACATTTTTTTAAACTTTAAAACTGTTACTTTTCAACATAATTATGAACTAGATATATAGCATTACCTGCAATAATACTAGTGTGAATGCTGTAAGCTGAATTTGGCAACCGAAGATGCTAGTGCTGATATTTGAAGAAGCTGAAATTGATAGATGAAAATGCTGATTTGATAGCTGAAATCATTGAAGCTAATAGCTGAAATCACTGAAGCTGATAACCAGCTAAAATATTAGCCAAATGCCAAATTTTCCAAAAAAAACTAAAAAAAAAGAAAAAAAGTTTAGCCAAAACCGCTAGCATGTAGCTGAAAAAAGCTAAACTTCAAAATAGCCTTAAAAACGGAAAAAGGCCTAAATTAGCCAAAACAGCTCGTGTGTTAATATTAGCCTAACACCAAAACAGCCACAAAAAAAACCCCAAAAAAAGGCTAAATTAGCCAAAACAGCTAGCATGAAGCTGAAATATTTGCTAAACTCCAAAATAGCCTAAAAAATTCAAGTAAATGCCAAAAATGGTCCACAAAGGTATTAGAATGCAAATTTATTAAAATTTAAAACAGTAACTTTTTAACATAATTATGAATAATAAAAAGGCAGGAATATTCTTCCAGAATAAATCAACTTAAACCTTCAATAACTTTCAATATTTTACTATCCAAAAAAAAATGTTTTGTCAAAATTATACAAGTTAGAAATGAGCGCAAGATAACATCGGTCAATAATAACAATAAAATAAAATGATCTGGAGGGTCGGATATAATTACCCAGAGGGCCAGATCCGGCCCCCTGGGCCTTGACTTTGACACATGTGATGTAAAGGAACAATGAATTAATCGGGAAGAGCATTGATTTTAAATGTAAGCAACAACATAAACCTGAACTTTTAAGTGGCTGTTTGATCACTTTGAGACATTTAAACCACACAAAAACATGAAAATCTGGATAAACTTAGTTAAACATTGTGAATTTGTGAAAACATGACATTTTTAAACAAAAAAATAAGTATTCAAACATTTTAAACGTTCTTTTTGCAGTATAAAAACATGATTTTTGTTGATTTTTCAATTTTTCTTGACTTTTAGAAGATTTTTTTTTGTCCCACTCTGACCAACAGGTTTAAAGCTTATCTAGGTAGGTGGGTGTTGTGGGATTTAAGTAGACCATACTGGGATGGGTAAACACAGCTGGGGACGCATCTCTGGAGGGCTGCAGCTTAACAGACCCCTCCTTTACACATTTATTGGTATGTTTGCTCAGAGGATGTGTCCTAATCTCCAACCATTGATGTCTGTGCTGAGCCCTTACAAAGGCGCAACTGGCTGGTTTGAAAATGACCTTTTCCACAGTCAAGGTCTCAGTAGTTCCTCCTCTGTTAAACATGGATGATTGCAAAGACCCAAATGTTATCTGCAAATTTGTTTTGGAGTTGGATAGCTCTAGAAAATTGTTTTATTAAAAAAATTAAATTAAATAAAAAATTTTCAATGTTTTAATCATTCCTAAAAAAATCAAATTGATGCTTTCAAAAAATATTTACAACTGAATGAAGGACAAGCATATGAGCCTCATCAATTCTATTTTGGCACACACCTTTATTTGGCACACATCTATTAGAATTAGCAGATAACACAGCAATGGTAATTCAAAATACTGTACTCTGGTTTGAATCCCAGCTGGAACCTTCCTTTCTGGAGTTTTATGTCTTCCTCCCACAATCCAAAAACACGCTTCAGAAATAAATTGGTTACTAAAGTGAGAGTGTGGCTCTGCGACAGACTGGGGACTTGTCCACGACTTGCCCAACAGTACCCTGAGACGGGCTCTGGTAACCCTGTGACCCCGAAAAGGATATAGGAGATAAGAAAATGGATGGATGTACTATTAACTGCTTTATAATAAAATACCCCAAAGACATGACTGACATTTAAACAAACAAGTTTGCCTATGGTGCCATCTGCTGGCAAATACACTAAATGTCCTCTGCTGATCTTTTGCAAGTGCATTTGAGATTTGACCCAACTGTCTTTCTTTTTATTATGTCTTTTGGTGTGTAATAATGGTTCAGATGTAAAAATATGCAAACAGACATTTTTTTATCTTATTTTGAGAACAACTACTTTTAACACATTTTGGATATGCACAAAAGTCTCAGAAAAACCTGACTTGCCACTCTTTGGTGCCTCTTTCTCACATATATATACTGGTACTTATTCAGTGTGCTGCACAGTGGTGCAGCAGTTACCACTCTTGCCTTATAAAGATGCCTTCAGATTCCAGCTTGGACCTTTCTGTGGAGGTTCTTCCAGGTTCTTCAAGCAATCCAAAAGCATGCTTCATAAGTTAATGGATAATTCTAAATTCCTCTTAGGTTTAACTGTAGGTGAGTGATTGTGTGGCCAATGCAACAGACTGGCAACCTGTGTAGGATGTGCTATCCTTTCACTCAGCACTGGCAGGTCAGGTTCTGGCAGCCCAGTGACCCCAAAAATGATACAGTGGGTTTAGAAAATGCATAACAACAAATTTATTTTTTTTACAACTAACCCGTATTTAACCAAGTAAAACCCGTTATGATCAATATCTCTTATACAAGGTCAGCTTTACGTTACAATAATGAAAATAATTAAAAATAGAAAAACAAGATTGAAAGTATTACAATTTTAAAATATCTAAGAAATAATGTTATTAATACAACATTTAAGCTTGGCTTTACTTCCTAATATAGTTGAGAAAGATCCTTTGCTTTATTTAACAACAAAAAAAATGGATCAAGCTAATATAAAAACTAATAAAAAGACAAAAAAAACACTAAAACAATGTTACTTATCAACTTCAGAACTGATTTATTATCTTCAACTCTTTTAAATTAGTGCAATAATAGAAGTTTAAAGAAATTAAGATATGTAAAATTCCAAATTAATAATGAGTACTAATATTAATTATTTTTACAATTTAAATAATTTAGAATCAGGATTAAACAATCACTTTATTTGGTAGAGAACTGTTGTTATGGTTATCAAAGAAACTGTAAATTTGTAGTCGGTCAGTATCTTCTGTCTATTTATATAGGTACCACTAACCACCACATAGTGATGTTACATCAGTGTGGTTACTTGTATCAGTGGTCAGTTATCTCAGTACTAACCACTACTTAACACTGATACTGGGACCTTCACAGCTAGAAGGCCCTGGTTTCACTTTGTTTTTATGTCCTCCTCATAGTCTTTCATCCAGCAGTCCAATGCAACATTAATTATAGGTTTCATATGTTGAACTTGTCTATCTGTGGCGACCTGTCCATTATGCACAATTTCAACCATTGATTGATTTCAACCTGAAGTAGCCTGGAAGGGTTCCAGCAATGACCCTCTATGTTTAAGATGGAATAAATATATATATATATATATATCATCCCATAATACCAAATTATTACATCAGTCTCAATAAAGATGGTTTGTTTTCTCAATATGCTTACAAAAAAATAACATATAAAGTCTGCATTTATGAGATTTTTGAAGATAAAACAGGGAAACTCCAATTAGATTTTTTATCTTCTCGGCTTCCGTCGATACAGCGTAAAGCGTTTGACGTCAACACCCCAACATTCCGTCATGACAGCTCGTTCGGGGAAAAAAATAATTCGTTTCAATTTTATATCAAACTGAATCAAATCTGTTTAATCTGAATGTAAAATTTCCGATTAAAGGTGAGTACCGACTGTTGTGAATAACTTTATTTAACCCCGAAACAAACGGAAATGGACGTCAGGCAACTGTAATGCATAAAAGCTAACCTAGCATTAGCTAGTTTAGGCTTTTTGAAGAAACCGAGCTGCATTGTGGTAAACATTGAAATCCTAGAACAAAATGTACTGTTTTTGCTTTAGTTGACTACATTCTACTTAAATGACATTTCAATAAATTGATTAGAGCTGTGTGTCCCAAAACAAAATCGTTTCAAGATAATAGCTAAGCTAACTTAGCATAGCATAGATTTCAGTGTTCGAAACTAAAGTTAGCAATTTTGTTACCTGTCTTTCTTTTTCATAACATTAAAACAATTCAGATTTTTTGTTATGTCAATATATTCTGGTGTTTATTTATTTTAAATGCGCCTTTTACACAAAAACCTGCTCTGGGTGGGTGTGTAATGGCTGTTTATAAAATAGCTGTGCTCGCTATTTGGTGGCCATCGATTTCCGAATGTGAATAGTTAATTCGCCGGGAGTCTAGCTGTGATTTTCAGCTGCGTGCACTGTCAGCAAACCGAATGAATGCGTTTTGAGAGACACGTCGAGCAGCATTGCACCGAGATCGTAGAGGAAGCGCATTGCAGGTGCATCGCTAAGTTTGCCCTGTTTGTAGTGTGTGAGACCCTGGACGGACGGGACCTTCTGAAACCTGTTATCTAGCCAGCCGAAGAGACGGGGAACAGGATAGGGAAACAGGGCGAAGCGGGCCCCGCGGAGCCGGTGGAGAAGATGGCCGGCAGCCCGGAGAAGAGTTCCACCGCGCAGGAGTTAAAGGAGCAGGGGAACCGGCTCTTCCTCTGCCGCAAGTACCAGGATGCTGCTTCCTGCTATAGTAAAGCTATTGTGAGCATCTGGGATTTCTCATCCATACACTAGTAACGAAGATTAAATATTATGAGCGTAAATACAATGATTAAATTCTTCATTTTTGCACATTGTGTCTTCCAGAACCGTAACCCATCAGTGGCGGTATACTACACCAACAGGGCCCTCTGCCACGTGAAGCTGCAGCAGTATGACAAGGCTCTGGCAGACTGTAAGCATGCTCTGGAGCTGGATAGTCAGTCCGTTAAAGCTCACTTCTTCCTGGGTCAGTGTCACCTGGAGCTGGAGAACTACGATGAGGCAATCGGCAATTTGCAAAAAGGTCAGAAAAAACTTCAAATTAATTTTTACAGTATGCTAAACTTTTAACTTTAATTGGTACTGTCTTTATTGGCTTAATTGTATTTACCTCCTTGTGTTAGAAGTTATATTTATTTTCTAGATTCTATAGTCTTCATCAGTAGCTTTCATGTTGGTTCCTCTGGGTAGAGGCCTATCACAGGTACAGTAAAGGTTTATATAATAACAGTTGTCTGTGGAGCTGCAGAAGACAAGAAAAGATGAAGCCAGTTTCCCATTAGAGTTTAAAGTCTCTGGGTGTATTCAGACCGGACATTTGGTTCGCTTTCAAAGATCCGGAACAAGTTTTGAATACACGCAAACGGACTCTGGTCCGGGACCAGGAACTGCTCTCGGACTCATCTTTTACAATGTGAAAGGCATGTGTCAAAGTCAAGGCCCGGGGGCTGGATGTGGCCCTCCAGGTCATTTTATTTTATTTTTATAAATGGTCTGATGTTATCTTGCGCTCAATTCTAACTTATATATTTTTATAGAGAGTAAAATATTGAAAGTTATTTTAGGTTTAAGTTGATTTATTTGGGAATAATATTCCTCCCTTTTTATAATTCATAATTATTTTAAAAAGTTAGAGTTTTGAAGTTTTAAAAATTGGTATTATGCTAGCTTTTTGGACTGTTTTCATTTACTAAATTTTTTAGGATATTTTGGAGTTTAGCTAATATTTCAGCAACATGCTAGCTGTTTTGGCTAATTTAGGCTTTTTAAAAAAAATGTTTTTTAGGCTGTTTTGGAGTTAGGCTAATATTTACATTCTAGCTGTTTTGACAAATGTAAGCTTTTTTCTGTTTTTTAGGCTATTTAGAAGTTTAGCTACTTTTAGCTACATGCTAGCGTTTTTGGCTAACCTAAGTTTTTTTTAGACTAATTTGGTATTTAGCTAATATTTTAGCTGGCCATCAGCTTAAATGATTTCAGCTATCAGCTTCAACATTTCAATTTCAGCATCTTCAGCTATCATGATTAGCATCTTCAGCGGCCAAATTCAGCTTACAGCATTCACACTAGCATTCACTCTTTATCGCAGGTAATGCTATATATCTAGTTCATAATTATGTTAAGAAGTTATGGTTTTAAAGTTATAAAAAAATAGTTTGAGTGTTCAATAAATGTTTATCCTGTTTGGCCTGAGACCCTAAGGATTTTTCTTGGATTTTGGCTCCTTGTGCGATTGAATTTGACACCCCTGCATTACGTAAGCAGAGTAGGAATGAAGCGACCAATGAGCCACCAACAAATTATTGCAATACCATCGACCTCATGAACCATGTAACGCATCGTATTGTGAGGTGTTTCCCAGCCCTATGTGATGCACATTGTTTCTCATACGGTTTTCGTAACAATCAGTGTAGGATTTATGTTAATCTTTCTCCAGTTTCTTTGCCCCGCCCTTGTAATTGCTGCCCAATGACTGAAGGGACATTCAGTCTTGTGGTTTTGTTTACAGGCTTTAGTTTGAAACAGAAATGTCCAGGAGACGGCAGTCCGAACACAGACGAAATGCAAGGTTCCAGACTTTATTTGGACCAAATTAAGCTGACTCGGTCCGGATTTACAGACTTTTCTAGCCTGAATACTCCCTCAAACCAGCATTATCCCTTTTAGATGTACTACTGACAGGAAAAAAGAAGTACACATTTTAGGCGTTGAGGAAAATTTGCTTAAATTTGTTTTTTACTGTGTAATTCGAACAAAGTATTTTGTATGGGGATGAGAAAATCAAATTTGATCCTGTTTTTAAACTCATCAGCAGTAACAAATAATTGTTTTCACCTTAAAATCTGAGCATTGTATTAACTACATGCACATATGAAGAAATGACCAAAAATTTTTTTTATTTCAAAAAGTAAAATGGATTGAAATAGAAGCAAAGGTTTCCCAAGCTTTCCAACAGACATGACTAATGTCCTTATTGAAGTCAAAACACATTAACAGAAAATGGAGTGGAAGTAAAATGTGTGGCTAAAAAAAAGTTGCTCTATCAACAGAAAAGCTGCAGCCTTAGGTGGACTGTCATGCAGAATTAATTCAAGAGATTTGGGGGAACATCACAAGAAGTGAAATGAGGACATTCAGTGGACCAAATAGTTACCACAAACAGACGGATTTCTTTCATCAAGCCACTTCTGAACCAGAGACAGTAGCTGAATTATTTTTTACCTTGACCCAATAGAAAAGAGCTAAATATTTGTTCAGTACTCCAAAGTTCTCCTTTCAGGTAAAAGTGAATGTATTCAATTTGAAAATGCATTGAATCATATTTCCACATGTTGCTGTGAATTAGCTTATTTCACATAATTGAGAAGTGGAATATTGTGGAGATCTCTGAGATATTTCCGTCTCAGAGAGTTTACATCACGTTTCAAAGTCAAGGCCCTGGGGCCAGA
The DNA here is from genome assembly GCF_002922805.2 of Oryzias melastigma. Lineage (NCBI taxonomy): Eukaryota > Metazoa > Chordata > Actinopteri > Beloniformes > Adrianichthyidae > Oryzias > Oryzias melastigma. The sequence goes on along the minus strand of NC_050530.1, from coordinate 9,716,634 downwards.
TCTGGCCCTCTGGGTAACTATATCCAGCCCTCCAGATCCTTTAATTTTATTGTTATTAAATGCCTGATGTTGTCTTGCGCTCATTTCTAACTTGTATAATTTTGACCAAATATATTTTTATGGAGTGTAAAATATTGAAAGTTATTAAAGGTTTAAGTTGATTTATTCTGAAATAATATTCCTGTCTGTTTATTGTGCATAATTATGTTAAAAAGTTAAAGATTTAAAGTTTAAAAAATTGGCATTCTGCTAGCTTTTTGGACTATTTTGGCATTTACTAAAAGATTTTATGCTATTTTGGAGTTTAGCTTATATTTCAGCTACATGCTAGCTGTTTTGGCTAACCTAAGTTTTTTTATGCTAATTTAGCATTTAGCTAATCTTTTATCTGGCTATCAGCTTCAGCATTTTTAGCTATCAATTTCAGCATCTTCAGCTATCAGCACTAGCATCTTCAGGGGCCACATTCAGCGTACAGCATTCACACTAGAATTAGTGCAGGTAGTGCTAAATATCTAATTTATAATGATGTTTAAAAGTTTCGGTTTTCAATGTTTAGTTTTAGAGTGTTCAATAACTGTTGATCCTGTTCGGCCCACGACCTAAGTTTGTTTTGGATTTTGTTCCCATCTCGTTTTTGTATTTTACTTGTTTCATTTTTTGTGTTTTTTTCTGGAGCTTATATTCAATTTTATGTTCCATATCAAGTTTAGATTATAAGACATTGCAGTAAAAGGTTTGCTCAGCAGTCATGAACCAATTTGCAATCCCTTCCTTTGTTTTACAGCTTATAACTTGGCAAAAGAGCAGAGGCTGAATTTTGGAGATGACATTCCCAGTGCTTTACGCATCGCCAAGAAAAAACGCTGGAACAGCATTGAGGAGAAGCGCATCAACCAGGAGAACGAGTTACATGCTTATCTGACTAAGCTCATACTGGCTGAGAAGGAAAGGTGAGCTCTCCTGGTAAAAACAACTTGTTTCAGTCGTTACATCTATTTAATCATAATTTGATATACTACAGAGAGTTGGATGACTACAAAGAAAAACACGATGACAATCAGAACGGAAGCGATGCTGCCAAGATTGCATCAAAACATGTATGTTTTTACATTGACTTTGAATTTGTTTGTCATTTAGCCACAGCAGCTGTTACATCTTTGCTGACATTTATTTTTTTGTATCATGTGACCTGAAAAGGACAAGTATTTAATGGATATGGAAGAGCTCTTCTCCCAAGTTGATGAAAAAAGAAAAGTGAGTATTTTTTGAGAAATATTAACATTTTGGATATTAAAAATACAGGTTACATAACACACTTTTATTGCTTCCAGGAAAGCAGAATTATAAACTTTGTGAATACAAATGTTTCCTGGCTTTTAATCACATTTTCTGCTGATGTCTGTTTCTTTATCTTTAACCGACATGATATTACTGATAAGATGATGTAATGCTGAAGAAAGGCAGCCTTGTTTTTCCTCAGTCTTGGCTCAGTGTGTTTCTATGGTTACTGCATGCGTTTCTCGTATAGTTAAATGTTAACAGCAGAGATGAAAGCACATGAGGGTTTTTTTTTATGTTTATAAAGTTCAGTCAGTCTGAAAAACAAAACTTTTTTTTATTTTTTAACAACAAAGCTGTTGTGTTTTATGATTTTTTAAAAAATGATGCAATTTCTAAATGTTATTTACGTTTCTTTTATTGTGGTGTACCTTCTCTGACAAACAAATTTGCTGTTTTCGAAATGAACAGTATAATTATAATAAAGACAAATTTGTTAAACACAAATTAACGAGGAAGGAAGGAAAAAAGATATATATATTTTTTTTTTACAAAACTGCTTTCTCGTTAAGTTAATGTAGTGTTGAAAAATCAACAGATCTGCATTGAATCTTGCTGAAGAGGAAAAAATAACTTTTTATGTCACAATTTGTTTGGTTTTATTGTTTTTTCAGAAGCGTGAAATCCCAGATTATCTTTGTGGAAAGATCAGCTTTGAGCTGATGAGGGAGCCCTGCATCACACCAAGTGGAATCACATATGATCGCAAAGACATCGAAGAGCACTTACAGGTAAAGGTTTCATTGAACTCTTTAGATGAGCACGAATAGTTTTGTTTTTTTTAAATAAGTTTACTTTAAAGACACACTCCGATCATCTTTTGATCTATTTCCAATGGTCTCTTAATTAGTACTGTCATGCAATTTATTTTTTGTGATTAATGAATTGTGACCTGTAATTAATTATTTGATTTTAATCAATTTATTTTAACCTAATATTTGCTGTTATAAGCCTCATTTTGAGGTATTTTATTTAAGTTTGTGACATTGTGGCACTGTAAAAGATGAAAATATTTTTTTCCAACCCCTGAGGGGTAATTTTTATTTAAATCTTGATCAAATAACAACATAAAAAAAACAGTAGTACATTAGAAATTCATCTCTGAAGTTGTGGGCGGGACCGTTGGCGTGGAGCAACCCCATCCCGCCTTCCTGTTGCTAAAAGCTTGAGTCACAAATAGGATCTTTTTCAACCAGCATTTTTTCATCTGCTCCTGATTCACAGCAATTTGAACTAGAAAAGTTGCATTACCAATAATACTAGTGCGAATGCTTTTTGCTGAAAGTAGTTGCTGAAGATGCTGAAGCTTTTTGCTGAAAATTGTAACATAATTTCCTTTAATTGCTGAAGGGATTTGCTGAAAATGCAAAAGCTATTTACGAAAAGCTAAATTTGCTAAAAGACTGGACATTTCATTTAAGAACTATGTAATAGTACTGAAGTTGACCTAAATTTTTGAAAGATTTATAGTAAAACTGATTGAAAATCCCTAATACCTGAAAATTTTGCAAAAATATTTAGTGTTGCTTAAATATGAGCTAAACTCCAAAATGGCCCAAAATTCCTCGGTAAACTAAATTAGTCAAAAACGTTAGCCTGTTGCTAAAATAGGAGCTAAACTCTAAATTAGAGTCATCTGGACCCCACAAGACAGCGGGCTGTACTTTTTCTTTCAAGGATTTTTAAAATTTGTCATGGGAGGGATCTAGGGCTGCCACAAACGATTATTTTAATAGTCGACTAATCACCGATTATTTTTTCCGATTAGTCGACTAATCGGGTCATGCACAAAGTGGATGTAAAACACACATCTTAACCATCATTCGCTTTAAAATAACTAAAAACTATATATATATATTCACACTAGCATCATCATAGATGAAATGTAAGCTGAATTTGACCGCAAAAGATGCTAGTGATGATAGCTGAAGATGCTGATAGCCAACTAAAATATTAGTTTAAAGGCCAAATTAGCCTAATTAAAGCCTAGGTTAGCTAAAACAGCTAGCATGCAGCTGAAATATTAGCTAAATTCCAAAACAGCCTAAAAAACTTAAACAAAAAAAACTAAGCTAGCAAAGACAGCTAGCATGTCTGAAATAAAAAAAACCCAAAATAGCCTAAAAAACCTTAATAAATGCCCAAATAGTCCAATAAACTAGCATAATACCATTATAACTTTCAACTTTACTATACTCTGACTCCATATAGTACAAAGTAACGACTAATCGACTATTAAATTAGTCGTCGACTATTTTAATAGTCGATTAGTCGTCGATTAGTCGACTAATCGTGGCAGCCCTAGAGGGATCACACATGAATATAAGGGCGGGGTCATCTAGAGAGATCACAAGGGTTAAATGTCCTCCATTACCACTAAAGTGCCACACAAAATGTTAAAAACAGCATTTTCATCAGAGTGGGTCTTTAAGTAAACCTTCAAGTACTGAAGGATTCTTGTAAACATCTTTATCTGGATCTTTGCAGCGAGTTGGACACTTTGACCCGGTCACCCGGAGCCCCCTGACCCAGGATCAGCTGATCCCCAACCTGGCTATGAAGGAAGTGATCGATGCCTTTATCCAGGAGAACGGTTGGGTGGAGGACTACTGAAAACAAAACAAAAAAACACCTCCCATTTCTCCCTCATGCCCTCCCCGCCTCGTACTCAACACAAAGCCTGAACTACTGACGGCTTCTGGAAACAGATCACCCCTTGCCTGGATATGCATCGTACACGAGCAGGAAAAGCCGCACTCTGGACTGCCTGATGGGAGCCATGTATCTCGGTTTGCCTCCTCCCTGCATTCAGTCTTTGCTGTAAAACTTCTCGCTGCAACTCTCCACGGCTCAGTGTTCATATGCTGCTCCCTTTAAGAGCCTTTCTTTCTCTGTCTTGTTTTTCATTCTTTCCTGTTCGACTCTTCTGTAATCAAACGTCTTCAGGCCTCTGTTGCACACTTCCTGCTCTTCTTTCCTTCTGTTTCTGAGTGCCACAGTTATCGACAAGTTTCAAGTGTTACACGTAGAACACTAATATTAAAGAAAAAAGCATAAAAATGATCATTTTTAGCTTTTGATTTGGCCTTTTTTTCACTAAACAATGTTTGTATACGAGTTTTACATCGAAAGCACAGGTTCATCACAGTTTTACTGCAAGATTTCTCATGAACTCGACACAATTTTCTTTCCTTTTCATATCAGACACCCCCATAGCAGACAATTCAAATCAGCTGAATGTATAAATGATGTATTCCATAGAATCTTTTTTTTAAAAATAATTCAAGGTGTTTTTGTATTTGATTCATTTGAGGTCATCATTTAAAGCCTTGAACAGGAAGCGTGATAATGAAATGCTGCATATAAAGAACGTTTTCATGTTGCTGGGTTTACATTCAAATCTTTCAACCAGATCAGACTCTGTCCCCCCCGCCAAATCAAAGAAATGCTGGAAGACTTCCGACCATCTTTCATCCATACCTCAGTCCAAGTGTTTGTGTGCTGGAGCTCCAGCATTTTCGGTTCCGTGCTTGTAGTCGGCCGGTTTTCCAGCTGAAGGTGTCTGTGGTTAAACGGGCTTGTTGGTTGTCGTTTGTTTTGGGGTGCAGACATTGTACATAATTTTGCTGGTCTTACTCAAAACGTTATTTCTTGATGATATAGTTTCTTTTTTTCTGGAGAAATCCTAAAGCTTGAGAAATTGTATTAAATGTAGATATGTTGATAACAGAAATTCCGATTCCATTCATTTGTCCCCGTTTAAGCATAAATTTGGGAGTATGTATGTTGTGATGCTAGTGGATCATTAAAGGAGATACAAAGAGTGAATGGAACTCTACTGCTTATTAGACATTTAATAATAAAAGTTATTGCAAAACTTTTTTTTGTTTCTCTAAATCAGAAATTACTTAAAAACCTTTTGTCTCTTTTGTTGTTGGAGTCCAGCCCACATGATGCTGTTGTGTAATTTCTTATTTGGCCACTAGGTGAAGCCCCTGTTCACCTTTTAACTGAGACAATTAATTAAAACAATTCAAAAATATGAAAATTTAACATATTTCTGCTAATTTTGACCCAAACATTTAAAAGTTATCTATGGATGAAAGTAGAAAAAAAGAGTTCAGTCACAATTGGGTAGAAACCGAACTTTAGAGTATTAAAAACAGTAGTTTCTTATTTTGGATGTTTATTTTTTAGCATTACACTGCCATATTTATTAAAATCTTTGCAATGTTAAGTCTTTATTGACTTTTTAGACTATATAATAAATTCCTCCAGCCAAAGTTGGAGGAATTCATTCAAATATTCAGGATCTAACTGAAAGTATAAATCTTTTTATTACTAATAATTGAATCAAATCAACTTTATTTTCTATTTCAGAAGATCACCTTAAACAAATGTTTGAATGTGTGCTTGGTGCAGCTTTTCTGCATAGAAATGAGATCCTTATGTGAACCTATGTCATTGATTGTTAGTTCAAATTTATAGTCCGGTTCTATGGAAAACTGTAAAGTTCCTTCATGTTTGATACTCAACATCAAGGGTTGGATTGAAGGGGTAAATCCCCGGATTTTTTCTTAGTGCTTCAGCAGGGATTAGGGGTGTAACGGATCACAAAACTCACGGTTCGGATCGTGTCACGGTTTTAGGGTCACGGTTCGGATCATTTTTCGGATAAGTTGAATGTTAAAAAAATAAAAATAAAAAATACGACAACAATATGAAAGCTAATTTTTGGAAATGCTTCGAATCATATATTCAGTATGAATATAAAGTACTTCCCACACACCATATTTATATATGCAACATTAAAACGTTTGCCCATCGACGCCTATTTATTAAAACAAAATATCTTTAGAGTTTGAACACAAACAAAATGCTAAAACATGTAGTTTCTGACTATATTTGCATGTCTTGCGACCAAATCTACAAAAAATGAGAGAAAAGAATGTTTAAAAATAGACAGCTGCTGCTCCTAACTGGGAGATTCTTTGAATACAGAAATTGATATGTGTACCGATGCTTTTATTCAGGTCTTAACATTAAATAAACCTGATATATATCCATCCGTGTCATTCATTATGAAGTTGAGTAAAGTTTGTGACGGAAGCTGCAGGGTTTTCCTGGCTTAAAATAAGGTGGTAGTGTCTCGTGGCGACTTCAGATTTGTATATCTTAACAAGTTTATTTTACTATTATTGTGGTTTTTTTCATAAACGTTATTGAACATTCTTTCAGTTTACATATTTTACTATTATTAGATCACCTCATTATAAAACATAAATGGCTCAATGTAACTAACAAACCGTATATTGATACAAAATAAAACAACTAATTATTCTAGTTTGAAGCTCCATACAAAAGCCTCAGGGAAATGTTTTAACAAAACCCTCAAATTCATCACTTCAACTCCACAACTAACTGGATGCCCCCCACCCCTCTGTCCGTTTACGAGCACGCGCACTCTCTCCTTTCCTTTTTCTGCGCGGCAATAGACAGACTGTCTCCTTTTTTCATGGAGGTTCTCCTCTAAATCAGGTGTTTAAACTCCTGATTTTAAAGCGTGTCTTCTCTCCCTCAAACTCTGTGGGTCTGTCGGTCATAAACAGCGCACCTGTGGAAGTAAAGTCCAGTCGGACCGAACCATTTTCAATTTAGAGGAAGGGGGGTCCACAGACGATGTTTCCAAAACAAAATGTATAATTATTGTTACCTTGACATTAAAATAAAAATATTTGCATATATATTGGTTATAGGTTTACTGAAATAATTGTTTCTGTTGTATCATTTCGTCATCATTTGGGTCTCCGTGGACCCTCTCTCAGTCTGGGCTCCTAGAATCAGCCCCCTTCCCCTCTTTCCCAAGAGCTGCTGGCGGCCGACACCAAATTCTCTATGCTGGAAAAACGCTAGAAGCTCCGCCCACACGCAGCGGGAGATTCAGGAACAGACTTTAAGATAGCTGTGAAGCTGTTACTTCAGCGCTGGTCAAAACAAATAGGATTTACAGGAATTTGACGAGAATTCCATTCGATGTGAACGGACAATTGTGTAATTATGAGAGCCCGAGGTGTGTGCACTCGCTGGGGGTGGGGGTTGGAGTGGTCCGCGGTACACACGTGTCCCGAACCGTGGCTTCTGATCTGTGCGGACCACGGATCATCCGTAATCCGTTACACCCCTAGCAGGGATGGTAATGGTTTCTCTGGAAGTCAGAAGTCTAATGGTTTCTCTGGAAGTCAGAAGTCTAATGGTTTCTCTGGAAGTCAGAAGTCTAATGGTTTCTCTGGAAGTCAGAAGTCTGAAAGGGATCATGAGTCAGCAGCTTCCCTGAAATCACCAATGAAAAGACGTAAACAAGAAAACCGAAGAGTGTTTTTGGTGAAATAACGCTGCTTCAGTCACGAGGGAGTGCAGCCCTCGCACACCGGGCCTTTTGTCTCGCTCCTTCAGAGCGCTGACATCACAGCCTGCATGTGCTAGGAGGGGAGAGCACCAAAGCAGTGCTGCTGGGACTGACCTTCCTGCACAGAGGAACCACAACGCTGCATCAAAATGGTAAAATAAATGTGATTTATTAGAAAATGCAGATATAATCTGATTATATAAATGTTTAGTGATGGTGATTCTGTTGTGTTTACAGAGTGTCAACAATGTACTTCTCCTGAGTGTTGCTGTCATGTTGTTGACTCCCTCCACCGCCACACAAGGTATGGATTTAAAATTCACGATTATTTACAAATCCATCAGTAATCTAGGGATACTTATCTTTTAAGGGTTACTAATGATTTCTCCAGAAAGGTAAAATACCTCAGATTCCAGTTTTTCTATTTACAATGAATAATTTTCATTGTTTTTTAATAGCTATCAGATTTTTTTTTAAATAAACTTAATATTCTCCTGATGTTCATGTTTTGAAAGACAGCAGTTTAAAAACTATAAACAAGAGGCAAATGTTTAAGTGTAAAAAATGATCTGGGTGGTTTTTAATCTTTACTTTTTCTTTCTCAACACTCTTTTGGTCGTCTTCTAATACAGGAAAATTCCAGCAGAACTTTCTGTTAAAACTTTTTATCAGGCAAAAACTTTTTTGAAATATGTCCTTTGGATGTTAAAAATATATATTTGTTAAAGAAACATACTTAAAAACAAAGAATATTAAAAAAACACGTTTTATAAAGATACCTGGATTTTATTGACGAGCATTGTATATTAAGTGGTAAAATAGTGCTCCATTTATTTTTCTTTTTTTTTAATAAATATTAAACATACATTGTAAATAGAATAGTTACATTTAAACGTTTTCTCTGCTTCTGTGGTTTTATAATCGTATTTCCATTAGTACAGATATTTCTAAGCAAGCCCTAAAAAGCCTGAAGTCGATAGATTCACGGAGAAAAAATACATGAAGAAGAATACATAAAGAAGATTTGCATGCATTTTGTTTGATGCTCAAAAGCAATTGAGTTATATTACGAACAATATTTGATCAGAATCAATGTCTATTTAATCACCTATTTCCAGTTCTGGGGTCTCCAGAACCACACACTGCTCTTTTACACATCTTACATTATTTTAAATATATATATTTTCATGGTGTTTTTTATTTACCAGTAAACCAAGAGGTTTATCACTTCTCCAAAATGTAAATGTCAGATACATTTTAATTGTTTATTAATACAAAAAGCTTAAAGACTAAGACAGAGTTTAGTTCAAAATTGTTAAAGTATACAACTGCATTTACACATACAGATTTTAAAACATGCTTATAGTCAATACTTAAGAATATAAATAGAGAATTTAGATTTTTTTTTTTTACTTCTTACATTTGTAATTACAGTAGCAACAGAATGATCATATTTATCACAGGGTGTATTTTATTTTGAAAGGGTGCTGCTGTCAAAAGTAAAGGATATCTAAATTGTCATATTTAATACAAAACATATGCAGTTGTAGTTCAGTGATTTTAAATAAACACTGGAGTTTATAAGTGCCCATTTATTTTTTTTTTAACTGAAAATAAATTCAGAAATTAATGCTATGGAAGCCCAAACTGTTCTTAATTATATAAATAAATACAACATTATTTAATCAAGCAACACTCCAATAAAAGTCTTTTCAATAAATAATTGACCATTTTATTATGAAATACATTTCATTAAAATTTAAATGGACCATTTTATTATGAAATATAATTCATTTTTACTTTAAAACATAATTTTTATGTTAAAAACATTTCATAATAAAAATATATATCATAATAATTTTTTTTCATGTTGGATATTATTATAATCTCGTGTGATTTTTTTTTTTTAAAAGCTTGTATTTCAAAATTACTGTTTTCCAAAGTGTCCTTTTTATTTCACAATGCTGTTTTTCAGAACGACTTATTTATTTCATGATGAGCTTTTTCAGAATAATAACTCTGTCTGTCAATCACTGAAAGTGGGCGGGATCTAAACGTTCATTGGCTGATCCTCTGAAATCGACTTGTATGCCTAGACTCCTGCTCTACTGTGTGTAGCACAATAAAAAAATATTTTTTTTCTTTCTTCATTTAGTGTGAAAGCATCCTCGTTATTGTCACTTAAACTAACCGACATTTGTGTTTGTTTATGAGGGAGAAAAAAGGAACATTATGTTTATGGTTGAGAATCTTCGTTTCAGGAAACTTTTAAACTTTAGACCGTCCTCGACCGGAAATAGTCAGTGTTATCACGTTCTAGCTTTACGGGAGTCATTCCGGGCCCAATTAAAAAGGGTCCGGGCGGTTTGTCCGAACCTACTCTAACCCAAACCCTGACGCGGCACCGACGCGGGTCGGGTCACCAAATCCTGCTGATCGTCCGGTTCCGGGATTGTTCCGTGCACCGGAAATGTTGATATTCCACGACTTTGGAGCCCCTTTTGGGGAGAAGTCCAGCAAAACAGACAAACTACGAACTGTATGTCCAAAATAAATGTATATCCTGATAGTAACGGGTGCATTTCTCACTAGAAATATTGTCAAAATAAAGATTAGTCCACAAAATATTTTATTCTGAGGAATTTTCCACCGAAAAAGAGTGAATATCCCACCGTGTTTTTGCTAGCGACAGGCAGAAACTCAAAAGCCACGTGATCAGTCACGTGATCCGGCGCACCTCCGTAGAAATGAATGAGAGAATGAGACGTAGCAATTCCACAATTTAGACCCGTTTTATTTGTGAAACTGCTACGTTTTTACCTGTGGACAAACGTGGGTACTGAACGTTTTTGTAGGAGACTGGGAGACTGGTCGCGCTGAGTTGCATACTCCCACCTAGTGTTGAGGAGTGTGTACTGCACCATCACGTTGGCTGAAGGAACACTCGATCGATGTAGTTGGTGCTGCTGCTAATGTCTGATTAAAGGAGTAGCCAATCACAAACGTGTCCCCGCCTTGTCTGGTTTGATTGACAGACAGAGTTATTATTCTGAAAAAGCTCATCATGAAATAAATACGTCGTTCTGAAAAACAGCATTGTGAAATAAAAAGGACACTTTGGAAAACAGTAATTTTGAAATAAAAGTTTCAACAAAAGAAACCCCCACATGATTATAATAAAATCCAACATGAAAAAAAATTATTGTGATATATATTTTTATTATGAAATGTTTTTAACATAAAAATTATGTTTTAAAGTAAAAATGAATTATATTTCATAATAAAATGGTCCATTTAAATTTTAATGAAATGTATTCCATAATAAAATGGTCAATTATTTATTGAAAAGACTTTTATTGGAGTGTTGCTTGATTAAATAATGTTGTATTTATTTATATAATTAAGAACAGTTTGGGCTTCCATATAATACAATTAAAGGTCATAAAAAGCTTAAATAAATCTACTTTTGTAAACGCTGAGGTTAAGCTTATGGCTCTTGCTGAGTTTTGTTCAGTAGTAAACTGATCCCCGTTCTAGTTGAGTCTCCAGCATATAATGGCAACAGTTAAGCACGGAGGAGGTAGGTTCATGGTTTGTTGGGTTTTAGCCTTAACAAGACGAGGCTTCACAGTAAAATGTGCTAAATGCACTTAAATACTTCTTTGGTCTTTCTTCTTTCAGTGGGTTTGAATGAGAAGGTTCTGGTCTTCCCCTATGAGACGGACTTCAGCTTCGTGGCTTTGATCCCACAGAAGAAAATGGAGCTCCAGGCCTTCACCCTCTGCATGCGCGTGGCCACTGAGCTGCCAGAGGAGCGGGAGATCATTCTGTTCGCCTACCGCACGGCCGACTACGACGAGCTTAACGTGTGGCGTGAAAAGGACGGGCGGGTGTCCCTTTACATGAGCGGGGACGGCGCCTTCTTCCACCTCCCTCCCCTCACCACGTTCCGCTCCAGCCTCTGCCTCACCTGGGAGTCTCGCACCGGCCTCACCGCGTTCTGGGTGGATGGCAGACGCAGCACCTACCAGGTCTACAAACCGGGTCACAGCATCCGCCCGAAAGGCACCGTCCTGCTGGGGCAAGACCCGGATAAACACCTGGGGGGGTTTGAGGCCACGCAGAGCTTTGTGGGGGAGGTGACTGACCTGAACATGTGGGACTCTGTGCTCTCGAGGAGCATGATTCAGGCCTGGCACTACGGACACAAGGTGTCCAAGGGGAACATCTTCGACTGGTCCAGCATAGAGTACGAGCTGAACGGGAACGTGATGGTGGTGCATGACGACTGACTCCAGGAGAGGTCCGACACAGACAGGAGTCAGACTCTGGAGGCCGGTCTCGGTGTGGTGCTGATGTGTTTTTGTCTTTCTTAGACTCAGACAGGAGCTTCTGTCTGTCCTGAATTAACCCCTGGATGTTTGGGTGAATGGACAGAAGGATTTATGATCATTTGATTTTATTTTTGCATGATCTTCTAACAAATAAAAAAAAAATACTTCAAATTTTCAAAAGCAAATATGCTCTTAAAATTCAGCTAAACCCCTAAAACACTAATAAAAGATTATTGTTATAGTATAAAAAAATGAGGCCACAAAATTTTTCACCTTATGCTGGAATAATAACCATCTTTTTTATTATCATTATTTAAAATAGATCGAAAGTAAGCTATAAAAAATATTTGTATTAAGTCAAAAAGTAACAGAAATCGCTTTTCTTTTTAGATATAAAATTAAATTGTGTGTTACCAGATGGTGGCGCTCTGCTCTAACATCCAAATGTAAAGATTTTACTTTTAGTCTCATACACTTCTGAGATTTATAAGACAAAGTTTAAATTTGTACAAGTTGTGAATAAATATGAACTAAAACATGATCCTGAGAGTTTTAAAGAAACTATTGACATCCTATAATAAGAGCTCAAATGGAATCAAATATTATTTAGCAGAATTAAAAAAATATTTCACGATCAGCTTGAATTAAAACCATTGACGTGAATGATAATGGACCGCTCAAACTCCCCCTTTTTCCGTGTTGCAAATCGGAAGTACCCGCGGGTCGCAAGTAGCCCAAAGTCCCATAGACTTCCATTGAGAAACAGACTGTTATTTCTCAATCATTTTATTTGTCAGAATAACCATTGTTGCTCTGATGTTTCCTTCTTAACACGCTCTTTCTAATCCCAATTTTTTTTAACGATTTTTTTCCTTATCGTCATTTTTTTCAAGTTATAAACTGACCAATCAGATGCCTCAGTAATAGCATGTGGCTCCCGCTGGCCCCGCCTCAAATGTTGACAAATTCCTCCATGCCATTTTTAGTGGGAGGGGTGTGGCCTTCAAACTAGCCAGAACAAGCTCACTCCTCATTGGTTGACAGTACTTCCTGTAGAAACGTGACTCAGACTCGGAGTAATCGCTGTCGACAGCTCTGGCGAGGACCGAAGGTGATGCATTTCCTATGGGGGACCTCAACGCTTGTTATGTCCAGTTCTATTTAGACTTTCTATGATTAAAACTAGAAAAGTTGCATTACCTGCGATAATGCTAGTGTGAATGCCTTTTGCTGAAAATAGTAGTTGCTGAAAATGCTGAAGCTTTTTGCTGAAAATGGTGATGTAATTTACTTTAATTGCTAAAGGGATTTGCTTAAAATGCAATTTGCTATTTGCAAATTGTCAAGTTTGCTAATAGACTGGACACTTCATATGAAAGAGTGCTAAAGATGATCTAAATTTCTGAAAATTCTGTAGCAAAACTGCTTAAAAATCCCTACTATATGCCAATTTTGCAAAAGTATGTAGTGTGTTGCTTAAATATGAGCTAAATTCCAAATTAGCCCCAAAACTTGTAGTAGATTTCAAATTAGCCCAAAAAAAAGCTAGCTCGTTACTTAATACTAGCAAAACTCCAAATTAGCCCAAATAATCTTAGTGGATTTCAAATTAGCAACAACAAAAAAAAGTTAGCACATTGTTAAATACTAGCTAAACTCCAAAACAGTCTAAAATTCTCCAGTAAAAGTAATTTAGTCAAAATGTTAGCATGTTGCTAAAACAGAAGCTCAACTGTAAATTATACTGAAAAACCCAAATTAGCCAAAAACATTAGCATGTTGCTAAAATATTAGCCAAACTCTATTTTTTTATTACTATAATAGATGAAAACATAGGCAGTTAAAGGCTTGTTGCTAATCCACTTAAATTTGAAGACTTTATCCTAATGTTTTTGAATATGTTGAATGTTTTGATACCAAGATTGCTTATATCTCTGAAAGTGAAAGTTTTACGTACCGAAAAACATACAGAAAGGAGCAAGAGAATCACTATTGTGTGAATAACATTTTTGTTGTCTTGAATTCACTTATTTGTTGACAAAAACCTTTAAGTGAGACACTAAAAAAGAGAAAGTTTTCTTGCACCTTAGCTGTAATTATCCGTTTTGCCGTAATGTTGCCGTCGGATATCACCCTCGCTCATGAATTTTCCATGTTTCAGCTGATGTAAGAGGGCTTTGGGGCCTGAAATATAATCTTGCATGTGCATAACTGATGGTGTTTGTGATTAAAATCTCTGAACTTTAAGGAGCTTGTTTTTCATATTCAACTGTTTAGGACCATTTTAACAATAATAAGATTTTTTATTGACAAAAACAAGTTTTAACTTTTTTTTCCCTCAATAAAATCAATATTTAAGCTTTTTATTTTAGGATTTTTCCTGCTCTCCTAAACACGAGGGGCCGAGGTTACACATTACTTGCAGAAACTAAGACATATGGAGCTGCTCCACTTACAAAGGGCCCTAAAAACAGGCTCAGGGTGAGATCTTCTCCATCCAAGTGTAACAGTAACCCCGTGTGCCGCCTCTCCTCATCTCCACGGCTCCGTGCACCCATCCTCCCTGCCCGCACCACCCATCGTGACCTCCTTGCAGAGACACTGGGAGAAGAAGTTTCAGCGCAGGCTTCCTCCAGGGTGGGAAAGTGCAGCGTTCTGAGTGTTTATTCTGACCAAATCCCCCGTCGGCTCTCTCGCTGCAACTAAATAAGGAGAAGCCAGGGCCGATGAGTTCTGACTGCGGGTCAGCAGCCAAATGTTCCACCTTCTTGGATGTTGCAATGCATCAATCGCAGTGCCCACTCACTGTGTGGTAACACCTTTGTGGACCATCTGCCCAAGCCGGCCTTCTCCGCCCTCTGGTCTGCACGTACACACAAGCTCACACACAGATAAACCTTTGTGTTTTTGCTGCTCTGCCCAAGGGCAGGGACTAATTCTTTATTTATCGTCCCACGAAACCTTTATTTCTTTGTATTTTAAAATCCAAAAACTGATTATTTTGTGAAATATATTGCAACTCTATATACTAAATAGTGTTATTGAGTGTAAAAATGACTGGCCTCCCCATGGAATAGATAATTACTCCCTGGATTGCACTGAGCAAACAGTTACAGGGCTCCTCATTCCCATCAGATCTGCATATTGGCCCATGGTGGTGTAAGCAGTCGGAGGCGAGGCAGTGGCGGGATGTCCATGCGTGTGGAACTGGTGAAAAGGTTTTCCACTCCAGAGGAGATGAACTGCAAGAGGGAGCCCCGCGTGAGCCGGCGAGGGGAGACAGAAGGACGGCCGTTCTGGATTCCTTCGAGCAACTCCAAATAGATTTCCAGGCAAAACATATTTGCATACGCAAGACAGTGCTATGAGCTATCGGAGTGCGCTGTGGCATGTGTGCATTGAGCAGATGGATAATTTTTTAGAGCTTTCTTGCAGAAATTTCCGCCGATTAAATCAAGGATCGTGGGCATTATTCTGTCACAGTGCTCAGAGAGAATAATCAGGATCAAGTTAGTTAATTAGTTCATGCAAAGTGACCAAAAATGGACCCAAGAACAACGTAGAGAAATTACATTTAAGAAAATTTAACCCTAAAATGATTCAAATCTCAGTTTAGGCTTTTATTTTTCTCTGAGGTTTTAACCTAGCAGTTCCTCCTCCCCTCTAGGCTGCATGAAAAATTCACCAGGGCTTCCCATTAGAGTCAGTCAGAATCAGGGAGGGAGAGATGTTCAAAAAACTGAAAATGCACCATTTATTCAGACAAAAATACCAAACTCAACTGCTAAAACCACCCGGTGCCCTTTTTAGGAATTTCACACTGATGGTGTAAGACCTGACCTTTCCTGGGTGGCAGTGTCAGGGCAGCTGGCTGTGTCCGGTGTGATCCCTCCAGGCTGGACGGTCGAGCTCTGCACCTCTTCTCGCATCAGAAAGACTTAAAGAAAAATAGAATAAAATGAATGTTAAGAGACAGAAATAGGAAAATTTAAAGGTTACTTTTGGATTTTCTGCATTGGGTTTTGTGAATGTTTTATTCTGCACAAGGAGCAGGATTTTGGAAAACAGAAAATGATGTAAAAAAGCTTCATGGTGTTAAACCAAATTAAAAGACTGGTAATTTCCAACATTCTTTTCTTCTCCTTTGAGTCAATTCTTACCATCTTCCTTCCTGACTGAATTTCTGAGTCCTATGTACAGTAAAATTGTAATGAATCAGGACAAAAAAAGCACAAAAAAAAACCCAAACTTATTTATGAGATAGAAAATAAGATGGCCGGGCCTCAAGCTCTCTGCTCTGCTCCATTTTGATGCATCTTCCTGCGTATTTAAAAGATCAACCTACGTCTTCCGTTATTTTTCATCATTTTGGATGGCTTCAATATCACTCACAATTTTTTGCACTAGTAACGTTAAGTTGGTGGTGTGAGGGCCTGTTAGCTAGCAGGAGAGCAGATAGCTAATGGTGATGGGAAGAGGGGTGGGGGTGTTCAGTGCAAATGGTTCCTCCTACAAGTCAGAGGCAAATTTCTTACAACCTAAAGCAGCTCTGCAGAAACTATGTTCTAGAAAATCCCACAAATTCTTTTTTAATTTTGCCTAAAAATGTTAAATAAAAGACCGCCACCTTTAAAATAAATTAAAAGATGATTGGAGCGGGTCTTTAAAACTATCATACTAAACAAATATTAACTTATAAAACACAGTCTGTACATGTATTACTTGTACATGTATACTGTGTTACTTTTTCCATATCCATCTATGATGAAGATGTGACAGATTTATTTTTTAAAAAAATACTACAATATGAGGTTAAGTTCCTCCTCCAATTCATCCAGAACCAAAGCATCCTTGTGTTCTCCGGCCTCCTCCGGAGCTCCAACACTCTAAAGCAAAGCAAGAGGCTGTGTGGTTGAATAAATTGTGGCTTTTAGCAGCGAATTCCCCTCAGTCGCCTCTGGGCTGTCCTCTCCTGTGAACATATGACCCACGCCACAGCGCATGGCTCCGTTTGACGGTCCAGGGCCTCCTGATTAAATATTACAAGCCTCTAAATGGATGGAGATTAGCCTCTGTGGGAATGTTAGGGCTTAATTTACCCCCGGGCCAGATGTGCATGTGTGTGTGTGTGACTATGAAAGGAGAGCTGGGCTTGCTGTGAATGTGTATTACATGTTGTTAAAGAGCGGGTCGATTTAGGTGTGGTTTATGGAGCACACGCTCAAACACAGCCCGGAGATTTAACAATTTAAAAAATAAACCGGTAAAAGCTTTCCATTTTAAATGTAAAGTTATATATATATATATCAATCCCGGTTTTGCTTTTTTTCTTTTTTTTTACTAGGACTGGGTTATAACATTGATTTAATCAATAATTGATCCATAAAAATATAAATCTATTTAGCACACAAGGCTAAATTCCGCTAGCTTGATGCTAACGTTTAATAGAATTTCTCGTAGGACGGCTAATGCTAACGCTCGGTCGACATAAACACACATTATTGACTAAATTGACATATTTATATACTCACAAGCATGAATTTTCCAAACTCTTTTAAGGAAATATTTGTTTAAGTAACTGTGGTCTAAAACGCGCCTTTTTTGCTCATACTTTGCCTTTTCTTCTTGAAAAAAGTGTACTGTTATAGCGCGAGCTCCCCCTGGTGGCCAACCTGAAACACCCTCCAGAGGAAGCAGAACGATGTTTACAATGTTAATGTTAGAACTTCTTCTTTGATATTCCATGTAACACTGTATGCTATTAACAATCTCATTATTTCACTACTACATTTTACAGTATGTGAACTGTATCAGATTAATATAAATATAATCAAAACATAGTAGATTTCTAGACAAATTGTCTAAATATATAAATTGTGTAAGCTCAAAATTGAAATGAATCGACTTGAGAGGATAAAAAAAATGGAAATGAATTGATCCAGGTTTTGGTGAAATAAACAAAATCAATTCTGGATATTATTATATATACCAAGTACAAGAAAATTGCTACAAGAACATGTTAAAAAATACACACAAGAACATAAATTTGTGTCTGTTGTAAAAAAAATATATAAATAAATAAATAAAAAAAAGATTAAAAAGTAAATTACCCCCTGACCAAAAAAAGAAAAATCCCCGTTAATCCTCCAGATAATAATAATAAAAATGTGAATATTCCAGAAAGAAAAACAAAGTTAAACTTGTCCTGCATTCCTTTCTATCTCATCTGTAGTTCGACAACTGTATTGATGTGTTCATTCATAAAATGCTTTCCTCTGACTGACCCTCCACCCTCACCACAACCCCTGCCCTCAAACATAAAAACGCGACCGCAGCGCTTCGGTTGGGCCGCATTAGTCATGGATGCTGGCTTCACACATGGATTAAATGACTGCCATTTTTAATTGCCGTCTGTTTTCTGTGCTCAGTTATGCCATCTCCACTTCTGCTCTGAATTATTGATCAGCTGGTTTTGTAGTTCACCACTTTTAAAATGCTTTTAGGGACGCGAGTGCGCCTTCTGCGGTCTTTGCATGCTAACCCTCGACTTTATTATTTATAAAAGTGTGGTAGCGTTATGGAAATGGGGATCTGCTCCAGCGTTTTCTGGCTTTGTGTGGTAAACATATGTCTTTCTCTGTGTTCATCAGATGTATTTCTGCGAGGCCTTAATTCTCTAGTAATTTCCCCTTCCCACAAACACATTCATCAAACTGTGTGGCGTCCACACTGGTGAAAAAAATGTGCCACACATGCACACACACACACAAGCACTCTGCGCCACTGGGCAGGGACTAGCCTGAAAGATTGAAAGCAATTAAAACTATCATCTGCAGTGGCTCTGGGCTGGCCTGTGGCTGCGAGGGGGGAGCTGCCACTGTGCATCAGCCTCTCAGTCTCAGCAACGCACAACGACATGAGAGAAAGAGCCCTCTCTAAAACACACTGTCGCACACTGATCCACGCGCACCCACACAGGGGTTTTGTCAGCTGCTGATCTTTCACCTCTTTCCACGTTTTGGGGACTTTTGTAACACTCTGCAACATTGTGGAGATTTTGTGACACAAACAAAAAAAAAAAGTCACTAAATAGTTGTGGCGCACACACAAACCTGCGCCCATCAGTCTGATCTCATTAAGAGTGCGCGCTGTAACTGCGAGCTGTTTGGGCCAAACTTGCAGCAGTTTACCTGTGCTCAGATCCTTGGGAATGGAAGCTGTCTGCTTCAGTCTGCACTGGCCCTTAACAAGTTTCCTCAGGACAACCACACCACCATTATCAACTATCTTTCCTGCCCTCCGATCAGCTCGCCACCTGTCACTCTCACTTAACGTCGACATTAGTACCGGTGGTTTCCTCATCCTGGTTCTCTTCAGCCCAACCCGCCACCTCCCCTCGCTGCGTTTGAATACATGTCTCCAATATCCTGCCCCTACTTAATTTGACAGGCCGCTGTTTTGTCAGTCTGACAGGCCCGTAGCAAGACACTAATAGGCCACAGAGACCACCAGCAATGGCACCAGCCAGGGTGGCCCTGCAGTGCCAGTCCCCATCACTCTCCACGTCTCTCGGGGCTATGTAGGCAGGAAGAGGCCCAGGGAGTGGTCAGGCTGCAGCGCTGTCACACCAGCCCACAGCAGACTGGACCAGGCCTCAGTGGTGACACCAGGCTGCGCTTCGGCGTGACCCCGACTCACAAAGGAGAGAGAAAAGAGTAGCCAGTGGGGGAGTCCTGGGATCGAATGATTCGGGCTGCCACTCACAGTTGTCACAGAGATAGCTTTGGTTTCTCTTCAGTGAAGGAGCAGCTGGGACGAGACGATTGGGCAGGAGAGCATTTGGCTTTAGGCCACCTGTCTGTAATTGTGACTCGCTAAACTCTGATCAGAGGTAATTGGTGGACTTTAGGTCTTCTTTTGTTTATAACCCAAGCAGCGTCTGAGAGATCTGAATGTTTTAAGCACTTATGCAGGTCTGATCTTATGTTATGTCTTTGTTTTAGCTGTAAAATGAAAAGGTTAAATATATATGTATATTTTAGCTTTTCATTGTAATTGAATAAAACATTATTGCTGTTACTATCATTATTATCGTTATTTTAGAAATATCCATGCAGTAAACCTTCCTGAAAAATGTTTTTCTATAAGATAAAATAATAATTATAAAAAAATAAATAAAATAAAGAGAAGATGTAGCCTGTGTCAGTCATTTTAGTGCTCCTATTCTTCTACTATCATGGACGGTGTGGTCTTTGAATTGTGATAATGCCCCAAAATTAAACAACCTGTGTCGTTTTCAATGACAGTTTCTGCAGAGCGGCAGGAGTTCAATAGATATTTGTCTCTGAATTGTGGGCGGGACTAACCTCTTCCCATCATCCCTTTGTTTACACTCTCTCCCACTAGCTTACAGCCCCTCACAACAACTCCAACCTAACATTACAAGTGCAACAAAAATGGTGAGCAATGTCGAAGCTATTCAGCTGTACAGTTTTTAGCTCAGACGAGGAAAACGAAGACGTTCATGGATCTATTTGTCTGCATCAGAATGGATCAGAGCAGGAAGTTTTTGTCCTTAAGACTGTAGCAGCTGAATCATTCCTACAGGCTCATTCCAGCTGAACTTTTAATAAATAAATACTGTATTTTCCAGAGTAAAAAGTCAAATTTTTTGTTTTATTAAACAGATTGGCCAGAGGTGCGACTTATTTGTGATTTTTAAAAAACATAAATAGGCTCATATATTCGTTATTTTCCCACTAATAACCACTAGAGGGCACTGTAGGTATCAGTATTTGCTGCTGACAGAAGGGCAGAAGAAGAAATGCCGTTCAAAACAGACATGGCTGAGAATTTGAGGCCTGTTTCAAGAAGCAGGTTTAGCCAATTCAGAGTTCAAACCTGAACTCAGAGCTCACTGACTCAAAATTTGCAAAGTCAGAGTTTTCGGTTTCAGAACAGCTGAAAAGATCCAATCAACTTTGAGTTGTTGGTCTCAGAATGAAAAGCCCTGAAGAATATGTGACTTATAGTCTGGAAAATACGGTACTCAAAAGTATTTTAATCCTAATTTTGTTTTATAAATCTCCTCTATCATGAGAAACATGCTACAAGATCACATTAAAAATATTATTTTAATTCTTAAGAAGAATTTTTAATCCTGCACAAATGTGCAATTTATCTTTATCTTTTTCACTATTTATTCTTTGATACTTTGTCCTTTTACATGAGAAGTCACATTACTTCTATTTTCAGTCATACTTGGCAAATAAAGGGGATTCAGAACATAAAAAGTGAGATCTAGGTAAATGGCAAAATACTGTCACTTTTCTACACGATGATTGTAATTCCAGTCGATTCTGAAGGATGAAAAGTTAAAGCAAATCAAAGAACATGAACACTAGAGCTCTGGTGTTAAAGGGTTAGTTGAAGGCTAAATCTGGAGCTACGATCACACCGCCATCGCAAACTTGCGTTTAAGCGACCATTTCCGATGAAACGTCTATGGAAATGCGTTCAAAACTCATGTTCGTTCGTCACATTTTTAGGTCACTTTTTGGGCTCTACTTACGAAACGCGTCCATTGGACATGTTGAAAATTGAATTATTTGTGCTGAAATTCTCTTTTTTCAGCTTCAGAATCCACCGGGATTGTATTAATTGTGTAGTTCAAAGAACTAAAGGAGAAAAGTCTGTAAAATTTGGAATCACTCATTTCACTATCTGAAAGACAAATAAAGGTCAGACCATTAAAGTTATTTTTAGACCATTAAAGTTATTTTAAGGTCAAATTTCCCAAGTTTTGTTTGAACTTCTCACATCAATAAAAGAATAAGGGAACTGTTTGGGGTTTTTTGTTATCTAACATGGACTCAGCTGCAGACGGAGGCTGAGATGAGAGCTGGAGCACTGCGTGAAAAGAGCCAGAATCCATAGATA
>NC_050530.1:9650230-9694510 GCF_002922805.2 Oryzias melastigma | reverse complement strand
TCCATTACCAGCCTGTCACATCCTCTCCACGCGGCTGGAGTGACTCACTTGCTTCATCCAGATGACAGAAGTTAAACTGTGTTCCAGAGGAGATGGGGGGGCGGGGGGCAAATGTAAGGAGGCCTCGGGGCTGGAAGGCTCAGCCCGTCCAGTCTGCTGAGTCGCCGCGTCGGCGTATCTTTGTGCATCTTTCCGTACCTTGAAATGATTGCAGAGCGAGTGATCATTACAGGAGGTGTATCATCTCCTGAACCAGCGTTTTCTCCTCAGGTCTCCACTCATTTACACCACCAGCTCACTCCCTCCTCCTATCTGCCCCCCCACTCTTTCCAAAACAGCAAACCTTGCCTCAGTGCGTGCCTGGCGGACTCTCTCGGCGGACTCGACAGCCGAGCTGGTCGTTGCCTGGAGCGCCAAGGAGCTGTCGCCTCTCGTTAGTGTCGCCGTGGTGACCCCGGGTCCTGCCTGCCTCCTCCTTGATTAGAGCGTGAGGTGGATGGAGTGTGTTTGTGTGTCTATGTAAATGTGTGCGTTAAGTGTGATCCAGCCTCCCCCTCTCCTGCCCACAGAGCCGCTTTTAAAGATCAGTGATTTGGTCAATTGGCCTGGCAACTTCAATCCCAGCGAAGGTCACTGATGACTCAATGGACCAGTCAGTGAGACAGGCTGTCATGTCACCGTGTTTGTGTGTTTCTACACGAGTCGCAAAGTCCCCTGACAAAATCAATGACAACAAAATCTATAAAGATGTGATCACAGCGCTGAAAGTTCCACAAGATTGCCCAGGCGTGGTTTCATTCGGGCTCACACTTGAATTACGGTTGCATCCATTTGTGTGTAATTTAAAAGAGCGATACGTGACCCTGACATTCAGTGTTTAAAATAGGTACTGCAGCCCAAATACTGGAGAGAATCATCGCAGACTCGCCCACTCTTCTGTTCAGAGGGCAAGAACTCAAACATTTGGGTGTTTTATCTGTGCAACATCTACAGCAGGGTCACAAATCTCTTTGAAACTGAGAGCTACTGAGTCATACGAAGGGCTACCATTTTATATTTACTTAGTTATTGTTAATTATACATTATTACTAATGATATTCCTCTGTAAAGAGACTGATTCTCACCATAATAATCAACAATGACAACAAGCTAGGAAACAGATATCAATATTCAGCTCTTTATTAATCTCAGTAATTGTTACATTTTAAGATGATAAATTACATTTTATGGGGAAAATGTCCCATTTTCACTATGTTGTAGCATGTTTATTAACTATGTGATGTTAAAGAAAAATAAACGTACACATTTTTTAAACAAATTTTGTCACATTTTGAACTAATAACCAAATCTGCAGCATTTTAACTAAATTAATGATCTTTGAACTGGAGGAGGTCAGAGGTCACCTAAATTTACCTAAAGTATCATGAACATATTTTTAAGACATTTACATTTTTAAACAATGTAAATGCAAGTGTAATAAAAAAAAATAGCAACAGAATCAAATTTAATTTAATTTTTTAAATACTCTAAATGGGTTACAGTAACAATACTCCACCAACCAAACCATGCAAAAAAGTAGAAGATTGTGAGAAGTTTAAAAGTGAACATGATAAAATATTTATATCTTCATTGTTAAATAACAATTAGCCAGCTCAGCACTGCAAATCACTGTTTTTTAAACTTTTATTCTATTTAAGGAAGTATGTTTTAGAGGTGTAAATCACTGGAGGGTTAGGAATTATGACACAGAAGGCAAAACTCACTCTGAACAGCGCAGCAGACAGACTTATGAATTTCACCGAGTGAAGACATGCTGTACAGAGAGATTTTTGTAATCTTGGAAAAATAAATTTGTCAAAGTTTTTTTATGGAACGAAATGCAACGAGTCACCATCAAAAATATACAAAAATCCTCTCAGGGAACTTTTAAAAAATGTCAGAGAATTTGAAACATAGGCTGCATGGTGGTGTAGTGGTTAGCACTCTCACCTCATAGTAAGAAGTTCCTGGTTCAAATGCCAGGTGTGATTTTTTTTTTTTTTTTAAAACTCCAGCTCCCTCCCACAATCCAAAAACATTTATATAAAAATAAAATTTTAATATCATCTGTCAAAAGGTTTGATCGATAGATATAGGGTCAAAGGTCACCTGTCAAAATGAATTAATTTGTGTCCTTATGTGTGCATGTGAATATTGTGTAGCCCTGTGGCAGACTGTCAACCCGTTCAGGGTTTACCACACTTTCACCTAACAGTAGTTGGGATAGGCTCCAGCAACCCTGTAACCTTGAAAGGGAATTCAGTAAGTATGGAAAATACACAGATGAACGTCATTCTAAATATATCAAATAGCAACATAGGTCTGGACCAATCAGATTGATCGCATATTATTATCTGGATAGGTTTTCTTTAACTTCACAGCAAGGAAGTGAAGTGATGTTGCAACATAGGAACAACAAATGGATCAAACCTGAATTTTAGTAACATGTTATTAAACCTGTATTACACCAAAATATCAATACGTGTGCTTTTAAATAACACAAAATATGAGATATTAGGGTTAAAAGTGGTAAATCTTTCAGCAGAAATGTTGACCTTGTGAAAATCCTTGGTCAGTGAGCGGTCTGCTGCTGAATATTGGGTCAGTGAGTCCCCGGACCCTGAGGGAGCCTTAAATGCTGTCTGTTTTCACTTCCTCTGTGCCCGGCCCTGGGCACAGCTGTCCATCTCTGGAAGGTTTTTTCCGCCCACAGGGGGCAACTGAAAGGCTCTGCAGACTTTGTACACATGTTGCTCATCTGTTTGGATGCTCTCTTTCACTTTTATCCTGAAAAAACAGACAAACTTGGTCTATTTTGAATTTCTGCAGTTAGTATCATCAAAGTTTTAATAGTTGGAGAAATTTGGCATATTTTATACAAGCAGAATTAGTTCAAATTTGATGACAAACTTCAAAACTTTCAAACCAACATTTGCAAGATTTTTAGGTTTTATATGCAAACAGGTTGTACATAAAAGCAGTTTGAGGTAATTTTATTCAGATTCTCCTTTGCAAGGTCAATTATATTTCAAGAACTTCTAGATTGAAGACATGGAACAACATTATGTTTCCTGGTGCTTATAATGACTGCTGTGTTTTAGAGTAATATATAAATATTAAACAGTATTGTAAAATTGAAAGAAAAAAAAGTAGGCATATTTGTTTTTTTATTTTATTTTAAAGCTTGATGGAAAAAACTAAATATATAAAGGTTATTTAAATGAAGTTTGAGATGAAACGCGACATAATCTATGATTTTTAATAGCTAACATGTTATTTACTAGAAGTAGATGAAATTCCTTAATTCAGTATAAGTTGTACATGTCTTACAAAAGCTTAATATTTGACAATTCAATATTTTTACTGCACAAACATGAGTTTACAGTAACTTAGAAAGCTTATTATTTGTTTTTATTAAACAGATTGTTCTAAATATGACAAAACACTTATTTTCTGATTTTTTAATGTCAAAAATATGTTGCTCCAGATGTCTGTAGGATTGGTTTTATTGTTGTATTCTTTGAAGTTTAGTTTTATATTGCTATAGGCGTATATTAACACTTTTTGCTTTCATTACACCTGCTAGTGTCTGCAGTGAGGTGAGTTTCATTAATTGTTTTAGTGGTTGAGCCTGGGATCAACATTTTGGGAAAAACTCCTACTCAAATGATTGATATACTTTTTTAAAAAAAAGCAAAGTTAACATGTAACTGACTGACTGCGTAATCCTCTAGGATAAAAATATGAAAATAACTTTTCTGATTAATTGAATTCTGCTTATATTTAATCTTTTTTGACAAAAATTGTCTGAAATTTTGATTACATTTAAATTAATTAAAATTAGTGAAATGTACATAAAAGTCTGACACTCAAAAACAGTTTATCTGTCATTGTTGCAGCTTTGCATCACGTTCTAAGCGAGCACCGAGTCTGCATGAAGCCGTGTGAACATGCTTAAATGAAAGCCAGTGAGAGGGAAACAAGACTTCCCTCTAGCTACGGCTTCCTGACTTGTTTATTTGCTAACTGGGTGGGAGGGTGGGTGGGGGTTAGAGGGTGAACATATGGTTTTCTAAAACACGGACTTGTAGTAGGGAGGCTAAGGCACCCTAAGGGATGAGCTGGCGGGCTTTGGTCCCTGTCTCCCTCGATTCCTCCCGCTTGGACTGCCAGGACAGAACAGCAGCACAGCGCAGCCTCTCTCGCTGATGCTGCACACACCCTTACACCCACTGATGGAGAAGCGGGGGAGGAAAGGGGACTTCTTCTTTTTTTTTTTTTATGGGGTGAGGCAGGCCTGGATGCATCTGGAAATCCACTGACACCTTCTTCTATCTGAAAGTCTAATTAAAGAAAGATTGCAAAAAACAACCCCTAGAAATAAGTAAAAGTTAATAGAATTTGAAGGATTTTCTTTAACTCTATTTAACCATTTGTATTGAATATGACACATTTCTGAGACTTTTATATCATGAGTTTGATTCAAGCCTTCCTTAAAAACCCGTTTTACATACCTTGATCCATGTTTTCTACTTTGCAGTTCATCATCATTCCACTGGGGGCAATAGAAAGGCTTTTCCCGGTCATTTCAAAATGGCTGCCTCCATGACACTTTTGGCGGGAAAAAGTTTATGTAGTTTTTAAAACATTGTTATTAATTTTCTACGTAACTACTTTCTGTATTGAAATACTGCACTATTTGTTGATAATTAATTCTTTAAATACAGTTAAATCATGTTAAACTGTTTTGGTCAAATTCAAAACAGGTGCTTTTTTCCCCAAAAGTCATCATTTTAAAGACCTAGTCCAATGAAAATTGTGCTTTTGTTGTTATAAAGCATTTTTCTAACAATGAAGGAAATATGTGAAATAATTTAACATTAAGTATCGAGTATTTTTATTATTCAAATAGTGATGGATCAGGAGAAGATGAAAACCTGCAGTTTGATAAAGCTCAAACCTGTAGGGCTGGCTATCTCCGATATTGCTCTATTGCGATACTTATCTAATATTTCAGCTACATGCTAGCTGTTTTGTCTGATTTAGGCTTTTTTTTTTGCTGTTTTGGAGTTAGGCTAATATTTACACACTGTTCTGTTTTGGCTAATTTAGGCTATTTTCCATATATTTTTAGGATATTTTGAAGTGTAGGTATTTTTCCAGCTACATGCTTGCCATTCTGGCTAACCTAAGTTTTTTTTTTCAGTTTTTTAGGTTAATTTGGTATTTAGCTAATATTTTATCTGGGTATTAGCTTCAGTGTTTTTAGCTATCAGCGTTTTCAGCTATCAATTTCAGCATCTTCAGCAATCAGCACTATCATCTTTAGCGGACAAATTCAGCTTACAGCATTCACACTAGCATTATCGCACGTAATGCTATATATCTAGTTCATAATTATGCTAAAAAGTTGTGGTTTTAAAGTTTAAAAAATTTAGCTTAAGTGTGTTTGATATATGTTTTTCCTGTTTGGCCCGTGACCTAAGGTGTGTTTTGGATTTTGGCCCCTTGTGCGATTGAGTTTGACACTCCTGCTCTAAACTGTGAACAAAAATGTTCCACCCAACATATCATAAGTGATACTATCTAAATCTCATTTAAAAATGATACTGCAATTATTTAAATCCCTTTCATAAAAGGGTTTTAAATAACATTGTAATAAAAAAAAATCTGTCAACTATTTAATGTAATGAGTTTTACAGGGTTAAATAAACAAAAAATATAAATTCTATTGAATTTTTCTGTTTAAAAACTTTTTTATAAGCTTAATTTTCTTGCAAAACAAACATTTTATTTTCTTCTTAAAATTCAGTTTTTGCAGTGTACTAGGTTAAACAGGTATTTGACACCACCGGATGTGGACTTTGATGGATTGGATTTTGAGCAGCTCAAAAATCTGAGTTCAGCTCAGTACAAGCGAGAAGGAGCTTTGGCTTTTGGAGTCATCGTCTGTCAGTGACCTACCAGCCACTGCAGCTATCTCACACAGATCACTGCACTGATAAACACACATACACGCACCCTGAAGGTCCATGTGTTTATGGACACGCTCACTCACTGGGATCAAGGCGCTAACACACACACATGTCCTCACACACCCTGCATTGATGAACAAGCATATGCACACACTCGCACACTCTCCCCGTGGGTCAGTGACTTAATATGCACATACTTGCACACACTCAAACACACACGTGCTGCCACACACCCTTAAGGTTGGCGGCGTGACGGACAGCAGCCCTGATGTGCTCTGACAGAATCGGCTGCTTGCTTTCATTTCCACTTGCTTTTCCCCCATCAGGTGACACCCACAGGTGCCTTGGCGAGCGAGACCCGGCATCCTGCAGGCACGTTCAGGGGGCAGCTGGTTAAGACAGGATGATCGAGACGATGAGTGGAAAAGCGGACAGCTATGGCACCAGCTGCTTCCCGTCAACCACCCCATGGGACTGGATTGGAGTTCATCACACTCCCAAATATACAGAAGTTCTGGATGTTGGGCATCGGCCGCATCTCTTTCCAAAAGAACGCCTCTAAGAGACTGACAGTAACAAGGGCCACTCTGATTCGGAAGTCACATCCATCTGTGCCGGGGCTTAGAGAAGGGCACTAATATCTGCAGAGAAAACTACTCGGACTCGGGACTGAACCTTGACTTTTCCGACATGAGCTCAGCTCCCATTGAAGGCTGTGCTTTTATTCTGGAGAGCAGCCAGCTTTCGTCTCATTCTCTTCTGGATAATTGTGTGTGTTCAATTAAGGATGAGGGTGGAAATGCCTCATTGTTGTGCTCCCAGCTGTGTCCCATGACTGGGGCAGTCACTTCTGAAAGGACACTTGTCTGTCATCTAGTCTGCACTTTGGGATTTTATACTCTGAATAAAGTCAATTTGTGCTTTAGAAATTTTTTAGCTCAGTTTTCCAAATGTAGCAATTTTGCCACTTCAATCATTTTTTGATGTATTTTAAAGGCATTCCTAGTGGTCTTTTAATGATGATTATGCCGTTTCCATACGCCCACCCAACTCCCTAACTACTAATTTTAAAAGCAATTCGGACACTATGCTCACTACTTTTGTTTTTTCGAAAATTTTTGAGTATTTTATGACGACTATTTGTGAATCTAATGTTGATGATGAAATATTGATGATTTATTGAGCAAAAAACATTTAAATTGTTTTTTTGTTGTTTAAATGCAGTGCATTGTGGTCTGTATTCCCCAATCTACTGAGCACCTGTGCATTGTTTTTTTTTCTCAGAGAATTCTGGGAAATTTCCATTTTCGAATTGTAAATTCAGACAGCACTACAAAATGGTGAACGCACTATAGTTAAGTAGTGAAGGAATTCGGACATAATCATATTTCTGCATCAGAATTCCCCTCTGAGTTGTAGGTGGGACAACTGGCATGGAAGTAAGCCTGCTCTAGTTTCCCAATATCCCTTTATTTAGACTCTCTCGTGCTAGCTTACAGCCCCTCACAACCCCAAGCTAACTTTAGCGTAGCATCAAAAGTGGTGAGAAATATTGGAGCTATCCAGCTGTATCTCGCTAGGATTAAATATCTCAGCTTTTGTTTTTCTCAGTTTCATCGGAAAGAAATAAGTATTTTAATTTTGAGGTAACACTACATTATTCTGACATTTTCCTGTATTTTCCAGCTCATCAGCTATGAATAAAAGGCAAAGCGAATGTCTGTTCTGCACTAACACAACACACTGCAACTGTAGATATATATAAAAAAAGAAAAAAGAAGTCTAATTTTATATCTACGATTAATTAAAAATGATGTAAGAAAGTTATTTGCATTCATCATTATGATTTGTGCTTTAGGAAAACCAAAGGCTCGGCGGTTGTTCTGTGACTGTGTGGTAGAGTTTTTCTTCTTTGAAAACTAGGAGAAAAGTGGAGAAAAGGGGATGAATAATAGATAGTGGCTGAGAGCGATATGAGTTTAGTTAATGTGCCCAGCAGCACAGGCTAAGAGAGGAGCTGTTAGCTATTCCACCTCGGGCCTAAAACTCAGTAAAAGAAAAAAAAAAAAAAGCTGAAGATTCATCCTGAGAGTGGGGTCGCGTCAGACTCCTCTTCTTTCTATTCTCTCCATCTGCAGGCCTGCACATGCCCTAATTCACAGTCAATCTAGTCAAACTGTAGGTTTGGGTTTGAAAACGTCTCTTCATTTGCATGGGTTTGGTGGTGTCTGTGTTTGGAGGCGTCGGCACAGCTGGATGGGGCTGGTAGCGATGTTGTTGCCGCCCTCGGGTTCCTTTCTCTGAGTGGTAACAGAGTGCTGCTGTCAGCCTCCCCAGATGCTGCTCCATAAGGATGCTGCACTTGCCAGGAGACTTTTGTGTTCACAGTTTGTTATGTTTCCAACCTTTTCTCAAATGAGTCGTCTAAAATCTCAAATTTTTTTTGGAAACATGGTGGTTTCTGCTGGTTTAAGAGCAGGGCAGCCATCAGAATATTACTAAAATAAAAGAAAACGTGTGTCAGACAACGCACTTTAATGTTTAACAAACTGAAAGAGACTCAACCTTTCAAAGGATCTGTTTAAACTTTAAAGTATTTGTCAATAATTGTATTTAGACACTGGAAACTTTGAAAAAAATGGAAAAAATAAAATAATCCATAAGATTACTGTAAATATTTTTACCTAAATAGATATTTCTTTGTTTTTCAATGTGAAAATAAAAAAATATAATTTTTTTAAAAAACAATGTTTATTTAAAAAACAGTAAAAAAATTAGTTCCAATAATTTAATATTTAGGGGTCAAGTAGGTCAAAGAGCCACACTAACTGTTTATGTAAATTATTGGAAGTAAAAAAATCAAAGCTGTAAATGTCAGAAAAAATTGTTTTTTTAAGAAAACTTAAACGCAGAAGACTGTTAGCTTTTAAATATTTGATTTAAAAAAACTAAATATTGCCAAAAAACACAAAATTAAAAGGCAGACAAAAAACCCCTAAAAGAACTAAATCAATAATTCTAATAGGCTTGTAATAATACAAAAACACCTAAAGAATTGTATTTTAATTTCAGTTTTTCCTGGTGTGAATAGGGGGAAAATGAAAACCTAAAAACAGAATACAAAAATAAATAAAACTAAACATAATTATAAAAAAGAGAAAACTATAAGAACAAAAAACAAGAAAACCAAACTAAGGAAAAATACATCTAAACAGAACATTGATTTTTTTTTTGGTTTTTACTAAAAGATTCCTTTAAAAGAAAGAAAAGTTGCAGCCTAAAAAAAATCTTTAAAAAATTGACAAAAAGGGCTTTTATTCTGAATTCAGAACAGCTTAATTTCCTGTGAAGACATGATTTTACGGTAGTAAGTGATTTTAAATCCTCATTATTCATAAAGTTTTAGGTTTCTGCAGTTTGAAAACCAAAGCTTCATGCAAATGAGGTCAAATTTTTACATCACAATTGTTCCTTCCATTTTTTTCTGTTTCCTGGAAAAAAATGTCAAAAAAAGAGTAATCAGAAGTGAAAAAAATAAAATAACTCTAGAATATTTAGGAAATAATTGTGATTTTTGATCCCTATAACTAACTATGTGCTATTAAAGAGACTCAATTTTCACAACGATTGAGTAAATGATTCTATTTTATTTCTCCCTGACCTGAAAAAAGACCAGAAAAGAAGAAGAAGAAGAGAAAAGACCTGACATGCCCTCCCTCCCTCCTCATGCCTGCACAGCGTTGGATCTTTCTCTATTTCTCCAGCATCTCCTTCTTCTTGGCTTCCTCCTCATGTCACAGTGCACTCCGTCGTTCCTCCTGATTTACCAGACAACCTCTTCCCCCTGCTGTCACATTTGGTACAGATGGTTAAGCTCTATGGAGTAGCCTGTCAGTCTCCATTTGGCCGCCTGGACGTGACAGCAGGCCCGATGGCTCGTGAAGGGCCTCCGACCCGGGCAGCCACGGGAGAGAAACGGAGAACCTGGAGCTGACCCAAGAGCCAGAGTGGTGGAGGGCAAGAGGTGGAGGCTGGGAGATTAGGGCTGGATTAAGATATGAAAATAGGAAAAAAGAGAAGAAAAAACAAAAACACTCAAGAGATAAAGATAAATAAAGAGGGTTGACAGGTAAATCCCTTACATAACAAAAATATATTGCAATATACTGGAATATATGTAGATATAATGCCAATTTATTAAGAAATATATCTTAATATGTCAGTCATTTACCCACATATTTTGGAAAATATTGCAATATATGGGTGGTCAACTTATTTTTTATATTATATAGCAAATTTCAGTACATAAAAAAAATTGCAGTATAAGTCACAATGTAATATATAGCATATTTCAGTATATTTCAATATAAGAAAAGGATTATAGTTGGAGTATTTTAATATATTTCTGATAAATATTGCTTCCATATATGGAATATACTCTAAATATTGAGAAATATATTTTTTCGTAACAGATAATTCAAATTTTTGTGCAAAACAGAACTCTAATTATGAAAAAGGAGTAAAAGTAAAGATTAAAAGATAACATTTTCCCACATGTTTATTTAAATTCAAGTTTTATGTATTTTATTTTTTTTTAAATCAAATTTTAGCATTTTTTTAGTTCAATCTTTAATAATAAATTACTTTTATTTCTAAAACTTGTAAAGGAAAGTTAAATTTCTTCAATATTCTTTAATATTTCATAACTTATTCATTTTTTCTGCAGATCACTTACTCTTGATACCAAAATAAACAACGGAGAATTAATCCCATCTGAGCTCCCTAATAGCATGAAGCCATCACTGAAATAACCTCTGCCAGTAATGTGTAAGTTCCTGTATGGCATCCTGGCTGCAAGGTAGAAACCACGTTTGACAATCCAAAGGGGGGGGTACACGCAGGAGAGGGAGAGCTGCTGTATTGTAGCGCCTCAGGGCAGCGCTCCAAGTCAATATATATCTCCACAGCCGTGTCTGCGCTCCCATTTGAGCGGGACGTGCTGCCCTGCTGCCACTGCTGCACAGGAGTGACAGACAACCGGACGCTCTCTAGGTATGAATAAATATGTATTTAAGTGTATGTAGAATTTGATGTATATGTACGGTCCTATAAACTGGGAATTCATGTAAATTAAAGTTGACTTGGAAAAGGATTTTTGCTGTAATTTTGTTTTATTTGTTTATTTTCTTAAGTTAAAAAATGTTTTAGGTGTTAGATTATTTAAAATCATAATTAAAGCAGATTTTGATTAATTAATAAATTACTTAAATCTGTATTTGACACTTTTGACTGCACTAAAATAACTTTTTCAATTATGCTTTTTTCTTTATGTTTTAAAAAAACATTTTTTCCATCTTTTTCAGAACTTTTTTTAAGCAAAGGGAGGCAAACGTCGCTTTATCATCACCTGAGGTGCAGTATTTATTGTTTATGAACATAAAAGCAACTTAAAATGTAATAATTTGGTGTGTATATGGTTATATTTTAGGAAACCCATTCAGTTTACTAGTGCTGTGCGTGCAGCCCGTCAAAGCTTTTAGTGTGGCAAAACTCCTTAATTGCAACGATAGATGTTCAAGCGGTGGAGCTCGCATGATCATCATCCTCTAAAAGCTGAAAACAAGACCGCAGGGTTTGGATACGGGGACACGGAGGGGGCCAAAGTGCACAGCCACTGGAGGGAGGCGCGGTTAGCAGTGGCCAGGAGAGGGGAAAAAATGCACTGTAAAAATGATTTTTATTGATTGGCTCGTAGCAGCAGCTGTTAGACTCCATTATGAGCTCAAAGCTCAGGTCAGAGCCCTCAGGCGCACAAGTGAGCCAATCAAACGGTCCGACCAGTTCTAAGGGTCCAGTTGGGAGGGCAGCCTGCCACCCTGCGTTAGGTCCTTCATCATCACCCTTCACGCTGCTGCTTAATAGATTAGGCGGCCCCCTCAGTGAAACTGCCAATTCATCACCTGCGCTCGCCTCAACAACCTTTATTTCTGCACCCTTGTCATGAAAAAGATTAAAGGGTTTCCTTTTCTACAACTGAGATCCTCAAAAAAAAAACCTGAGGAAAAATTCCAAAATAAAAGCCTCAAGGTTTTCAACAAATAGTTGCAGACGTTACTGCAGGCTGCAGCCAACGGCATCCCTCTCGCTATGGAAAGATCAGAAAGTTTCTGTGACTGAACGGCTAAAATAAGTATAAAACGTACAAAGTATGGTCAAGTTAAAGCAAAAAAAATTACAGTACGAAGACGGAAATAATTCATACTTTAAAAAAAAAATCATTTATCTGCATTTCTGCACCAAACCCAAAATACAAGTGATCCTGATCAGTTTGTCGAACTCTAGACGTATAGGAAGTGCAGAACTTGACCCAGATCCCAGTCCTGGCACTAATGACGCCCCATAGGCATGATGCCAGGCTCTCATTAGGAATCAAACCTCAAACGCCCGACTCCTCTCCCTCCATGGCAACCCTCAGCGTGGCTGTGCCTGTAGCTTCCCTCCGAGGGTCCATCCCCTAAGTTCTGAGACCCCCAGCACAGGTGCAGAGTCCCCTGTGACCACCCTGTTTGCCCCCCAGCTGTGCGCCCGGTGCTGCACTGGAACTAATGAGCAGTGGCAGGTACAGTGCGAGCGGAGAAATCTCCCTACAGTTAGGCTAGTGGCAGCACTTAGGAAGACAACAAATGTGCTCTGCTAATACATGTATGTGCACAATGGGACGTGCAAAAAAAAAAAAACATTTATTTATAGTCATTCTCCTGCTCCTTTCCAAACATTTTTTGGCACGTAAAAACTCAATCACACTTTCAGCCATTTCAGCAATCTTTGTATCAAAACGTTTAGCTTGCTTATACTTTTGGTGTTCATAAACTTTATAGTTTTTTAAAAAATTTGGCAAAATATTCCCCATAGGAAATGAATGAAAATTTTAAGTAGATTAGTAACTAGCCTTTAAATTCATAGGCTATGTTTTCATCTTTTATAGTAATTTAAACAAAAAAAATATATATAAAAAATTAATTTAGTTAATATTCTAGCAAATTTTGCAAACGTTTTTGGCTAATTTGTCATCTACTGGAGTTTTTTAGGCTAATTTACACTTTAGCTTCTATTTTAGCAACATGCTAACGTTTTTGGCTACTTTAGTTTACTGAGGAATTTTAGGCTAATTTACACTTTAGCTTCTATTTTAGCAACATGGTAACGTTTTTGGCTAATTTAGTTTACTGAGGAATTTTTGGCTATTAGGAGTTTAGCTAATATTTAAACGATGTACTAGCTTTTTTTGGCTAGTTTGTCATCTATTGAGATTTGTTATGCTAATTTTGAGTTTATCTACAATTCTAGCATCAGGCTAACATTTTTGACAAATTTAGTTTACTGAGGAATTTTAGGCTATTAGGAGTTTAGCTAATATTTAAACAATATGCTAGCTTTTTTGGCGAATTTGGCATCTATTGGGTTTTTTATGCTAATTTGGAGTTTAGCTGCTATTTTAGCAACAGGGTAACTTTTTTGACTAATTTAGTGTACAGAGGAATTTTTGGCTATTTTGGAGTTTGGCTAGCTTTAAGCAACGTGCTAGCTTTTTTGGCTAATTTGACATCTATTAAGGCTTTTTGGGCTAACTTGGAGTTTAGATAATATTTAAGCAACACACAAAAATATTTTTGCAAAATCGGCATATATTAGGGATTATTAAGCAATTTTACAAGACATTTTTCAGAAATTGAGGTCAACTTTAGTGCTCTTTCATAGTTCTTTAACAAATTTTCCAGTATTTTTAAGCAAATGTAACATTTTGTAAATAGCTTTTGCATTTTGAGTTAATCCTTTTAGCAACTGAAGTAAACTGCGTCAGCATTTTCAGCAAAAAGGTTTTTGTTTTTGTTTGCTTTCCAGGTTTTGCTGCCGATTGATGGTGCTGAAATGCACATGAACAAGACAGAAGACTAGACTACTGACTTTGTTTTCAATCCAAGCTTTCGTCATGTCCAAAGACGACGTCTGCAAAGTGACATCCGCCAGCAAACACAAGGAGCGCAAGCCCAAGAAGCCCCATTACATCCCTCGACCGTGGGGCAAACCCTACAACTACAAATGCTTCCAGTGTCCTTTCACCTGCATGGAGAAGTCCCACCTGTACAACCACATGAAGTACAGCCTCTGCAAGAACTCCTTGTCTCTGCTCATCGAGTCCGACTGGCCGTACAAGAAGGGCAACATCCTGCACCCGGATCAGCTGCGGCCCTTCCAACAGGCGCACGGCCTGCACGCCGGCGGGAAGGATGATGCGGAGCAGGCGTTGCGCAGTGAGGAGAAGTCTGGGCAACGGAGGTCTGTGGAGGAAGAGGGTGAGAGCAGGGAGAGTCATAGAGAGGAGGAGGAGGAAGGGCGGGAGGAGCAGGTAGAGGTCACCAAGAAAATGTTTAACAGAGGGGATGCGGCGGATGGCAGGTTCAAGGAGCCGGTTTCAGAGCTTTTGATGACTGACGTTCTATCTTTAGAAGATCAGCTGTTCCGAGCGCGCTCTGTAGAAGTAGAAGCGCACCTCAGACAACAGAAGCTGCCGAAGTCGTGTCTCAGCGCTCCTGGGCTGCTGTCGGAGCACTGGCGACTGCTGGCATCCAGCCACATGAAAACCAAAGCAGAAGGTGCTCCAGCCAGAGTGAGCGGATCCATACCCTGTTACCCTCCTCCGCCCAACCTGGTTGACTACCAGGACCCTACTGGACTCAACCTTTCCATGTTCGGAGTGGGTTATCCCATAAGCCCCAGCCTTTTCTCCTACATGAACTCCGCTATTCCCGCTGCAGCGTCCAGCGCCGGCTCCCAGTCCCACGCACAGCTCACCCAGCTGCCCTTCCTTGCATCGGCCTCTCAGCTGATGCACCCCGCCTCCAGCGCACACACAGACAGAACCATCCTCCCTTCCCGCCTCTACCCCTTCCTGTGCGAGCACACATTCGGGCCCAGTCCAAATGAAGCCGGCAAATCCCTCAAGACGACCTCCACTAACTGCCTGGACGCAGGTCCTTTGTCCGGCTTTCAACCCAAGGTCAATCTGTGGAAGGTGCCCGCTCTGATGCCGGGGAACGCCGTGTCCCCCGCCGGCTGGGTGTCTTCTCAGAGAGACTCACCTGATCAAAACTGCAGGTCGGAGGAAAAAGTTTCCAAGGAAAGCAAAGCAAGCTCAGGGTTCAAGAGGACAGGAAGTGCACTGAGAAGTCAGGAGACGCCACCAGAGAAGAAGTCAACCGTGGGCTTTGCGGTCAACCTTCTGAAAAACATTCAAACTGACAAACTACTCTTCCAAAGCAGGTAATTTCTGTACGGACTCAACAAATATTAGCATTCATCGTTTGTTGATATAATTCTTCCTCCTGTTATCAGTTTGCAGGACGCTCAACTCCAGGCCCGCTCCAGTGATCTGTGGTGCAACAATCCTCTCACCAGCCCCAACAGTGAAAGTGTCTTTCTGAAAACGAGCAGCCAGGACTCGAGTACCGCCGGCAGAACAAGGGAAGGAGCTTCCGAGTCGGTGGCTGCTCTCCTCACCGATCTCTCCAAGGCGCTGCAGGAGTATCAGGAGGCCGAACACAAGATCTCCCACCTGGAAAAGGAGGACCTTTCCGCCCAGCGGCATCTCTGGGAACACCTCGGTAAAATCCGCAGCGAGCTGTCCCACATCCATCAGGCACTGGAGCGGACAGCCGTCCAGAGCGATGGACCTCTTGACCTGTCGGTTAAGAGGGACTCCACAGACTCGGCTGCAGAGCCGATTGCACAGGAGGACGGCGGCCTTCAAGACAACCTGACTGAGACGGAAGAAGAGGAGGACGAGGAGCTGGAGGAGAAAAAAGAGGATGAGGGCAACGGAAAAGCCATGAGGGCGTCGCTGGAGAGCCGGAAGCAGTCTCTGGACATGCTGATCAAGATAAGTCAGGCCTCGGTGGTGAACACGGACGTCCTCACTCCGGGGGGGCTCGGCCTGAGGCCGGCCGAGGCCTTGTGGCCGAGCAGAACCACCAAGTGCGAGGCCGACTCCAGCGTCCTGCTGTGTCCCGACGGTCGATCCGTCATGTTCACAGACATCCCCTCCTCCATCAAACCTCAGAGGAGATCGCCGTCGATACACCGGCTGGAGTCCCAGTGTCCTCTGAGCCCGCTGGCTGCTCCTGACAGCTGAACGCCCATCACCCCCACAGGACGTCTCTCACACACATCTGATACTCACTGGCTGGAAGAACTCTATGGGGTCAAATCAGGATCAGCTTAAAGTGAACAAAAAAACTGATCGAAAACTTGAAAAATAACTGAAAAGAAAATTTGTGAAAATGTAAAAACTGAAAAAACAAATCGAATTTTTTTTAAAAATAAAAAAATCTCAAAACTTGAAATAAATATTGAAAATTTGAAGAAAAAGAGTGAAAACTTGAAATAAAAAATATAAAAAAAACATAAATGTAAAAATTACTGATTGAAAAAAATCCATTAGTAAAAGTTGCTGTTTTGAATTTTTTTTTTCACTTCCAGTTCTCAGTTTTTGCTGCTGAGCTGAGCCTAATTTTACATAGGGGCGGGGCTTATAGCTCATCCCATGATTCTCCAAGAGGTTATTTCAAGTTTTCAGTTATTTTTTTATTTTCAAAAAAATATGTTTTTCAACTTTCAGCTTTTTTCTAATTTTCAAAAAAAAAAATTCCAATTTTCAGTTTTTTTTTTCAAATTTACTTGTTTTCAAAAATGTTTTTCTGTTTTTTTAATTTTTAAGAAAAAAAAAATCGGTTACAATGTTTATTTTTCAAATTTTCAATCAGTTTGCTGACTTTAACCTGATTCTGATTTGACCCAATCAAACTCCCTCATTCTCAACGTGTTTCCACAAAAAATGTGCACCTTAAAAGACAAAAAGAGAAAGAAAAAAAAGCAGGATGGAGTTTTTTTTAACACACCGAAGCGTCGATTGTTTAAGACTTCCAAGACAATCAATACTGGCATTGATCATCTTGTATAAATTGTAAATGTATACATAATTCCCTTAAAGGGTAACATGTTTATAAAAAATGATGTGATGTACATTTTAACAAAATAAAATGTATTATACACGGAATCATTCTTCCTTTAAGTACATTTTTATTTCTGCATTACTGAAATATCCAGCAGATTAAATGTTAATATTTCCAATAAAGGTGAAGCAGCTCCTGAAGCTAAACCTGCAGTCGAGGGCGTCACCTGCAGAAGGTCACCGGTAGAGGATGAAAGCTGCTGCGTGGATTTAAATCAGAAACTAACCACCACCATTCAATAGGAGTAGATCTGCCCCGTCACAGACATCACACAAAGGTCAGGCGCCAGGAGGAACCACCTGACCTCCAGCCTGAAGACGTCCCATAACCGTCAGAGCAGCTTAAATTCCCCAATTTAGTCTTTTTTTTGGCTGAATGTGATTACAAAATGTAAATAAGATAAAGCTAAATTTAAAGAGAATAAAACAGTTTAACAACTTATTTTGTTAAGATTAGCAAACATGAAAGTAAAACTATAAAAATGTTCAGATTTAAACATAAAGTAAAAAAATGACTAAAAACATTCAAAAATTGATCACTTCTAATAAAAAAAACAGTGACTGGAACATTTAATCTCATTTTTATAGTTGTGTTTCTGTTAAAAATATATAATTAAATGTCATTAGTATTTTAAAATATTTTTATTTTTTCTGAATCTGTGCAAACTGCAAAAAAAGATGATTTTCTTTTTGTGTAAAAATAATGTGGACACTTCCACTTCTGCTGCTGAATCCTTACCAATATATTTAAAATCTTAAACACTTATCCCAAACTAATGGGTAAAATGTCAGATTTATCCAATTTTTTTTCCTCACTTAAATGGTTTAAATAGACTTTTTATGCATCAGCTTTCATTAAAATAATGACTGCTCTAGTGGCTCCACCCTGTGGACAAATCCAGACTCGCTCTGCTGAGGAATTCTGCTTTCAATTCCTCCACATAAGAGAAGAGAAGCAGACATGCAAACTTTCTGAAGGCTCTGATCAAAAATATCTGGGTAAAAAAAACAATATATACATAATCTGTAAAGATAATAAGGAACTTTATATGTCAGAGAAGTTCAGTTGTATGTTTAAGGAAGTAAATTAGAATAGTACTTTGACACAGGATGTACTTTATTTTGAAAGGGATAAGTATGCAATGTTTTCTAAAACAAAGTAAATTATATATATTGAGATTACATTAATTTCTACAATGTTGAGAAAACCGACTTTTCACCAAAGCTTGTC
The DNA here is from genome assembly GCF_002922805.2 of Oryzias melastigma. NCBI lineage: Eukaryota > Metazoa > Chordata > Actinopteri > Beloniformes > Adrianichthyidae > Oryzias > Oryzias melastigma. The sequence goes on along the minus strand of NC_050530.1, from coordinate 9,676,197 downwards.
TGAGGGGTAAAACTAAACTTCAGAGTGATGAAGCAGTTTCAAGGAAGAAGATTTTAAGTCCAATTACTACGACACATCTTCAAGTCAAATTTTAGTGATTTTTGTTTTTTAATAGTGTTCTACATGTGTTCAACAAACCTGCAGTTCTATCTTGTAACCGGCCAAAACACTAAAGGAACTGATTCGCCGATATATCGCAATATTTAATTAGGTGATACAAGTATCGATCTAAAAAGCTGACGAGACAATATTTAATTATTTATGAGCAAACACAGTCCAGCGTTTTACTTTTGTTTTCCACTCCCAGACCACAAAACTTTATTTCCTCAAATAATCGTTTGTGGAGACCTCAACATCTTTGCACTTATGTGATCTTTTTCTTTTCAGACTAAAACAGCAAAATAAAACAAAATTAACTTCTATTGTAGTCTTATAGGATGTATTTACAGATGCACCATGAAAGTTGAAATGGAATTTCATCCCACAGCTGACTAAGTTTTGGTTTGATTTCTCTTTTTGTGAAAGCAACCAGACAGAAACCAGTCAAAGGATACTTCCAAACACTTCATTTATTTGACGTGATACATTCAAATAGAAATAAAAAATATTCAGATACATTTAATATAGAACTAATGAGCAAAAGTACACGTTTAAAACAATACAGAAACCTCTCACGTGGCATGTTCATATGTACAAGGCGTGGTTTGAATACTGTACAGTGTGTTTCCATAGCTGCAGAAGTTTTACTGATGTTTGTCACTCAGCTGAGGCACAAAGATTTGAGAAACCAGGAAGTGGAGCAAACGGCTGCAGTTTACAGTAAAACACTTTGAACACAGTAGGACTTGCAAAGCTTATAAATGTTAAAAACGATAAAAGGAACTCAAATTGTAGATGCATGCAAAGTCCTAAATAGTTTCAGTTTAGGAAATGTAAAACTGGGCGGTTTTTTAGAGCCAAACAAAGAAAAAAAAAGTGATATTTACCTAAAACAAGTCATGATGTTTGCTTGCTCTGACAAAAAAAAAGGTTTCCTCAAGTAGTCAACTGGTTAAGTGCATTCTCAACCCCTAATTCCCCCGTTCACTCACTTTAAAACTCTTGGACAAATCAAGAATCACATTGCTTCCCACCATCAAATGAACTTTAAGTATAATACAGCAGATGCACCTCATCCAAACGGAACATTTCCAGCAGGTATTTACAACATCAAACAAAATTAAAAAAACAGACACCGTAACAATAATAAAATACAGCAGATATTTAAGTCATTATCAGGAAATATATATTATTCTTTCTGTGTATTGCTGTTTATCGCATTCTGGAGGACCGATTCAAATGCTGTTATTTCTCCCTTTCACAGCTTAGTCTCTGGATTACATCTTATGTGAATTAAACAGGACATATATTTCATGAACTTAGGGGTTTTTTTGTAGATATGGATTTGTTTAATACAGTTGCTGTAAAAATATGCAGGCACAAACATGGAGATCTGACCAAACACAGGCAAAAGAAAAAGAAAAACAAAGTCAGGTTTAGTGAGATTCAAATCTTTCTGGAGTCTTTAGCCTCAAAAAGCTTTAATCTCTCCTGCACGGTTAGTCCTTCTTTCAGGCTCTGTAATGGAAAAAGAGAAAGGGATTTATCAATATCGTCAAAGAATAAAACATTTAAACCATTGTGGTTAACAAGCTCTGGGAAAATGAGTCTTAGTGGAATCAAAAATGGCTTAAATTCAAACAGTGGATTCATAATCAGACAGCAGGAAAGTAACTGGAGTTTGGTGTCAGAAGTGGGATGCTCAGCCGGCTTAGCTGTGCATTCTGGGAAGCAAAAGAAAGCGAAATCATGCGGCGGGCGGGTGGGAGGGCGGGGGGCATGCTCAAGTCTTCATCATGCTATACCTACAGCACATGGTGGGGAGTGGGGGTTTGGGAAAATCCCCCAAGATTGGGAGAGTCAGTTATCCAATGAGACCTGTTCAGTGACGGACTAACGGACAAAACACACAAACGACAGACTTTTGGCAAAAACAATACAAAACAATTCTACACATTGTAGCTACAACAGACATAGAAAAGGTTTACAGTAAAAACACACAACACAGCATTTTATTTAAAGAAGAAGCTCACCTTTGATCTTAGTCCTCGTATTGTCTTGGGTGTTGTTGATCGTTCTTTTTTCATAAAATCTGGATTACTTTTCGACTTCATGATGTCTAAAATGACAACAAATAAAAAAGGTCTTCAATTTCTAACTACAACATCAGCCATGTACTCTTAAACGGAGCTTAATGTAGCATTTTTCTCATGATGGACGACATACTTAAAGCAAATTTAGCTTAAAATTGGATTTCTGAATATTTCTTTATTCAAATCGGTGTGAGTCCAGACTATATGAAAAAATTGTGTTTGAAAAAAAAGTTTATTTGTGGTATGGAAAAAGAATCTCCCGGCTCTAATGAAACAAAGTGCTATCAGCAACAGGAAGGAAAAGAGGGGCGGTGTTGCTCTACGCCAACAGTCCCACCAAAAACCAAGAGGTGAATTTTTAAAGAACTATTGCTGCTCTGCAGAAACTGTCCGATAAAACAACACTGGTTTTTTTTCTTCGTTTTGGCTGAAAAGGGTATATTCATAATTAAAAGAACACTGGGAACGCCTTTAATGTAGATTAAAGGAAGACTGGAGTGAATCAATGGTTACTGGAACTGTTCCACGATTTGCACAAGTAACAACATTCCAAAGGATTCTGAAAACTAACACTTAAACTGTTTTTCTCAGAGTTCAGAATCTGCTAGATTCATGCTAGTTGTGTAAATGATTAAAGAGCTTTGGTGACTCAAAAAATGTGTTTTTTCCCGTCATCAACAAAATGGTGGATCTGGTTTTAAAAAATAATGGTGCGTTTTGTGGTACAAACATCAAATTTGGCATGGATGTACCTAAGGATTCCTACTTTCAGAAAATACAAGATTTTACAATATATATATATTTAAAACATACATATAATAATACTGTGCAGGTACCCCTCAAGTTTAAAGACTGCAATCAATTTTGTGCATGAACAGCCCATATTGTCGAGACCGAGGGAAAAACACAGAATATTGTTGTAACAATCGGGTGCAAGGCCGCCATCTTTACAAACGGTCGCCGACTCTACAAACGGTCAACATCTTTACAGATGGCCGCCATCTTTACAAACGGTCAACATCTTTACAAATGGCCGCCAATTTTACAAATGGCCGTCAACTTTACAAATGGCCGTCAACTTTACAAATGGCCGCCAACTTTACAAATGGTCGCCATCTTTACACATGGTCGCCATCTTTACACATGGTCACCATCTTTACAAATGGTCGTCAACTTTACAAATAGCAGCCATCTTTACAAATAGTCGCCAACTTTACAAATGGCTGCCATCTTGACAAATGGCCGCCAACTTGGATTTTCTGATGTGTTTTTCTGAAAGAAGATACTTCCAAGGAGAATGTGGTTCTTAAACCCCACAAAATGCACAATTTGCCTAAAACATGAACCTAACCAGTTCCAGTGTTAAAGGGTAAAGGAATAAAAACATCTGGTAGCAAGTTTGTTGCCCTCACCATATCCAGAAGTGACGCTTCCCTCCACAGCCCTCTCTCCTAAAGCTTCTGTCGCCATCAGCAGCTTCTCCTTCAACTTGCTGATATCACAGTCGGCCTTTGCCTTCACGATGCTCAGCTCTGTGTAGATGTCCTTGTATTTGTCCGTGGCATATTTCTTGTCCTGTTCAAAAAAAGAAGCCCTTTTATGTTGATGATCCACTTCATAATGAGACAAAGGAATACAAGTGTTAATGTAACTGTGGTGGATGAAGCTGTGTCTCTCTTACCCTTAAAGCAGACTGCAGTTCATCCTTCAATGAGTGGATTTCCTGTTTAAGATACTGAATTTCTGACTCTTTTATTCGTAGAAGCACCTACAAGTGAAACAAAATAAAACATTTAGACATTTATTTGTGCTTTTGAATTGGTGTATGTTTAAACATACCTCCAGCTCATACACGTCTTTGCCCTGGGTAAGTGGAGACAGCGCTGTTTCTCCGCTGAAACAAGACCGCATCCGAGTGATTTCTGCAGACAGTCTGTTGTTCAACTCCTGTAGGGAAAACGATGACATCATCAGCCTGCTGATATTTATAAATATGTAAAGTGAATACAGGAAATGTATCGGTTGATGTATGACCTCTGACCTGATTGTGAGCGTTTAGCTCCTGGTTCTCCCTCTGACACTGCGTGAGGGCCTGCCTCTCCGCCTCCAGCGCCTGAGCTAGGTGAGCGTTCTCCAGACATTTCTGAGAGTACTGCTCCGACAACACCTCCAGCTCTCTCTGGACTGATTGAAGCTCCTCCCTAAACACCAAAAAGGAAAATAAATAAATAAATAAAAATGTTTGATTGAATACATGAAAATATTTATCCGGCATTACCTTATTTTTCAGAGTATAAATCATGTTTTTTGCATAGTTTGGCCAGGGATGCAACTTATATGTCTTTTTTAAAAGTAAATTTTGGCTCGAGTATTTGTTGTTTTTCCCACTAATAACTGGTTCCCCTACTAGAAGGCTCTGCTGGAGTGTGTTTCAGTATTGGCCACCATCAAAAACAAAAATATGGAGGAGAAAACACATTAATCACATTAGAGTTAAAATATAGCCATCACACTTACTCGTATTGTAGGCGGAGCTCATCGATGTCAGAGTTCAGTCCGCTCAGTTGGGAGCGTTGGGTCTTCTCCAGCTCCTCCTTGTGAGCATTCTTCATGGCTTCAATGGCTGCAATGAAAAACAAATAAACATTTATTTAAGCTTTAACAGAGTTAAATATTTTGCGAGGAAACCGCATCTTTACCAGCAATGGTGGCGGCAGTTTCCTCAGCCAGCAGTCGCTCTCGCTCCTCCATGAGTTTAGAAATCTCCCTCTGATGCTGCCGCTGCAGGTCTTCTACGACCTTCTGATGAGTTTCTTCCATTGCGGCAAACCCGCGCTCACAGGTAGCCTTGGGGGGAAACGGCGTGAACAATTGGTCAACTTTGTAACAAGATTTTTAGTGACAAAAATGTAAAAATACATATGTATAAATGCATGCAGAAGAAGCTAATAAAGCCAAGAGTTATTAGTAGCAGTAAAAAAGCAGAAAAGAAGCTTTTAGCATTTGTATTGTTTCAATGATAAACTAGTTTATTTGGATATGGGAAATGGTCTGATTTCAAACGGAATCCTGAGGAAAATTTAGAGTAAAATATTTTTGCAGATTTTTCCTTTTATTTAGCCAAATATAAATCAGAAAGTAAACAGCTTTCTGCACACTTTTCGAATATACAAAACGTAATTGATCTGTGAATGAACCACCCTTTAAATTGATCATTTTCAAAGCATAAGTGCAGTTTAAGGGGTAACCAAACAGGGAAGTTGGAGGTTGACTCCGCCCACAGCCGGAATTTGAAAAGGGGTGGGGCTTGGGGGCAAAACAGTTATGACATAAGACTTCTGAGGCTAACATGGTTAAACCAATCACAAAATTTCAATGTAATACATCGATTCAGCCTGTAGGGGGCAGCACACAGGCGGGTTTTGACTACATTTTCAAGAATTAACCCTGTAGGGTGTTTATGTTCTTTACAATCAACGTCATTCCAGTAGATTCTGAAGGAGAAAAGCGGCGTCACGCCGCTTTTCTCCTTCAGAATCTACTGGAATGACGTTGATCGCGTTAACGGTTGAAAAATTACAGTTTTTTGAAGATTTTGAGTTTAAGGTGTTAAAGGGTTAAACAGCTTTATTTTAATTTATCAAACAAAACACTTAAAGCCACATTTATAGAGGTCAAGAGCCATAAAAAGTTAATTTAGGGTTTAGTTACTCTTTAAAAAAAACAATAATTCTAATTTGCTTCAGGTGCTTTCTGATCCGTGAAGTGTTTATATTGAACAAAAACAAGATTGTAAGACAATTTAATAATTATTAATCATCAAAATTTACTTAAAATCTAATTGAAATCACACTTAAAAAAATCTAAAATCATGCCATTTTCCAGTTCCAAACTAGAAATCTGCTATTTTTGAGTGATTTCTCTACGACTCTCTACCACACTGACTGTGTTGAGGGTAAATGAAAGAGCAGGAACCTTCAGACTTTCAAAGTCTCTCTGGTATTTCTCTCTCAGGCTGGCCACGTCTCCTTCCAGGTGCTTGTTCTCCAGCTCGTCCCTCATGTTATCCATCTGAGTCTCCAGCTCCTGAATGCGGTCCTTCAGAACCAGCATGGAGTCGACCTCGGCTTTTCCCTGCTCCTCCTCCTCCATCGGTGTTGCAGGCTCATCACACGGAGGCGAGAGCGTGATCTCTGGGGTTTTTTGGTTCTTTTTGGCACTTTCTTCATACTGGGAATGTAACTTTTCCATCTCCTCCCTGTGGACTCGCTGCATTTCGTGCATCTTTTGTTCAAACTGCTCCTCCAGGTTTCTCAGGTGGCTCTCGTGGCGCTCCTCCATCCCGTCCATGTCTACCAGCAGAACCTCCAGCTTCCGTTGACTCTCGGCCGCCGTGTCCATGAGGGCCAGCTCCGCCGTCACGCGACCTTGTTCTAATTGGTTCATCTCCTCCTTGTGCCTCTGCTTCAGCTCCTCCACCTCCTTCAGGAACTGGTCCTCCCTCATAACCACCTGCTCCTGCCACTGAGCGAGCTGGTCGATCCGTTTGCCGATTTCACTTTTCAGAGCCTCGTTCTCCGTCTCCAGAGCGACCACGGCGTCCGTCAGGTGCTGCCGCTCCTCTTGCAAGCGCTCCTCGTACTTTTCCTGAATTGCAGTGATGTTGTGCGCATGCTGCTGCACCAGCGCTTCCATGTTCTGACTGGTCTGCTTACACAAACTCAACTCTTCTTCATGTGCGGCTTGTAGCCGACATGCTAAGTAAGCCACTTGAGCCTGGATGAGAGCTTCCCGGATGCAAAACGAGCTGCTCGTCAACCCGTGTGGCGTTTGGGGGCCTAGAACGCTGTGGATCATTTTAGACAACCCGGGGTGGCTTCCGGTGTTTTCGATTTCCACCGCGTATCTCTGAAGGAGCGCCGCCTGTCGCTGGAGTTCACTTACGAGGCTGTCGTATGCTTTTTCAAACGACTGAACCGACTCAACAGCACATGAAGACAGCACGCCGGCTAGCTGCCTGTCCACAACTTCCTCGGCCAAATCTCGGGCTACTTCCATTTCAATTTGCTCCATGTAGGGGGCCAGCTCAGGGGGGTGAATGTCTGCTAACTGGTGCTTCCCAAACCCAAAGGTCCTTTTCACTTCTTTTATAACATTCGGCAGATCGGGCCTTTTAGAAGCTTCAATAATCGCTTTCAGAGCTTCTTCCCTTTCATGGAGGTTACGGTGGACTTCACTTAACTCTCTTTTGAGCATTTGGAATTTTTCTTCATAGCAAAGTTTAAGGTTCTGAATAGAATATGCTAGTTCTGCTTTGATACAGGAGTTTAACACTACTGAGGCGTTGACGTCTAAATCGGCGCCGCTTTCTTTGGCTTTTACGTGTGTTTCGGCGTTCTCCAGCTCCTTCCAGAACGTGCTCTCCAGCATCAGCTTCCTAGACAACGCGCTGGCGTAAACTAAAGCTATTGAATCCTTGTCGGTCCTTTTAGAATAATCGACGTCCTCCCAAATCTCAACAAGAGCTTTCAGCAGGTCAGATTTTGAGGTTTGAATCAGCGTGGCCATTTTGTTGAGAATGGTCGCCTCAAAAGATAAAGTTTTGGTAAAGAGCTGGAGTTCGTCTGCATCTGTACTCTCAGCGGTCTCGCTCTCTAACTCTGACTTGTGTTTTTCCTCTTTTTGGCCTTGTCGAATGTGAAGCGACGCACTAAACAAGTCGTTCTCTATTTCTGACAATAAGTGCAAACGTGAGTCGGCGCCGCTCAGAATGCTGCTCACTTTCTCTCGGCTGCTCTCAACGTAAACCAGGGCCTTGGAGAAATGCTTTACAGACGCGACCTCACTAACGGGAGGCTCAGTTGTAGATATCTCTTCTACTTGGGAGCATTCTTGAACATCGAGACTCTTTGTGAGATTTCTCAGCTTCTCCTCCGTGATGAGGAGCTTCGTTTCGAGGGCATGAATGATGGAGATGAACTTCTCCGGGTCACTGGACTGTGAAAGAGCGATATCGCAGTTTTCCTCAGCTGCTGGGCGGTCATCTTTAGGTTCTCCGGGGAGGCTGCTGGCATCGATTTCCTCAAAGTTGATGTATTTTTGGCACTGAATACTTGAAAAGCGAATCCTCGGTTTCTTGGCTTGAGACTCCATTTCACCAGATTTTGATGACTCATCTGAGGTGAGCTCTGCGTTTGAGGACGAGTGGGATTTCTCCCTTTCCATGCGCAGGTCAGCGTAGTCCAACTGGAGATCTCGGAGGTGAAGTTCCAGCTCTGCAATGCGATCTTCTGCGACCACGAGCTTGGCCTGCAGATCTTTTTCGGCGTCGCAGGGCTCAGCGTTGTGTAAAAGACTTTCACTCATTTGACAGAGAAGTTCCTCTTTGACTTGTAACTTCTGCTCTGTTTCCTCTAAGCTGCAGCCGAGAGCGCTCATCTTCACCAGAGCTTCTTTCAGATCTTCCTCTTTGCGTTCCATCAGCCGTTCATACATCTCCTTCGTTTGCTGGATCTCTTCCTCTTTTTCTCTAAGAATCTGGCTAATTTTCTGGAACTCTTGAGTGACTCTGTCGTACGAGTGTTCCAGGTTGCAATAATCCGCTTCTTCAGCTTCCAGGCGGTTTCGAAGTTTGTTGACCTCCCGGTCTGCTTCGGTGATCTGGTTGAGAAGCTCCTGACACCGGCAGGTGAGGCGTCCTCTTTCTTCTTCCAGCCGCCTCACACTTTCCCTCAGTGACTCGACCATGTCGGCCTTTTGGGCCAGATCTTCTTTTAACTTTAACATTTCCTCTTCAAACTCCTGACTCGCAGAGGCCCGCCTCCCTCTCAGCAAGGCCTCCACCTGTTGCTCCGCCTCCAACAGCCTGTCCTCCGCGTCTTTGTGCGCACGTTCAGCCTCGGCTAACCTTCTACACAAACCCTGCCGTTCCCTCTCGTGACTCTCCTGCATGCTGTGCTGCTCCTTCTTGAGGCGCTCCTCCTTCAGGAGTTGGGCCTCTTCCGTAGCGACTAACCGAGCAGTGACCTCTTGCAGCCTCTCCTGTAACCTCTGCACCTCTCGCATGTGGTCTCGCTGCAGGGCCTGCTGCCGCTCCAGGTGTCTGAGCGCTTGGTTTCTCTCCAAAAGGCTGGCTTCCACTTCCCGGAGTCGATCTTCACTGTCCTTCAGCTGTGCTCTTAAGGTGGCCTCATTGCGCCAGTATTCCTCCTCTTGTTCTTTGGAGCGCTCCTGCTCCGACTTGAGTTCGTTTCGCATTCGGGCCACAGCCTGCTCGCCGACTAAGATTTCCGCCATGGCGGAGGCGAGCTTAGCCTGCAGAGCTTGAATGTCGGCCTCGTGGCGGTTTACGGCGTCCTGAGCTTCGGTGTAGCTTCTCTTCAGGGTGCGCATTTGCTGCTGAGCGAGGTCTTGCTTGACCTTTTGGGACTCCAGTTCACTCTGCAAGTCTTCGTTGAGCTTGTGCAAGTGCTGCCACGGCACTCTACGAGGCGAGGAGGAGGAGGGAGGCGATGCACTCTTGAAAAAGATTGATGAGACAGTTTCATTAATGAGAATCACTTGCTTTTCCTACTAACGGAGGATCACATCTCAGAGGTTTATCAGGGAAATCTGGATTAGACCTTCTTTGTTTTCCCACAAGCCTTTACTGTGCTTTTTAGGAAGACATTTGGATTTATTAAACTACCCCTGATTCCAAATAAAAATACAATTACAAGGTTTCTTCAATTAAATTATTTCTTCAATTAATTCTTCAAACAAAAAAATGTCTATCGGTTATTTTTGACATCTTTAAGCATCAGTTAGAGTTTACAATTGCAGCATGCAGAAATCGAGCTGGTAAAGGACACACAAACACGAAGAAAAAGCACAGCGCAAGCCATCTTACCTTAAACAAATCAAATCAAGTCAGGGTTTGCTCCCAGGAGATGTGAAACTCCGTGAAACAAGTTAGTGAAAACTCATGCTCAGAACACCACAAACATGCATATCAGCTTGAAAAATTAGCACCCAAACCATATTAGTAGGAGATTTTTTAAAATTATTGTAGCCACACAAAAATCACACAATTGTTTGTCAATTATCGTCCCTTAAATTTAACTAATTGTATACATTTAGGATTCCTCTACAGGTGTATAACAAATGGTTTGTATGTGGTACCTGCAGTACATAACCCTCTCGGGCATTTTGTTCTCTCCCTAAAGCGTCCTCCAGCTGCTCTTTTAAGAAGTTGTTCTGCTCCTGTAGCTGCTCCAGCTCCTTTTGCTTTTGCCCCAACTGGAAAACAAACAAAAAACAAACAAAATCAGTTCAATAAATTCACCAGGATGAACTTGGATCTCATTTCAGCTACATGCTAGCTGTTTTAGCTAAGCTAAGTTTTTCTATGCTAATTTGGCATTTAGCTAATATTTTAGTTGACAATCAGTTTCAGCGTTTTTAGCTATCATAGCATCTTCAGTGGCCAAATTCAGTTTACAGCACTCACACTAGAATATTCCAGGCAATGCTATATATGTAGTTCATAATTTTTCAAAAATTTTTGTTTTAGAGTTTTCAATAAATGTTTATCCTGTTCGGACTGCGACCTAAGTATGTTTTGGATTTTGGTCCTTTGTGAGATTGAGTTTGTGTTACACCATCAAACTAAACTGTGGGGAAATTCAATTATTGCATCTCTACGGTGCACATTGACATATTGTGCTAAATTTAGGAAGGGTTTAGTATTTATTGTTTTATTACATCGCATCAGACAACTGAAAAGGTTTTCTTTATTGTTACTTGCTTGTTAGCAAATTTAAAAAATGTTTTTTTTTCTGAATTTTTAGATTTTTTGTTGTTTTTTTGCAAAACAGAAATCAAATAATTGTAATAATAATAATAGTTGAGAAAATGAATTGTTGCATCTCTTAATAAAACCACTTAAAACAGGATTTTCAAGAAATATAAATCAACAAATCAAACCAATATTTATTTATATTATATTTATATTTATATAGCAAGTTTAAATGTGAATGATAAACTTGATGCAGTTTATGGAAAATATTGTTTTTTTTCCATAAACATAAAAAATAAGTTACTGGACTGGTAAGTTTTCCTACAAAAAGATCATGAATCAATCTTACGTCACCCTCTGCTGGGAATATGTTGCATTAACTATTATATGAAAGGGGAAGAATTAACTGGAGATAAATTAAAAAGTTGTTTTTGGAATGTAAAATTGTTGCAGTGTTTGTATTGTTGATGTTCCACCATGAATAACACTTAAAAAAATGAGACATTGATATAAAGTAAAAGCCCTTTGTACTTTTAATGTTCGTCAAATGATGGTACATAATAAATAAGACTGTGTAAATCGATGATGTTGCGTAAACGTACCTCTTTGTCCAGCAGCGCTGCGAGCTCATGAGCAGGAAGTCGCTCAGAGTTTTTGAACGTCGTGGTGATGGGAACCTGCTTGGCTTCTCTTAAAGGTGTCGTTTCCACCTGATGCCATCGCTGCTCGATCTCTTCTTGCACGTTTGACGTGTCGCTGCTGCTTTTCTCTTCACCACTTTGACAAAGAGCGTTCGGATGATCGAGCTCCATCTTCCCTTGTTCCTGACCATCAGCCTTCCCTTTCACTGCTGGAGCTGGAGCAGTTCTCCTAATGTTTTCCTTCTCCATTTCCGGTGTTATTGGAGGTGGATGAACTGATACGGACGAGGTTTGCATGGATGAGGAGGAGACCGGAGAGGACGCCAGCGAGGACGCAGAGGAAGACGGGGAGCAGAAGGAGGAGGCGGTGGAGCACGAGGAGCTGAAGTCGACTGTGTCGGCTCGTTCTTTTGGCGGCTTCTCCGTCTGTTCCATCTTGAACTCGGCCCAGTCGAAGGTTTTAGAGCGGCCCTCTCGTCTGCGCTCGCGTACTCTGCTCTTGCGTGGCTCCGAGACGGGAGCGGCGGCGTTGCGGACTTGTTCCTGTCTGGGCCCGTCGGACATGGACACTTCGGGGCGGGGGGGCGGGTCAGGCGTGCTCTGAGGACACGGCTCCAAAGTCACATCACCTTTGATCTTCTCATCAGGAACAGATCTGAAAAAACACACAAAAAAGGATTTTTAGAATGTTATTTTGCTGTATTATGTGATTATATAAAAATAAAAAGCTGTGCCGACAAAACTACTACATTATAAGTAGTAAAGCTTCAGTTGTTTTTGCATTCAGAGTTTCTGCAGGACCACATTTAGATTTAAGATTAATGAATTCTTCTTTAGATTAATGTAATGATTTATATATATATTTTTAATTACCCGAAGGAGTAGAATTAAAACAGAAATGTATCTGTTCAGTAAAGCCTTTGACTAACTGAGGCAGCTCTAATGTGTGAAAATAATCTACAAAAAAAAGACTGAACTTGGGCTGTAGTTATCCCACCCTTGGTTTAATGCAGTAAAAGATCCATTTGGACCTGTTTGGTACTGATCTAAACCTAATGGGAGCCACAAAGCCTTTTTTTAAGCCTTTCAGGAAAATTTCCTACTACTATGCATCATTACAATGTCGTTTTCTACAATAAATATGAATAATATTCATTTTTGGGCGAGAATAGATGCATAAATATTAAGATAAACTGAAATTTTCCCAAAGAGTAAAGTGGTTTTTTAATTTTGACAGAAGGCTCATGTGACATTCTTTCAAAATAAAAGACTTCCTGTCCCAAACAGGAACATTCAAGCGAACCAAATGTATTCCTAAACAATAAACAACAACAAACAATATATTTTAGCCTCTCCCTCTGAACTGAATAGCCACTAACCATTGTTATACAGCATAAGATATGATGTTCTTTAAAATCATAAAATAAACTCAGCAATCTGAAAAGACTTTGAGGATGCAGACCCCTGATCTGATCTAATGTCATAAAATGTGGTCAAAACTTAAAAATAAAATCCTCCTTGAAAAAATAATGCAAAATATTAAAATAAATACGTGTAAAAACCCTGAATCATAAAGTATGATATGAATATTTAAGACAAAAACCTCAGCAGGCTTTTTGAAGAAACACATTTCTGAGTTTTTATGACCTGCAGAGACTCTGATTAAAGAGCACACAGTAAAAAACATTAATGGAGTAACTCCACATCAAAGCGTCGATACCAAAACATTTAATAAGGCAGACATTGAGACTGGAAGCAGCTTTGGAGGCCTAATCGCAGCTGTTAAGCTTCTATGCTAAAGCGGTTTGTACATAAAGAGCAGGAAATGCTTCTCATGCAAACCCCATAACAGCAGCGCTATTCAATGCAAGAATGACAGAGCACATGTGGCATTTACACAGCATCGGCTGTGAAGCAATCTGCTGGAAAAACACAGAAATTTATGGAAAGAGTCTTCAGACATCTTGAGGAGAACCTTCAGGACAATGACAGAAGGAAGAGACCTTTTCATGTTATCACACTACCTGTGTCACTATTTCCAAAGCGTGAACATGACATTACACCGACGATTAGCATTGGTCTGCAGTGTTGGACAGATTATCATAGTATGCTGATGCGTGCCTCTAGAGTGGCAAAACTGACAGGGAGACATTACTCAACCACATGACATATGGCGGTGCGACAAACACGCCGGGGCTGACATTGCTGAGCAATTACATCACTGTTCAGGAGCGAAACTCAACACACAAGCACTCCAACCTTGGCTTCAGAACGGATAGTTTCAGAGAGATGTTTTTCCTGGAAGCAGGTTGAAAATACCAGTTGAGGTGGAAGAGAGGAAGGATAGAGGGCGAGGAGGAGACAGGAATTTAAATAAATAAAGTGAGAAAAAGCATCTGGTATATCTGTTGGTGTTAAGCCTGGCTTGGCATTACCGGGTGACGTCAGGGGCAATAGTGGGTCGCACATTCTTCATAATGGCCTGAATCCAGTTGCGGCGGATGCCAGAGGTCATGGCTGACAGGGTGCACGCTCCCTCCTTGCACTGAAAACAAACAGGAATTTCTTTTTTATGATGGGCGAGTTGATTGATGGGTTTTGCTCAAAAATAGATTCCAACTTTGGAAAAAAAAAAAATCAATGGCTATGAAAAAGGATGTAAACTGACAGACTAAATGAATCTATCCTTTAATGTAAAAAAAAAATGGTTGGACACTTAATTATGCTCAGATTAATATGATAATTGCTTAATGGCTGAAAAAAGCATGACAGAAAAATAAAATTATAAAATTTAAGTACTATAATTTAAACAAACCATTGATTGTTAATTTCAACAATATTATTTTTCTCAACAGACAATGATATTTAGAATGATTTTATAATTCTAAATTTGCACCAGTGACCTCTAGTGGTCAAAACTGATATTGGTGCATTTTTTAAAACAAACATTTCTTGTAAAAATCTACAGATTCTTTTAATGGGTGTTATTGATAAAAACATTAAAAATATTCCTCTGCATGGCAGCAAACGTTAATGAGAACGGCTCGTTTTAGCTGCTGCCTAACGATGGTGCAGAGAGACAAGATATAAATACCGTTCAGTTTTGACACCAAACCCGTGTTGTTCTCATCCAAACAGACAACGATCCTCCTGACTAATCTATTTCTGATGTCCTGCAGAAGTTTTAGGCATGTGACAAAGAGAGCAGTCTCTCTTTTTTTCTTTAGGATCAACATCCATAAAAAGAGCACACCTTCAAAACAAAGTGCCTTCAAACCAGCAGACAGTGTTTTCTGACCTTCAAATAAGTATTGGGATCATGTGAATATAAGAAAGGATAGATAAACAAAACTGCTAAAAATGCAAAAGTTTTTACGGATTGTTGTTTTAAGTCAAATTGTACAAAGGAACATTAAACTGTGAAATAGATGCTGTTGTGTTTCCATGTATTCATGTTGATGGAGTATTCAAAAATGGAAAAATATTGTTTTTTTTCCAACAGTGCACATCAACTTTACCCCTCACTTAAACAATACAATTGTTAAAAAAAATGTATCATAGGCTGTACAGGTCTCACAAAGAGGGAATTTGAAAAACTTAAGTGATAAAAAATTAGAAAATCTTGTTATGAAACCAAAACTGCACATAATAACAAACAAAAAGATACAGAAAATGTGATAATTTAAGCTTTAATTTTGTTAAAATTGAAAAGTTATCACATGAGCATTCTAAGAGACGACAAAATACCAATAAAAGAAGAAAATTGAGGCGATATTAGAGTAAAATTCGGTTAATTTTTGTCAAAAAAAACAACAATATCACATGTTGTTTTGTATCTGTGGTTTCATATTAAATATTTCTGAGACACGGTGGAGATAATGTATTTTAAATTTGACAAACGGATGCCAAAAAAGTTGAATTCATATTAAATATATCATACATCTTTTCTAAAATGTTCAAAAATCAAAACTATTTAAAGAAATGCTCCATTATCAGAAGCACCGAAGTTAAATAAATCCTGCAGAGTTTTTTTTTTGACTGTAAGAAGTTAAAAATGTCGATCAAGATAAAAGCTGCGCAGTTTCGGGAGACAAAAACGGCTGGCAACAACGGCAACCGATTTAGCCTGCGATGGTGTCATACAGGGAGATGACAAGAGGAGAAACATCCTTCATGTCAGGACAAAGAATGACAAAGCTTGATACCTTCAGCTGAACCACAAGAGGGGTTTAGTTCACAATCAAAAGCAAGAAGAGCAAAAAAAAGGGCAAATTATCTTAAAAAATAGCCAACAAAACAATAATAATTAAGGAATGAATGCTCACGAGGATTTGGAAGCCGTAATTCCTCTGGACTGGAAACTCTTTGACATCGTAACACGTAGAAAGGTCAATTTCACCATCCATTTCTAAGGCCTGTAAACAATAAAAAAAAATAAAATTAGACAAAAAAATGCAAAAATAATAACACTGATAGAACAGTAAGCTTACCTCTTCAGCTATTGAGTCCTTAAAGTACTTCAAACTCTGGTCTGTGAGGACAAACCAGTGTTTTTTCCACTAATAAGAACATAAAAACATGAATTTTATTAGTCATTGGTTAACAAAGACATTCAAAATTAAAAATACTTTAATAAATACAGAAAACATACCACTCCATCTTCATAAAGCTTCGTCATCCATCCTTTTTTGAAGTTTAGCAAATCCGGCTGCAATTAAAATAGATCAAATCCTCTATGTAATATAAACAGATTTACTCAATTAATACTTTCATAATAATTAGGGACAGAAAAATGTTGATGTAGTGTCACTCAAAGAGTTCCCATTACGTAAGCATTTCCTCTTCATGCAAGCAGAGCGTGACTGACGTCTAGTTAAACTCTTAACGTACATGCATTGTTTACATTTTGCTAATGATGCGGGCTAAAACAGCAGAAGGAGCAACATATGGTTCCAGCCAGACTGACTGGCGGGAGCCGGACTTTCCCAGTGAAACACAAACTGCTGCACATCTAAACCAAGCTTAAGTCTGTTTATAGACACTAAAGTAAACCAGTTTCCCCAAATCTTGGCTTCTGGTCACTGAACAATACCTTGTTTTTGCATAGCTTGATCCGGTGCGGGGTCACCGCCTGGCAGAGAGTCATTCTGATGGCAAACTGCCGTCAATTCATATGTTTCTTTCCGTTTATCCCCGAGACACACACACACGCCCAACCGCCCCTGCTTCTTTTGCTGGCTATTTATAATCCTCGGCGGCAGTGGTGTGTAAGCGTACGCCTGTGTGTTTGAGTGGGTGGGGATTTTGGCAGCTGCAGCTTAGGCGGGGAAACCAGCAGCCACACGCTGACAGGATTACCCCCAGCCGACCACAGATCAGACTGGCAGGAGTCAAACGTCGGGAAAACGTCCACGCTGCTTCAGTCAGCATCAACGCCACCATCAAGTGAAGGAGCTTTTAATTATGCAGCTGTAAATGTGGCTGCAGTGGCTGCCATCCAAGCCTGACCAGAATACAGGAGTATGTTTCCACAATAAGGCTGAATCCGTCCTATTGCTCCAGTTGTAGGGCATTTGAAATGTGTCTGAAAGGTTTTCTTTTAAGATGCAGGGTTAGATATTTCTCCACCAGTAGGGTGTCCCGGGAGGAGAAACGCATTTCTTCACTTGTGCGCTTCTTCACTCTGAAGTGCAAAAGTTTACATTTAAATGAAAGTATGGAGTTTTTGTTTTTTCGTGACTTTTTAATGTCGTAAAACTTATTTTCTGAGCACTGGCAGCTGGGTGCTAACGTAGATTGCCGCAGCTACTGATGATGTCATTGAGAGGTAGTAACATCTGAATTTGAAGACACCCTTTTTTGTCACATCTTTCCTCTTAGAGGGAAAAATGTATGGAGCTAAATTGGGGTCAATATTATTTGAAACCCAAATAAAACAAACTGAAGAAAAATATTGGTGTTTGGCCAAAAAAAGTAAATAACTTTTTGCTTAAACTTAATTATTTTCAGCTTCAAATGTTCATTTTTTTTTAAGTTTCAGAACTCAAAATGTCAATTTAAACTTTTTTTTCAGTTTCAATTTTTTTCTCACTTTCAACTCTTTTTTTTCAATTTTGAAATTTTCAGATTCGAAAACGAACAAAAAAGGTTTTGAAATTGAAATTTTGAAACCTAAAAAAACAAAACATTTGAAGCTGAAAATAAGTTTATTTTAGAATTGCAAAAAGTTTCTGATATTTTTTCAATTCTTTTTTGGCCAAACATCAATATTTTTTATTTATTTTATTGGCCTCAATTTAGCTCCATGTAAATGTTGAGGCAATTTTAATTTGGGGTAAATCTTCTTTTGGTATCATGAAAACAGCACATTTATATGGAGCCAAATCGGGGCCATAAATATTTGAAACCCAAATAAAACATTTTGGAAAAAAATGGTGTTTGGCCCAAAAAAAAAAAAAAAAGTAAAATGTCCAAATCTTTTTGCTATTCTAAAATAAATTTAATTATTTTCAGCTTCAAATGTTCTGTTTTTAGGTTTCAAAACTCAAAATTTCCATTTCAAAACTTTTTTTTTAGTTTTCACTCTTTTTAGAATCTGAAAATTTCTGTTTCAAAACTTTTGGCCCTGTTGTGGCGCGTTGGGGCGGGGCTAACACAGAGGACCAATCAAATTCGATAAGGGTGGTAACTTCAGTCCCGCTGCATTCACTGACTGTGAGAACTGTGATCATTACTGTCAAAAAATAGCTGTTTAGTTTAAGCTATCATAGTCTGAAGTTCCCAAGACAGGTGTAAAAAGTGAGTTTTATCGCGTACAAGCCGCACATCCAAAGAGCCATCTTATTGAGTTAAATACAGGTATAGGAAATGACATTTTTTTTTAGGCCAAACACAAATATTTTTTCAAAATGTTTTATTTGGGTTTCAAATATTTATGGCCCCAAAATAGCTCCATACATTTTCTAATATAACCTCCAGCCTAAAAGGTTCTTGAGTTTAAATAATTGGTGCAGAGTTAGTACAGAAATCCGCAGAGAAAACTGATTTTCATTGCAGAAAAAAAAATCTTTGTGCTCTTCTTGTGAAGAATAAATCTGACTAAGGCCCAATCTGAATTCTTCCCTTTCCAATTTTTAGTGCAAGTGGAGTCCAAAATATACTGTTTTAAGATCCCACCCTCATAGCGGAGGGTTACAAAGCTCAACTGCGTCATGAACCCAGAAATGTGACTTTTCAAAATAAAATGCAACTAAACTCTCAACATGAACCTTGTCTTTCATGCAAAGTAAAAGAGATATACAGTTAATGTTTCCATGTAGTGATGAGGTAAAAACTTTTAACCGTAGCTCCTCTCTAGGAGTTTCAAGTTTATGAACAGATTTTTGGACAAGCATCAAGCAGCGAATTCGATGTGCGTCAAACGAGAGGCGGCAAATGTTAATTTGACGCGCAGATCACGTTTGGTGTGAATGCAGCATTAGTAGCAAGAGCATCCATAGAATAACATTTTCAAATGTGTTGCAAGATTTAAAAAATAGAAAAATCTAAATAAAATCTGAACTTGCGTGCAAACAAAAAGGATTTTTGTTGTTTATTTAAAAACAGCACAGGATCTTCCCCTATACTTACAGTCATTGATGACTCTGTGATTCTGCGATCCAAAGATTTCGCTCTTCTTAGGTTGGCAAAACTGGAGCTGGAAACCTCCGAGGCTAAACAGTCCTTCCCTGTATCCAGTGACATCTCCTATAAACATAAAAAATAGATTTGTATTTCATTACATTCGGCGGACTCAAAACTTTGTTTGGATTTGACGGAGTAGCATACCTGCTTGGCGTCCAGATAGCGCCTCTCGCTGCGGCCTTGTCTCTGGATTTGTGCGGTTTTAGCTGATGGGTCATTCGAGCCGCTCGTGTCCATCCGCTCAACATGCTGACCATCCTCAAACTGACCGATGACTTGAGACCGCCTGGAAGAAATAAAATTCATATTCCTTCAAATGCTTGATCTACTACAGGAGTCAAAAATATTCTAGATATTTACAGAACATCATTTTCAGCTGGTTGCAAAACAATTCTGAACAAAATGTTAATTTTGAGTTTAAAGGCAAGAGAATGTCAAATAACATCATCCTGGAGTCAGGAAAGGATATGAAGCATAAAGAATTAATGTAAAAGGATTGTCTAAATTACAAACTTATGTTAAATGACAATAATTAAACCTTGGAGGAAATAGAAAATGATTAAAAACATTTTAGAAACAGCATCAATGGGAGAAAAAGTCTGTATTACCTTTAGACACTGCTCATCTGACAGTGTTTTTTTTAATAAATTATCTGTTAATCTTTAAGAGATTAAACATTTTAGACAGAAAATCATTTTTTAGTTTTCAACATTTGTAAAAAAAAATTAAAAAGGGGAATTAAGCGTTCATGTATTTGCTCCAAGTCGGTGCAGAGATGAAATGAGAGAAAGCAGGAGTCAGCGGTGACCAGCAGGGAACAGCATTGGGACAGGGATGGAAGGGTTGGTAGACTATTAGCTCTGAGGAGCTCCGTTCAGAAGCCCTGGAAAAGATTAAAAACAAAACAAACTAGCAATGCAGCAAGAGAAAAAGGCAGAAGAAACTAAACATGCATTGATCCCCCAAATCATTAATGACAACCACTGGTGAGAGAAGCAGGTAAATATGCTTTTAAAAAGTAAACATAAAATAAACAATCAAGTAATAATATTTATTTTTTTAGGCTTTAACAACCAGTGGCTCATTAATGAAACTTATAATTAAATGTTTCCTTATGCTTTAGCTATGAAGGGAGTTCAGCAGTGGTTCTTACTAATAGAAGCAACTGATTTTGACAGTTTTCTCACCTGCGCTCCTCCCCAAACAATCGAGCCACCTCCTCCCTCCCAGGGCTTCTTGTTCGGGCTCTCAGCTCTTGACGCTTTTTCTCGGAGCGGAAAGCCTCTTTATAGCTCAGTCGGCGAGCGCGTGGCACATCCGACAGCACCGCATAATCCCTGCCAGCGCGTCCGACCCTGCTTCCTCCTCCTCCTCTAACACTGACATTATTAAGGAGCTCCTCGCCGCCATTGCTCCCCTCCCAGGTGAGCGTGGCTCTACTGGTTTCAGAGTCCAGCGAGCTCTGGGAGGAGCTGATGGTGGAGTAGCTCAGGGAGAGAAGTGCACCTGGTGAGGGAAGGTCTTGGGAGGACTGGTGAGGGGAAGTTTGAGCTTCGGATTCAGGGCTGTACCTGGTACTGGAGGCTCCTAAAGAGGAGGACGATGCTGAAGAGGACAGGGGCAGGTGTTGAGGCGGCTGGTATGGATGGACGGTATGAGGAGAAGGCTCTGATTTCGTCTTTTCCAAGGAAAAGTAACCGCTCTCTACTCGAACTTTCCGTCCAGTGCTTTCAGTTCCTCCATCTGAAATAATCAAGGCCAAATCATATTACCATATTGTATAGAGTATTAGTCCAGATTTTTTTTGCATAGTTTGATCAAGGGTGTGGGTTATATGTGACTTTTAAAAAACAAATAGGCTAATTTGTTTATTATTCTCTCACTAACGTCCACTAGAGGGCACTGCAGGTGCGTCTATGAGTATTTGCTACTAACAGCAATGCAGAAGAAGCAGCACTACTTCAGCCTCGTTTCCATTGAGCGGTCCGGTCCAGTAAGGAGTAGTACGGTCCAGTTCATTCTGGCGTGCATTTCTTCTCAGTAAAGCCTTGCTTCCATTGAGCGGATTTGTTTTCGTGTCTTAGACTGCTAGCGTGTCATTGCATCATTGTAGTGTGACGACAACAAAAGCAACAACAATTGAGGTCAACCAGCAGCTCGTCTTTTTATTGCTTTACTTTTGTACATCGTGTATAACAGGAATATAATGTCGGAAAGAAGATTGCGGGCGGCTAAGATGAATACTGCGCTACAAATATTGTAAATGTTAGCTTAAATGAGCGCTATATTGGCACTTTCTAATGTCATCATCACTTTCTGCCAATGGCTAAAGTGGCTCCGCCCCAACTGTTCCACTTTTCAATGGACCTACAACCGATGGGGGTCCCCATGAGGTACAGTTCGGTACTGTTTGATGAGTCCATTTTTTTCTACTTCACTATGATTCACTATTATTTTTATATATTTTTATACTCCGGATTGACTTATTGTCCAAAAACTAGAGCACATTAAAAGGACTAAGCCTTTACCTGTGATTATGCTGGTGTGAATGCTTTTTGCTGAAAGCAGTGGCTGAAGATGCTGAGTCTTTTTACTGAAAATGGTGACATGCAATTTACTTTAATTGCTGAAAGTCCAAAAGCTATTTGCAGAAGGTTAAATGCTACTAGCTAAAGATAAGCTAGCTGGTTAAAGACTGGAAATTTTTTAAATAACTATGATGGAGTTCTGAAGTTTACCTCAATTTCTGAAAAATTTTAAATAAAATTGCTTAAAAAATCCATACTACATGCCAATTTTGCAAAAAATAGTTACTGTGTTGCTTTAATGTGAGCTAAATTCCAAATCAGCCTAAAAACCTTAGTAGATGCTAGATTAGCCAAAAAAAAAAAAACAGCTTTGTTTCTAAAATACTAGGTCAACTCCAAAATAGCCTAAAATTCCTCAGTAAACTAAATCAGTCAGAAATGTTAGCCTGTAGCTAAAATAGAAGCTAAACTCTAAATTAGCCTATAAAAACCTCAGTATATAAGATAGTAAATTAGCCAAAAACGTTAGCATGTTGCTAAATATTAGGTAAACACCAATTTTTTTTTTTAAACCTCTATAAAAGATTAAAACATTGATCTTGAATATATTTAAAGGTCTGTTGCTAATCTACTTAAAACGTTGAAATTTAAAGACTTTCTCATTCATTTCCTATTGGACATATTTTGCTCAACATTTCAAAAACTGTAAAGTTTATAAATACCAAAAATACAAGCAGTAATGTTCTGAACGAGCTGAACATTTTGAAGATTGCTGAAATCGCTGAAAGTGTGATTGAGTATTTATGTGCCAAAAACATCCGGAAAGGAGCAGGAGAATCACTGTTGTGTGAATGCTTACTAAGTATTTCAGAGCTTCATTTGCTCTCACTCACCATCGTGACTGGACACACTGGAGTCCGGTGGTCTCTGGCTCATCTGGCTGAGGCAGGAGGCGCTGCGGCTGCAGGGGATGGTGGCCCGGCTCCAGTGGCTCTCCTCCTGCCACAGGATGGCACGGCTCGTTGGGACTCGCTCGGCTCCGGCAATGCTGCTGGGCAGGCATGGGATGCTGCCGCCGCTGCTGCTGGTCACCGTTACCTTGGCGGGCCCGGGCTCCTGGGTAATGGGTGAGGTGGGAAGGGGTGGGAGTTTGTAGGAGAGGATAAACTGGTAAGAATGGAAGATGGAAATGTAAGGGGAAAATATCTAAAAACGATTAAAGTAATTAGAAAAAAAATATAATAAATCACAAAATTGGACTTGAAAATCCTCTTAAATTGTATAATTTTAGAAGTATTTGGAAATGTATATTTATTGCCCCATTCTTTGTTGATTTAAATAAACCGGTAAATATGTGATTGACAAAGCGAAGAAGCTTTGATCACTGGGAAAACCACAAATTAGGGAGAAAACAAGAGGAAGAAGCATGGAAAGGAATGTCGACAGCTCAACGGAGAACAAAGACTTCATTCATGGTAAACACACCTGTACAGCTACGGAACACAGAGAACAGAGGAAAACACAGAGACTGCAGAGGAGGGGTAAACAAAACGACGTACAGAAAAGGTTTGAAACTGTTCAGAGCCCTGATGTCAAGCAATCCCTCTGCGATACACGGGAGCGCACAACAATTGTTCCACTTTATGTCCAACTTTTGCCCAGAAAACTCCAACCACCAAAATCATGCTGCTGTGCTGAGAATCACCCATCAGAATCAGAGCAGGAAGCAGACAAAGGATGTGCTTGTGATTCACCCTTCTCTTGGATCACTAGGATCGGGATTTGGAAGGAATGGGATTTGGAAGCCCGGGATTTTCAAAGGGGGGGGGGGAATAAAAAAAAAGATAAAAAGTTTGGCCAAGCTGAACTCACAGGGTGTCCATTCATGTCCGCAGTGGAAATACACTGGCTTGAAGTAACTCCATCCTGCCAATCACAAAAAGCCTTCCGTGTTAGTGTTTGTGGAATGCTGCCAGCTATAGCCGGTCAGGGAAGAAAAATGGGATTTCATGAGAGGCTTCTCAGATTTCCACTATCTAGATATCATTTTTTTAAGTTAAATTAGTTTGCATTTAGTAAAGAAATAACACAACCCTGTGCCTGCAAGTGGAATAGAGCTCTAAAGCATAATGCTGACACAGCAACGTGTGAAGAATGGAAACTTTTGGGAAATAGTGCACACTCTGACATTTTCTACCCAGAAACGACATTTTAAAAAGCCTTTGAGACAGTAAGAGAAACAGAGTGAGGAAACAATAGTATCCTTTTTATCATAGAAAACAGCTTTAAAGACCCTCTCTGGTGGAAATTTGAAGAATGTATAAACACAATTAAGCTCTTTATTCTTTATTCAAATTATTGAAATCAAGAGCAGAGAAAAAAAATGTAAAAAAGTGCTTATTTATGAGGTAGAAAATACGCCAGGTGGGCCACAAGCTCCGAGCTCTCAGCATTGAGTAGAGGGGAAGAGGGGGTGGGGTTAATCTGCGACATTTTGAAGGTGAAATTCTAATGAACTCCTGCTGCTCTGCAGAAACTGTCCTTGAAAACGACTGCCCTTTCTTTATGCTAAAAAGGATACAATTATAATTTAATCATAAGACCACTGGGAACAATCGAATAAAAAATAGTTGTGGTTTGATATACAAATTGATGCAGCAA
This sequence comes from Oryzias melastigma, assembly GCF_002922805.2. Taxonomy (NCBI): domain Eukaryota; kingdom Metazoa; phylum Chordata; class Actinopteri; order Beloniformes; family Adrianichthyidae; genus Oryzias; species Oryzias melastigma. The sequence continues at coordinate 9,651,716 of NC_050530.1, read as the reverse complement.
ATATTCTGCCTCAAATATATTTGGTGGAATACTGCAAAAAAGTCACATTTTGCGGAAGTGAGTTTAGGGAAGTATACTGAAACGATGATGCTGGTTTGGTCAATCAAAGTGGATCAACGCTCTAGCACAGGGGTGGGTAAACTTTTGACTCAAGGGCCACAACGAGTTCTAAAATTTGACAGACATGCTGCATCAGGAGCAGATGCTTCAAGTATTTCGGTAATACTGTGATTTAAGAAAGAAACAACATGAAATCTGGACAAAAACATGCTTTTTTAAATTTAAAAACTGTGTTTTTTTTTGTTCCAATTTGTTTTGTTTCCCGCAGGGTAAAACCACTCAAGCTAAAAGGTAAGCTAGCAGCACTCAGTTCGTGACCGACAGGTTTGAGAAAAGAAAAAAAAAAAAGGTTGCAAAATAATATCATCAAAGTGAACTGAATTATAAAATAAACTCATGGATGTTATGGCTTTAGATGACTGTCTAAAATAAAACATGCCTAAAATATATTCTTAGCTGTTTATGCAATATTTAAAGAACTGAAAAACTTAACGTCCATATTTGATAAGTAACTATTTGGTATCCGGCCAAGCATTTTTATTATTATTCGGCTTTGGCCACAAATTGTCATTTAAGTGCATCCCTGGTTTCATTGTGTAAACACAAATGTAAACCCTGTCTGTATGGTAAGATGTAAACAATAATAATGGGAAAAGTGCCATTAAAAATTCACTTCATTTAAGTAGCATTTCATATTTGAACCCTCAAAATGAAGCGTTTCAACTAAAAAGCTCTGGTTTTGTACCACATCAAGAGCAGAATATTCACTTCAGTCTCTTTAATGGGCTGAATTCATGGCAATTTTGAGATCTGCTAGCAAGATCAAAAAGACGAGAATAGAAACAAAGAGAATCCAAGAGAAACTATATAGCGGCAAAAATGAGAGCGCCGGCTCAGTTGGACAAAAGGACAGACATAAATGGCGGAGGTCATCGGGACACAGTCGTGGTCGGCGCTGCTCTCCTGCAAATGAGCCTGTTTGTGTAAGCCCAACACATTTTCAGACTTATTTAGGGAAGCGTCATTAGAGGAACCAGACAATGAACTTCTGATCATTCAGAGTGGGCCACAGATTTGGCCTGGAATCAAAAGCTGAAAAGGAGAAAAAAAAACACTGTACACACCAGTGGGTGGGCTGTATTATGTTGCTATATCATGTTACTATTTTTACCAGACGTATCATAACTTTGGGAGCAGAATGTTCTATTGCTCTGTTTCTTCCTTCCTGCCAGATGATACTGAAGCACTGTCTTAAAATCTGCATTATATCGAGTGAATTAAGTTGCACTGTGAGCTTAAATGAACGAACTTTCACCATTAAATATGCAGTAATGTGTATTTAACAGTGGCGGGCCGTCAGGGCCTGCAAGGCCTTCTCTGCTGGCCTAAAAATATCTGAATCACAGACTGATATTAATTATTATTT
>NC_050530.1:9649727-9650138 GCF_002922805.2 Oryzias melastigma | reverse complement strand
ATAACTTTGGGAGCAGAATGTTCTATTGCTCTGTTTCTTCCTTCCTGCCAGATGATACTGAAGCACTGTCTTAAAATCTGCATTATATTGAGTGAATTAAGTTGCACTGTGAGCTTAAATAAATGAACTTTGACCATTAAATATGCAGTAATGTGTATTTAAGCAGATTTATCGAATACATGTTTCATCAATATTGCTACTTGAATTTTCAGTGTTAGTTGTTACACAGCGAACTGAATCAGTTAAATAGCTTATTCCAGAAAAACAACATTTTAGGGCTTGAAATTTTAATTAAATCCAATAAATAAACTTAAGGAATTTTATCACTAAAATCTTTATTAGGGCTGTCAGATTTGTCGCGTTAAAAACGCATTAATCTGACATGTGCTTGACGCCGACAATTTTTTTGAC
>NC_050530.1:9622315-9649706 GCF_002922805.2 Oryzias melastigma | reverse complement strand
AGTTAATGAGGGTTGGATTGATTCAGATGGAGCACTACTGAAGGCCTAGGTGTGAAATGCACGGCCCCCCACTGGTATTTAAGCAGATTTATCGAATTGTTAAATATTAAATGAGTTATTTGTTTCACAGCTCTTTAGCATTTGAATGAAATCTATTGACTGATGTTTAAGTCGCACGTTTTTCCTAAACTGACCATGCACATAACCTTCACATCTATATTATATAGAAAAAAGCTAAGTTAAGGAGCCTAAGAAAGTTCATATAGTTTAGCTAAGAAAGTATATGAACAATATTATGACTTCTCGAAGAAGTCATAATAGTTTCAATCATGACATCTAATTTCTTAAGGGTTTGAATATTTTTTGCTTATGTTTGGTAAAAAACAATATATATATTTATATATATAGAGAGAGATGATACAAGTATTACCTGCTGGGTGTGGGTGTCGACTTTACGTTTTTTCTTCTGGTTCTGCTTGTTGGTCCGGGGATAAACGGTCAGAGCCTCCTGCCACCTATGAGCACAAAACAATCACAGGACCATCAAGAAATGTTAATGCAAACAAAATATATTCCGTCTCTTCACACATGTTAAATCAGTACGATACCATGGAGGGCAAAGTTTTAAATATTGAAAAACATAGTAAATGTCAGAATGTACACTAAAACATTTTAAAATCCCGCTCCAACTAGATTTTTTTTTTCATTGTAAAAGCTCCCAGAGGTCTTTTAATTATGATTATGCAGTTTTTACCTAAAATCAAAAATGCTGTTTTGTTTTTTAAGACCTAATTATGGAGAGAATGTAGTCTCATTCAATTTGTGTGAGCATAAAATCTAATTTATAACTTGTGTCTGCCTATTTATGTGTGACTTTGAATTTGTGTGTGTAATTCTTGATTTGTAACCTGTACATTACAGGAAACTGTGTGGACTTGCAATTGTGTATTCACATGTACAAAAATTACAAAATGCCAAAAAATACAAAATGCAAATTACACACACACAACTTTAAATCACAGCAGTTTAAAAATAACTACACCTACAAATCTTTAAAAAGTAAGCACATTCTTGATTTGTAACTTGTGTTTGGATGTTTTTGTGTAATTTTGGGTTTGTGTGTACGCAATTGTTGATTTCTAACTTATACATTTTGTGTGTTACTGTTTGTACTTGCAATTGTGCATTCACATACATATTTTCTGCAGTGCAGCAAAAGTTCATTACAAATTCAGTTCTGGGTTATAAGTGGGACTGTTGACGCGGAAGTTATCTGCGCTATTTTCCCAGCATCCCTTTGTCTACACTCTCAACCGCTAGATTATAGCCCAAGCTAATATTAGTGTAGAAAAAAAATGGCGATCAATATCAGAGCTATCTAGTCGTACAGTTTTGAATCAGACGTGAGCTCAAACGAGGAAAATTAAGACGTTAATGAATCTATTTGTCTGCAATTGCTTAAGAATTGTAGCTGAAAAGAGAGACTCACAAACAGTTTTTTCAAACTGTGGGTTTTCATCTGATCCAACATGATTTGAAAGAAAAAATATTTAGAAACCTACTATTATTTCTATATTATTTTACACATGGTGTCTATTATAACAAAAAAGGCTCAAAGAACATGATAAAAAAACAAAAACAAGATTTTCTTCGGAGTGGGTCTTTAATATTTGTTTCAATTTTTTTCATAAACTAAGATGACAAATGTACCCTTTTTATATGTCATCTTTATTTTGAAATTATGATAAGAAGGTCAAATCCGATTTAAAAAAAACATTTTTACACTAATGAAAAACATTTTGACCATTTTTCTTTATTTTATAAAGGAATAAATACATTTTGAAGAAACAGTTGACAATTTGGAAGATTGAGTCATAGAGAAATCCAACACAGCAGTCAATTTTCTTTGGTAAAAATGTTCAACTACATATTAAAATAAAATAAATTTAAAGTTCTGCAAGTTTTAAAGATAAATCATTTTTAATCTAATAGATTTGTTTTCTAAAGCAGTATAACATGAGAGGAAATATTTAAGCAGATTCTCCTTTAGATTCAATCTGGTGCATGCTACATTATCATTTCAGTTTTACCATTAGTAAAGGTTTACATTTGTTTTTCTGATAACCCAAAGCTGCAAATTAGGATTTTTTTTCTATGAAGACACAAAAAAGTATTTTAAATTTAAATTCAAGCCATGAAGTGTATTTCATATTAACAAGTAACACGTAAAATTACCCTCAAAAGGCAAAAACCTCTGATTCATTCCAGTTAATGATAACCTTAGAAGGGCAGAATGTGTTGTGTGAAGGCCTAAAACCAGTGGGAGGCATCTCATGATGGAGGAGGAACAGAACGGTGAGTGGGTGCCGTGAGTCACAGCTCCCCAAGAATAGCCACAAAGATACAAGCCAGAAAGCAGAGCGAGAACAGGCAGAAAAGAAACCAGCTTTGTGCAGCAGCAGTAGAGGAGGAGGAGGAAGAGGAGGACAGCCGCGAGAATCAGCGTAATTATGAAGATGACATTTTCTGTAATGGGACGAGGGGGGGTCAGCTTGTGAGAAAACAGAGGGAAGCAGGAGAAGAATGTGCTCCGTCACTGCAGCGACAATTTCAACACCCGAAGGATGGCAGTGTGGAGCAGACAGCAGGGGGCAGAGGAGTTTTGGCAGCAAAACGTAGGACTCCAAATCTGTTTAACTTCCTCTCTTTTAATCGTGTGCTTTGTATTGTAGATTCACTGCAGAAGTCTATTTGCAACAGCAGTTATGACTTACCCGTTGATGATTTCTTTACACTCGGCCCGTATGAAGTACTCTTTCTCAGGGGTGAGGATGCACAGCGAGTTCTTCTGACCCGTCCTGGATTCGCCATCGATGACATCGGAGCACTGGTTCATATTGATCGTACCCTGGGGTAGAGTGCTGGGCTGAAAGATCACAACAACCAAACACAAACAATGAGTCCAGGGCGGAAGTGGCCTGACATGTTCGTAAAATCCTCCATTTGTCCAAACAGAAAATCCACTGAAAACAGAGCATTTCTCTGCCAAGTTTGGCACAAACACACTTAGCATGTCTGAGTGACACCAAATGTTCGATTTACGCTTGAGGTTTCAATTGAAGAATTTCACTTACAACATGTCAAAAACACTGATTCTTTTCCGTTAATTACTCCTCGCCAAATATACAGAATAAAATTCTACTTTTTCAACAAAAAAAACTTGATTTGTAGAGTAGCAAAAATGAATAAAAAATCTTTTTTAAAACGTATTTAATATATATATATATATATATATATATATATATATATATATATATATTTAAGCTGGTCATCAAAAATCAAGTGAAACTAAGGTTTTGATTGATAACTTGCAGAAATCAAATGTATTATTTATATATATAAATACCACTGGGAATTTTACTACAGACAGTTTGAAGTGGCAACACAGATTTCTCATGTCAAAAATATAAATAAAATAAAGGGAAGAAATACATTTTTTAGAGAAAGCTCCTCCTCCTAAAACTAAAAGAGAGATTTTTCAAATAAACATAATTTGATCAGAATTAAAGCTTCTTCAAACAAAATGTTGAGTTTATTCAACCATGATGCTTTATCTCATCAATCAAAGTGTGCACAAATAGAAAAAGATGTTAAAAAAGATTTTTTTTTAGGCAAAAATGGGACTGGAAAGATCAAATCTGAGTGAAGGGGAAGCCTTGTGTCGGGTGGGACTTCTTTTTTTTTCTAGAGTGACTGGTTGGACAGGATGCTGAGATTCTAGTTCTCTCACGATCCACCTCTTGTTAAATGATTTATATGCATTGCTGGCCTCAAAGTTGCTGGCAGATTGACCTCAGTTGAGAATGTGCACAGACATCCTTAGCTTTCCTTTGCAATTTGCAGGTTCCAAATGCAGTTTGAATAATGGAAAAAAAAACTCAAATCTACATAAAAGACATATGGCAGCACTAATAAGAATGAAATATAGTTTTATTAGCTTAGATGCTACATTTTTATAAGTGTATCCACAGATTAGGTGAAAGAAATTGCAATAAATAGCCAAATAAATCTCTGTTTAAAAAAGTGTCCATGCATAAGAATCAGAGCTGCCACGATTAGTCGACTAATCGACTTAAAAATGGTCAACAACTAATTTAACAGTTGATTAGTCGTTACTTTATATTATATGGAATCAGAGTGTAGTACAGTCAAAAATCATAATAGCATCATTTTGGACTATTTTGGCATTTCTTAAGGTATTTTAGGCTAGTTTGGCGTTTAGCTAATATTTCAGCTGCATGCTAGCTATTTTGGCTAATTTAGGCTTTTTGACTTTTTTAGGCCATTTTGGAGTTTAGCTAATATTTCAGCTACATGCTAGCTGTTTTGGCTAACTTAGGCATTTTTTTCAGGGTTTTTTTGCTAATTTGGAGTTTAACTAATATTTTAGCTGGCAATCAGCTTCAGCTATTTCAGCTATCAACTTCAGAGTTGCCCTGTGACAGACTGGCGACCTGTCCAGGGTGTACCCCGCCTTCGCCCATCAGCAGCCGGGATAGGCTCCGGCACCCCCGCGACCCCGAAAGGGAAGAAGCGGCCAAGAAGATAGATGGATGGATGGAACTTCAGAGTTTTTAGCTATCAATTTCAGAATCTTCAGCTATCAGCACTAGCATCTTCAGCAGAGAAATTGAGCTTTAGTTAGTTTAAAGCTAATGATGGTTAAGATGCGAGTTCTACATCCAGTTTGCACATGACCCGATCAGTCGACTAATCAGAAAAAAGAATCGGTGATTAGTCGACTATTAAGATAATTGTTTGTGGCAGCACTAATAAGAATGAAATATACTTTTATTAGCTTAGATGCTGGTAATCATTCCAAAATAACATCTTAATCATGTAATCTTGTTTAATCTTTCCTAATAGTTCTGTTACTGTGTCATCTCCTGGCAGACGTAAACCAACCTGGCAACCGAATGTATAGCAATCAGATATTCTTGAGGAAAAATTCTCGATATATTCGATGTTACTGGTAAATGTTGACTGAATAGCTGGTGGGCCACACACCAAAGCATATTTGGACAAAACAATCTTATTTTTTACTAGAGTCCGTGTGAGCTTTTAAATTACAAGCCAATTGCTGAATGAGTGTCAAGGGTTTTGTTACTTAAAGCAGAGAGCTTAGCAATGCAGTGCTGACTGTTGCTCTGCCCACATGCTGATTCTGCTTTGACCGTGTCCAAGACCAGCTCAGAGGCAAATCAATGTTCACCCCACTGTTCTTCTGTTGTACCCACTTTCTGTGGAAGAAAGGCTCATCGGTCTAGCATTCAACAGCCATAGTTTAAAATCTACCATTGATATTGTTCGTTTCATGCTGGGAATCCTTTTTTATATTTTACCCCCGCTCTTTCAACATCGGTTTAAAGAATGCATAATTGATCCGTGTTTCAAGCCGTTGTAAATCATTGCTTTTTACCAGAAAATCTACTACTATACCGTTGGGTTGAAAGTCCAACCTTTGTACGAACAGTGCAAACGTGTCTCTCCACAAACGCCCCCATGAACATGTCAGGCTATTGGTTCGACTCTGCCCACTTCTCCCCCATCTGATGGATTTGTTTGTTTTTGCAGAGTTTCCTTCCCTTCCTTTCCTTCATTTTTTTTTTGACAAGGTGAGGTTATGGCAACAGTTTACAAATATAAACACCAGACCAAACTTTTTTCAGACCATTTATCGTCTGTTCAAAACCAAGTCAACGCATAATAAAATTACAAAAGTAACTTATTCACATTCTGATAAGGAGCTAATACTTTAAAAAGTCCTTAAAAACTTCTATAAAAGTCGAGAAGAAGCCAGTTGAAAGTTTTGGACATGATCCACTTTAATCACATTTCAGGATTTGTTTTAATTAAAACAATCCCTTTGTGTACTCGCTATTGATGATGCAGTAAGTTTTTTATGGTCAAACCTCAGGAAAGGCCACACCGTGTTCTTTATTTAATGTCTATCATCGCCTTGTCTCAATCAAATCTTACACTTGAACGAACACAAAATCATCTAAGCCAGGTTTGCAGGATAACTTACGATGCTTTTCAATAAACAGATATCTTAATAATTTAATAATCTCAATTTTCCACAACACATTAGAACAGAACCCAAAATCTTCTCTTCATATTTGATACCCAAACAAGTAAAATATGTTATTTCCATAAAGATCGTTTTATTGAAGGGAACTGTTTTACAGTTCCCTCTGGGCTAATAAATCCTCATCTCAACAAAACAATAATACACCCAAGACATTTTATGATTGTTATGTTAAAAGTGAGACATCCCAGCGAGCCACATTACCATCATAAAATGAGCAGAAACCACAGGGAAGATTATTGACACGTTCACTCAACACCAGACTAATGAAAAGAAATGCTCGTCTGAAAGGGATTTCTCTCATTGGGGCTTGAAGAATCCTCTGTCTTGTTATAATAATCAGTCAAGGACTATTTTCAATTCAGATTAGCTGAAAAGTAAAGAGTTAAGATTTCATCAGAAGGGTTGGAAAACATATTTCTAATAAGGATTTGGTTACAAAATACAGAATATATTCTAAAAATGTATTTTGTCCTGTATTCCAATACTTATCGTACATTAAAGATTATTTTTAACTAAACTTATATTTGTAAAATGTGAATGCAGTATGACATTTCACTTATACTGATATGATACAGCAACATTTTAAACTTAAAAGACAAAAACAAAAAAAAAAATAAAAACAAAATACTACTTAAAATCTAGTGTCTTATTTTGAAAAGCATACAACATTAAAGTTGCTTCATTATTGTTTTAAAGAAATCAGCTTTTATTAGGAGAAACACTTTTTTTAAAGGTTTAAAATCAGAAAATACCTGTCCGCTGTTGCTAAGCTCTAATGTCAAAATAAGAGACACGATAAAAGATGCAAGTTGATTTATGAGCCCTAATATAGGCCTACTACCAGTGTGAGTTGTCACTTTAACACTGATGTAAGTATACATTTGTATTTTATTTAGGAAATATCAAAGCTTTCATGTGAAGGGATAAACACTTTGGAGCGCACCGCTTCACCTATCAACTACTCAAAAAGACAAAAATCAATTTGAAAAAGTATTTCCTGCTGCATATTGCCTTTGAGGAGTAACACCCACCATCAATATTTTTAAAAACATGTTTTCTACATGTACTCCACTATTTGGTTGAGCAGGCAGTTAAAGGGTTAAGCTGATGCAAGAACCTCCAAATTTATAATAAAGAAGTGAATTTATGCTTTTGTCTAAAGGAAGAGTAGAAGGTTTCACTGAACATTTTATAAGTTCACAGAACTATTCAGCTTTGTTTCCATGTAAAATGGCACAGCGCCGCTTTCTCCCTATAACACTTGAACTGAAGTTCTCAATAACAGCTTGAAAATGTATTTTTAAAAACATTTACTCACCCGAGACAATAAGAAACTAAAAAGATAACTTTTTTAATCAATTTTTTTTCTTGGTGGGGTTGTTAAAGGGTTAAGAGGATGTTGTGGTGAAAACAAACATTTAGTATTTGGGGACTTCCTAAGTCTTATTTTCCCTGCTGAGGGAAAAGCTGTAGCTTCTCCTGGTTTGAATTCTCACGCTGGGTCAGCGCCTCCACACGTACATGCATATAACTGTAATCCCTTGCAGCAACGCACATGGGAAATGTATCCATGATGTGTGAAGATTGACTTATTTAGTTTTTAGGATGAAATGTAAAAATGTATTTGATTAATTTATTAGACATTCGTTTCTGAATGTTTCATCTTTGTGTCCACGATCCATAAAAAATTGATTTACTCATAAAGAGGGCAGGTAACACCTGCCAAAATGCTTCAATAAATATAAACTAAACAGTAAACAACACTTTGAATAGATCGAAAATATATTTACTTAACTTAACCAGTCTTATTTAGCAGAATCACCTTAAGTCTCAAGCCCTTTTATGGCCTCTACGAATGTAATCCTTTGACTTCAAAGCTATATTCTAAATACCTTCTATTTAAACTCCAACAGAATACAGTTATAATTCTAAATATGCTTTGCAGGTAGATGAATTCTGTTATAAACCCAACAGTGTTTTGTTGAGAGTGAAAGTCTTTGACTTTGGACTGCCCTGCCTTTGCCATCTGTCTTTGTAAACAAATCTACACCACACATGTTAGCTTGTCCTTGAGCCGCAGGCAGAAGAGGATAAACAGCAAAATATTTCAAATTCTGAGAACAGTTGTACAAAGCAGCTTAAGCTCCTGTTTGGTAATCACTGATTTTCTGGGCCTGAAATAAATCACTGACTTTGATTAAAAAAAAAAGAAAAAAAGTTTTCATAAAATCTGCACACTATTGACCTATTTTAGACGGAATAGGTCTTCTCTCATAAATGTACATCCTGCCAGTTAAAAGCCTCTAAATGACTTTACTTTGGTTCAGTCACTGTGGTTCTAGCCCCTAAACACAGGGAGTCCCGGGCCCACACATCTCTGTCATCAAACTTAGACTGTCAGCTCTTCTTGGGCCACCGCTTTACACAATGAAGCCTTTGTCAAACAGCACCAGTTCACATAATGTGGGATTGTCAGCCACCACAGGTCACAGAGCCAATCCTACTTTTAACTAGTCAACAAGTGAATATCTTATGTGACAACAGACTCAAACAATTATCTTTTTATCAGCACTGAAATGAAGTAGGCAGAAAAAATAAACTCTTGTGTTTTTTTAACAAAAGCACTCACGCAGAGTTAAAAAAAACGTTACCGAGAAGAGTTTTGATAAGAATAGTTTTTTCTAACATGATGTCTGTGGCTAAACAGCCTCTTGCACCATTTTGTCATTAAACTGGAAAATGATGTTAAGGTCCCATCAGTTGGGTGTGTAAAAATGTGTTCTCTGCATCCCCTGGGGGAGCGGTGAGCTGCCATCGCAGCTGCACTCAGGAACCATTTGGTGGTTTAACCCCCCCAATCCAACCCCTTATGCTGAGTGTCTGGCAAAGAGGCACAGTGTCCCATTTTTAGAGCCTTTAGTCTAACATGACCCTTGATTTGAACCTCTGACCTCCCAGTCTCAAAGCAGATTAACGATGTGAACATCTAGAAAAGTAAACAAATATTGTTTTTTTAAAAGGCACAAATGAAAAATAAATATTAAAAAGCTGAACTACTACTCTATCTTGAGCATTGAGAGCTTGAGTGATCAGTAGGGGTAAATCTGTTTGGAGTAAATGTCCTGGATAAGGAGCCAGAAGACGAAAATGTCAAACACTGCTTATGGAACAGGTAAAGACAAAGACAGGGCTCAGACCAACATAACTGGGGCTCCCAGGTTTGCACCCGGTGGCTGAGCCCCTTCCCACGGGAACCAGCAAGGATCAACTAAAAAAAGACAGTGGGTCATCACCAGGACACCTTAGGAAGGATGTTGATGATCAACTTGGCAGTTGAGTCATCTGACCTGTAGTTGTGCGTCTTGGACACTCAGGGGAAGGAAAGGGGAAGCCCTTGCAACCGATCTCCACCTGGTGGTAAAGTTAGAGTTGCTGGCACAATAGAAGGCCAGAGAGACTTGGCAGGTTCAAACACAATGAGACAGTCTGTTGGGAATGTCTGATACACATTTGAACCCTTTGATTTGACTGCTTTAATGAAAGCTGGACAACAAAACCCAACAGCATTACTATCATCTCAATTTTCTCCGCTTTTGTGATGGGGTACATGAAAAAAGTGAGAGTAGCTGGACACGAAGACTGTGGAGAGTTTTGGGTCACATTATTAGAACAAGCCCACCCACATTGAGGCGGAATTTTAAATGAAATTCAATTAAAACTAAAGTACATCATGGCAAAACTACGAAATTAACAAAAATGGGTTCAAGACACATTCCAGAAGAGTGAGGAACTTGGTCAACCAGGAGGAGATACGCCAATTTAGGCATTTCTTTGCAATGTCTTTAGGACACCCACTAGGATTAGGCCCTGGGGAAGACCTATGATGGACTGGTCCTCAAGAGCCACAAACCAGCCTGTTTTTCCAGGACTGGACCCTGAATCTGGTGTGTTCAGTCAATCTAGATGTAGAATCACTTGAGTCAGCTAATCAGGAAAAAGCTAAGCAAGGAGAACTGAAATACAAGATTGAGGCTCTCAAGACCCAGGGTTGGCCAGTCCTGGACTGAAGGGACTCCGTTTCTTGGTTGGCATCTTGAGGTCTTGGTGTAGAAGGAGGTCTGGGCATCTCTACTTGAGCTACGTACACACCAGGCTTGTGTGGTCCATTAATTAACGCTGGTTTTTGAATGCACTTTTAGCATATAATGTTCACATAGGACTGTTACTACCTAATACTAGTGCATCAACTTAAAGTTGGAAGGGGCTAGGTGCAAAATGCTGAAGTGATGCAAATCTCGAAAATCTTGCTCCAGGCTTTTTCTTTCATAGCTATATTCTGGTATATGAAAGACCTGGTGTCATACTTCCAATCAGGCACAAACTGAAATAATTTCTCTTCCATGATCAATTTCCAACCGGGTGGCTTCCGTGTTTTGAAAAGGATGCCATGTGTAAGTGACTATCAAATCAGAGTCTCTGATTGTAACTTTCAGAACACGTTCAATCGCCACGCGTTTTGTACAAAGAGCCCAACGTTGGACTTAAAAATATGCATAGCAACGCTGGAGTTTTGAACGCAGAAAGTTGAAATGGGCATTCTCATAGCCTTTTTATTGGAAGCAGTCGCTCGAACAAACATTTCCAAGCCTGGTGTGAACGTAGCATTAGACTGCTGACCCTGTGACCTGGCCTCAGAGGGTGGATGCAAATTTATAGAAATGTGATGAAGTGTCCTTGGGCAAGACACTGGACCCCACATTCCACCTAGTGGAAGGTTGGCGCCAGTGTTCAGCAGAAGAGCCGCCACCAGTGTGTGAATGGGTCTGTGACTGTAAATTGCTTTGGGCCTTCAAGGAAGGTAGTAAAGCGTTGCACAAGAATACGCCATTTACTGTATGTTTTTTATGCAGCTACTAGTCACACAAAAAAAGTGAAGAGCGACCAATTACAGGGAAAGTAATACAAACCTAAACAATCCCAAATGCTAGATTATTATTGGTGTTTTTATCCAACAGGGTATTCTGTTTCCAAAATGTGAATTTTAGACAAACTTTTATTCACTTTCTAATGTATGTAAATATTATGTACCAGTATCATGCTTACTACATCACAGCTATTACGTTTTTGGAGAGCAAAACTTTTTTGTGACATCAACTTTCCTCAGTGAAGTTTAGTAAAACATCTCCCTTGTGAAAAAAGTCATGGAAATAATAGTTTTTTCTGGCAATGGGAAAATGGTCTCATCTCAGTTTTAGTTGCACAACAAATTCCCTTCCTCCCCCATCCACATTTCTGGGTACAGCTGACTCATTTTAGCAGGAAGACAGAAAACAACATTTCCATTTTTAATGTGTTTATTTACCTACTCATTTTATATATATTTTTTTGTATTTATATGGTACTGGGTGTCAATTTATCCCCCAGCTTGTGTGGTGAGAGTGAAAAGCTATAGATTCAAATATCAAATTCCATTGCTTCTCCATAAACATGTAGCAGCAGGAATCCTCAGCTATGTTTGAGGGTTTAATTCTACATACGAGACCATGTGGCTTTAATTATTAAAAACACTCTTCAGCAAAGAAAACAAGTGGTGAACTGGCACCGTATTCCGAGTTACAAACCTATGATCAAATCTCTTAATCAATAAATGTTATCCAATAACAACAGCTGTGAAATAAATCTTTCCATAGCAACTTTGGATAACAGATGTAAATAGAGGTTTTCGATACTAGTGAGCATGCCAAACAGCTGCTTTGGTAGGTGCCAACTGAGTTGAGTCACCTTTAGTCCTGTTGTTGAGGAATATTAAACTACCATTTCTCTGCCTCACAGGACTACAATTAGCATTCAGGCACAAACATACATAGCAATCAGAAGAGAAACTAGGCCTGACAGAGTGGTCAGAAACATGATTACAATTATTGCTGCCGTTATCCCCACAACCCTATAATGCTACCTAAATATTAGGACGGTTTTAAGACTGTGCAATTACAGAAGTTCAACTGCTGTGTCAATCCCTCACCTATTTAAAGTAATTGTATAAATCAGAGTAAGCCACATGGAGGACATCTGACATCCCCTGCAGCAGAGAGTCTTCAGGCATTCCCAGATCCACCTCATTCTGTTGGTATGCATTTGAGGTTTTCTTCCAGCAGGCCTATAGTGAAAACTGGCTGCAGCAGGAACATTCGAAAGAAGGCAAAAAATTTAAATAACCACACAATTCACATGTTCAGGTGCCTCAGAGACACTGATGTGGGTGGCCGCAGCGCTTCTGCACTCTGTGGTGAGAGGACGTGGGCGGTTTAATGCTGCACTAGAAGGGCCAGCAGCCAACAAATGCAGAGGAGGAGGAAGACGAGGCCAAGCTAGATGATGAAGCCCATTTTCTACTTGGATAACATGATTCCATTCAAAATGAGGATACAATTACATTTGATAAATCAACAAAACTCGTACAAAAGGACCTTTATTGGAAAGGGAGGACCAATAAATACTGTCATCCAACAAAAGTCTCAATCTTTTTATGATGAATTTATTACCAAACACAGACGAAGCAGATAGAAAAAAAAAAAGTATGTGTCACAGGTAGATATGCTGGCTGGAGAAACAGGTGCTGAAGTCGAGTTGTGTCATGTTGACTTGGCTTTAGGAATCAGAGTCTGAGCAGAGAAACATCGTGTCTGCATGCCCACACAACATTTCTCCCTTTTAAAGAAAAAAAAAACATCTCTCTCTGAAATCTGCTCTTCTCCTTTCAGATTCTGTTCAATTAATGGGTCCAGATTTCAAATATTTATTCAACAGCACTTGAGCAATTCACTGTTCAGGTACATCTGTGCTGGTTAAATAAACACTTTTATCAGTTCAATAGAACTGAAAACTCAGAACTGGGTTTAGCATTTACTATCAGCTTCAGTTTATTCATTAGGATTTATTTTACGAACAATCTTTAAATAATAACAAAATGCAGCAAATATCAAGGTAAAGTTCCATAATTTTTATAGACATTTATTAATAACCAATAATAGAAATGTATTGGCAGCAGCCTACAGTATTGTTAAGGTCTACGTCTTTTTCTCTTCCACAAAGAGATGTGAACCTCTCAACTGTGCAGGCTTAGACTTTATTAGACTGTGCTGTAAAGTAGGCTAACCCTCAGTGCTCTCCAAAACAAATGATCTGTTGTTCAGACTAAAATGCAATGGAGGACTGTTGCAAGATACCAGCCGGAAAAACTCAAATAAAAGGTTGGGAGGCAAGAAAAGAAAAAAGTGGAAATAATAACATTTTAGATGAACTTAACTGTTCGGCCAAATTAGTCTTGAGTAAAACTTTTTTTTTTTCTTGTAAAAAGTCTTAAATAACAGGTTGATGACAAAGCGTAAAGAAAGAGTGATGGTTAAAAATTCAGCCTGAAAGAAGCAAAAATCTTAAACTATTTACCAATACAGGCACAGACAGGGTTTGTTTCCCAGCCTTCTGATGGACATTAAAACTGTTAAATAATCTCAAAATAGATGCATTATCAGTCGACTGAATCCCTGTCTAGTCTGTGAATTTTAATGTTTAGAGGACAGGAAGTTACACCTTCCCAAAACATTAAACAGAAGATTTTAGACTTGATCACATTAGAGGGAAAATGGCCACTGAAGCAGGGAGGAAACTAAAAGCATAAAAGGAAAAAGCACTACAATTAAATTTGAAAAGAATATGAATAGAAAATAAGATCAAGCCTGTTTCGCATGAGACCTATTCAGTTAAGCTTTGTAAATTCAATTTAAATAGAATTTATTTGTTAATTTTTGGTTCATTCACAAAAGAAAACCTAACGTGAATCCCAAAAAATCATCATATACTTAAATATATCAATGTTTTTTCACTTTTATGACTACTGAAAAACAAAACAAAAAAGAAAGAATCTGATTTAAATATAAATACCTAGTTTTGAAGTTCAGATGATTTTCTAGGATAATATTAATAATAATAAATGCCTTTAAAGATAGTATAAATACACAAAGAGTGTAATTACAACCACACT
The DNA here is from genome assembly GCF_002922805.2 of Oryzias melastigma. Classification (NCBI taxonomy): domain Eukaryota; kingdom Metazoa; phylum Chordata; class Actinopteri; order Beloniformes; family Adrianichthyidae; genus Oryzias; species Oryzias melastigma. The sequence continues at coordinate 9,635,514 of NC_050530.1, read as the reverse complement.
GTCATCAGTTAGTGTGGTACATCTAAAGACATTGAAGCAAATATAGTATTTTAATTGTACTGATCTAAAAGACAGGCGTGAGCCCAGACAGTAAAAATGATCCCCATTTATGCATATAGAACATGCTACACACAGGAATTTTAGCAGTTCAGTGCCAGTTTAAACAAAGACCTATAAAGAACTTTTCATTTTCCACTAATCGCAGCTCAGTTATTATGTGGATACACAACTAGTAGCCTACTAGGATTTTTGTGGCTTACAATGATTGTATGGGGCTTTTGTTTAATGTCTGTAGATGTAGCAGTGCCAGTAGGGTCTTTGTTAGTGTTGAAGTTCCCTCTGTTGCCACACTGTTACAGTATTTAAAGCTAAAATGTTTCAAAGGACTTGAAAACTACAAAGTGACCAAACATGTTATGGGTTCAGGGCAAATAATATTTGATTTATTTATTTTATTGTGGCTATTGTGGTACATCTAAAACAAATTAAAAGAAAAATAATATAAATATACCACACTAACAGCTTAAGGAGCTGTTTTTAAGTTGGCAGAACTTTAGTAGAATTCAACTAAAGCTTAATTCATGTATTTTTATGGTCTTCTGCAGTAGTTACGATGACCCCGCTAAAATCATGAATGTTTACATTCTAGAAGACATACAACGAAAGATATCTCTCAAGCACCATATCAGCTCAGAGCAACACAAACCCCACCTTAGACCCACACTTGGCAAACAAGTTTAACATTCCAGTGGAAAAGGTCCAATACCATCTTATTTATAAACTATCACCAATGTTTTTATCTTTCATGCTCCGAAGTGTTTCCCCTTCAATTGGGAAAAGTCATGCTCCAAAAGACTACATTTTAAATTGCTGTAAAAATGTTTTAGGGATGTTTTCAGACTTGGTTTGCTCAAAGTGATCCATAGTTTTCTACCCACGTTAATCCGGAGCTAATTTTTACTCTGAATACCAAGTATCCTGATAAGCATTGCAAAGCATAGGACCGCCATTATTCTATCGTCGCTTTGCCCTGACCTCATAATTCCCGGCCAATGACTGAAGAGATCTCTAGTCACATGGTTTTGTTTACAAGTTTTGGTTTGAAACATATATATCCACTTGAAAGGCTGTCTGAATACAGAACAAACCAAACTCGAAACTTTTAGGACTCTGTCCAGAACAACCTAATTTTCCTGTCTGAATACAAGCCAAGATTCATTGAAAACTCAAGTGTCAAGACTTGCAGTAAATGCAATGTAAATAAATGTAAATACAGTAAAATTCACTGGGTGATGATAAAGGTTTTAGGGTGCAAGCCTTCTTCAAAAGGCCTCACAAAGTCGTGCTCTAATCCTCATTCTTTCATGTCTCACTACAAAGTTATTCCTGTATCCAAACTATACAAGTATTTTGGAAAAAATCTAATAAAAAAACAACTTTTAAATTCGTTTTTTCACAAAGGCAGAAAACATACTGCATTTCTGTGTTTCTGCATGGTAAGAAAGATACAAAGTCTGTCAGCAAATTGGCTGACACTGCAAAAAACACTCAGGAAAGAGGCAGCAGGATTGTGTCTCAAGCAAAAAGAATGCACAAATTTGCAGCAAAAGGCTTCGAGTTTTTCAAAAATGCTCTCAGCTCTTGGACAGTGCTGTGGGGCAGAGGTCTGCTATTGGAATTCCAGTAAACACAGGAAATTAATTGAGCAAAAAGCGAAATGAGAACGATTTCAACAGCTGAAACATATGAGAACATCATGTTCTTGTTGGGGAAGAAAGGTACGTGGCCATGATACAGACCGTCAACTGCAGTCAATACGGTCCAAAAGCAAATGCAATTCAAGGGTCTGTGAATGGTGCTTTTGTGCACTGCAATTCAATAGGCAGCTTCACTTTATTTGCAAGGTATACAGTACTTGGTCAGTCTTAGAAAAATGCATGGACTAATCAACATGACAACACAAGAACCTGTGTCTTCACATCACAGCTTTCAATAGCTACGACTGATATGCTGTTTAGAGAAAACCTTGAGAGTTAGGATGAGCTCAGAGACCTTTTCACTGACGGAAACTACAAAGAATTAAAGGGATGCTAGTATAGGTAAATAATTAGGTCACAGAGTGGTGAGTAGAAGCTATAGTGTGTATGTGGGAATGGGGAAGGTCAAGCTGAAACAGTAAGACACACAAAATACTTCTTAAACACAATGATCTCATCAAAGTGGCTTTTTGGAGAATTTATCTCCCACACATACTTGTTTTCACAATTATACGATAGTGTGTTTCTTAAAGGTTTCATAAAACTCAACAGCTTCTAGGTCACATCACTTGCAGTGGTGGAAGAAAGAGAAGAGAAACAAACAGCCTGCTCTGCCGGGTTTTCCTAGGTCTTCCGTTTCTTGCTCCACACTTGCGATTCAATCACCTTGGTTTCCCACTGTGCCGAGTTTAGACGTCTTTTGGCAAACCGTGCAGTTTGCTTCATAAACCAGCTTTAGCCACTACAAGTCATCAGATTTTTCAAGTAATTTCTCTAAGAATCCACTCTTTTCCGCACCAACAAGCATGAGCTAATTAGCTAGCTGTGGTTCAGCAATTTACCACCAGTTCACGACAATCTGGCAATGTATTTTTTAGTAACAGGAAGTCACATCAAATAAAAATTTTAGACCATTTCATCAGAATTTTAGACAATTTAATGCTTTTTAAGGCCTTATTTTAGTAAAAATCAATTTAAGACCTTTAAGGATCTGGCAATACATTATTTATTATTAAAATCTGAATTCTAATGCACTTGAACAATAATCAGATGCAACGAACATGTAAACATTCCCTGGCAACATGTGTGGGTGGCTCTTTTCTCAGCACTCTTTATACATGAGGAGGTTATCTGTATGTTAGAAGCATGTCACAGTATGCAATAAAATCTGTTGCTGTAGGGATGTGAACCTGATATGAGCTGCTCCTTGAAAATGTAGCATTTACTATAAACTGGACAAAAAATTAACAGAATTCAAATTCAAAAATTCTTTCAAACTACCACAGCAGCACTAACTTAACGTTGTATTGCAGTTTTGATTATAAAAAACCCTAAATCTGTTCATCTTCACCATTTTTACAGTCAGGGACGGCACATCTCAAGTTTAATAAAGGACTTTTCTACATCAATTTAAGCATTTTTCTCATACTTAGTAGCTATTTCAAAGGAATGTTTGAGCTTAGAATAAAATGATAGGATCGTTGAGTCTTTCTGGGTGTTCTCAGAGGGTGGGCAGCCCCAAATCAATGGCTCCAAGTGCCATGGATCTCCCCCAGCTTTACTCCATTTACCCAAGCCCATGCCACATCCTGTAGGCTGGAGCCACAACTCATCTGACACTGGTTATTCCAAGGACAAAGGAGCCATCAAAGTAGACTGTGAGGAAACACAGGGGTGCCTCCTCATCCATGAACCATGTGCACGCTCTAAAGCAGGAGTGTCAAACTCAATCGCACAAGGGGCCAAAATCCAAAACACACTTTAGGTCGTGGGCTTAACAGAATAAACATTTATTGAATACTCTAGACTTTAAAACTGTAACTTTTTAACATAGTTATGAACTAGATATATAGCATTAGCTGCAATAATGCTAGTGTGAATGCTGTAAACGATTATTTTAATAGTCGACTGATCACCGATTATTGTTTCTGATTAGTCGACTGATCGGGTCATTCGTAAACTAAATGTAAAACGCACATCTTAACCATCAGTAGCTTTAAACTAACTGAAGCTCAATTTGGCCGCTAAAGATGCTAGTGCTGATAGCTGATGATGCTGAAATTGATAGCTAAAAATGCTAAAGCTGATAGCTGAAAACGGTGAAACTGGCAGCCAGCTAAAATATTAGCTAAATGCCAAATTAGCCTAAAAAAATGGGAAAAGAAACTGCTAGCATGCAGCTGAAAAAACAGCTAAACTATAAAATACCCTAAAAAAATGAAAAAAGCCTAAATTAGCCAAAACAGCTAGCATATAAATATTGACCTAACTCCAAAACAGCCTAAATTTTTTTTTTTTTTTTTAAAAGCCTAAATTAGCCAAAATACCTAAAATGTATGTGAAATATTAGCTAAACTCCAAATTAGCCTAAAAAATATTAGTAAATGCCAAAATAGTTCAAAAAGCTAGCAGAATGCCAATTTTTTAAACTTTAAAACTGTAACTTTTCAACTCAATTATAAATAATAATGCAAAAATATTATACCAGAATAAATCAACTTAAACTTTAAATATATTTCAATATATTACTCTCCAAAAATATATATATTTTGCTAAAATAAAACAAGTTAAAAAATAAGCTAAAGATAACATTGAGCAATTAATAACAATAAAGTAAAATTATCCGGAGGGCCGGATCTGGCCCCCGGGCCTTGACTTTGACACATGTGCTGTAAAGTAAAGTCTCTTACGCACTTTGGAGCTATAATACACAAGTAAACACTGGTAACCTTTAAATTGACTTCAAAGTTATTTACAATAAACCCTAAAAGCAATATGCGAGTGTACTGTAGTGACTTCAAGTCCCTCACTGAGCAGCTTAACGCTAGGCATTATACATAATTATGACTATATGGGAACAAGAGTAAGACGAGAACCAATTAATTCGGTTGTAAGGCTGCTTATTCAAAACAACAACAATTATTCTAAAGTGCCTTGGTTGACAAACAAGCCTCTATATTTGGTGTCACTTGATATTTTCAGCTCTGGACCCTTCCTCCCCTCCGTCTTTTGATCCTCTGTTCAGGCAGGAGATGAAAAGATGAAGAGTGACATCCGGCGACTGCGATGAATGAAAAGGGGACATTCGCCTCTTCCTTTGTCTTTTTTTTTTTTTTGGTAAACACATTATTCATCTTTCATCCTAGATCATCAAGCTTCACAAAAGAAGTTTAATGGCTCCAAGACGAAGTTATATTATACCCTCGTCTACATCGTACAGCTAAACACATTCCAGCTCTTAGTGTTTACTGACATACACAAGTTTATGTTGGAAAAATAACATTTTTATTATTTCTATTTTCATCATCTTTAATTGGAAAAAACATACGACTGTGTACAGATTTGGGTCAATCAATTTTAACAAACTACATTATTTTGAAAATGGGACAAATAAACTCATGAACCATTTAAATACTCAATCTATTAGACTGCTAACACTTCAAGAATCTCTTATTTTTTGGTGAGTTTCAAAGAAGGAACAGGTTCTTGCACAATAAGTGTGCAGCGTGTGAGCTGCTAAGCAAACACACAGCTCACCACATGACTTACTATCAACATGGTGTGACTTCATCCACTTTGACAGCAGTGTGCTAGTTAGTTTGGTGGTCAACAATTTCTATACATACTCAGTTTTCGGAAAACCAAAATTGGGGCAAGTTGCTGACTGATCATTTGACAAAGGTGATTTTCTTTTAAATATTGTGTTCTCTTAAAGAAGTTATTTTAGAAAAATTATTCTTTAAAATCAACCGATTTTTCAAAATTTGTAAGAATTTTTTTCTTACCATTTCATCCAGAGCATAACGAAGCAAGCCGTGTTCATAGAGGATAAAGAACCTTCTCTGCCATTTCTGTAGAGCAAAGAATCAATCATTAACTTTAACATAGAAGTTATCAATCACAAAGTCACATATGTTATCATCATGTCATACAGTAGCATCAGATAAGGTCGGAATTGTTATGATAAATATTGTAAAAATCATAAAAATTGTTGAAGGATTGGAAGGAAGACACTGATTAATAAGGTTTGTATGTTTTAATATTAGGGTTTAAAGTATGTATTCTTTAATAATGCAAAATATTGAGATTAAAGTATGCATCCCTTAATATTGCATACTTTAATATTTGGACTTGTAATGTAAAGTGACTAAATTTATAAAAATTGGCTCTAAAAAACCCAGATCCAGTCAAAGCAGTCCCCAAAGGCTGTTGACTGCAACTGTGTTTTAATGTATGACATTTAGCATCTTTTAAATGCAGTTTGTCAAAATAAATTCTAATAAAAAAAGCCAGTAATATCCTTATTAAATGTTCTCATGTCTTACAGGAACGAGAATACTCTAGAATATTCTAGAAACTAAATCAATCAAAAACCGATGTCATGATTTCTGTCAAAAACTCTCCTAACAGAAATGAAATGAACACTGTCCATATTATTCACAGAGTTAATCATATGATATATTTAATGCGAACAAACAGACATATTTAGTGTTCAAGTGTCACCTGCGAAGGTTACTAACTTCCAGCTCCCACCCTGATGATTCAGAAAGAGTTTAGACAAATATTTGAGAGGAGAAGCATTTTAATCAGCAGATTGTGTCAGCTGATGGTCAGTCATAGTATTATAATAATTGAGTAACCACCTTTTGTGATGCTAACTGTTATTGCAACTAAGCTAACATAGTAGAGAATTGACAACAACATTAAGACCATTTATTTTGGTGTCAATATTGGCTTTTACACACACTTTATTTAATGTTTGTTTTAATTTCTGTATATTTAAGGTAGTTTTTAATCTTAATAAAGATTTCAGTCCATTTTCTGTACAGTAATAGACCAAAGATGGAGGTTGTGAAACAACAAATCAGAACTTTCACGTCATTTTTAGTTTACTCTAAAGCTGACCAGTCTTAAACTTAAATGCAAAGAGACAAAAGTTGAATGCATTAGTGATCCAGTCAAAGCAGCAGCGTGGTTCTAATAGTAAAATTCTTAGGTGGTTTTCCCAAAACCCATATGGAAGCCATCAGTGTGGCTGTGAGAACTGGGTCCTTCTTTCTCCTCCCCCACATTCCCCATAATGCTCTTTTGGGAACAGCCACCACAACATAATGTGAAAGATGATAAGAGAAGGTTCCCATTACAGGATGATAAGGAAGTGCGTTTGGTGAAACCATGTCAAACATAGGCTCATAATTGCCCCACAAAAAGGCTTTTTCTGGGAGGAAAAACATCCCACAAGAACTTGCTGAGGAGCAGCAACAACGATACTTCTTGTTAGGTAATTATCTAATTGATAAACAAGGGTTGCCTTTTTCCCACCTACTGGGAGCTATTTAAGCTCCAAATAAATAAGGCCGCACGTATTTTAACCCTAGCCCCACCCCTATTACCAGTGAATAGCCACGTCAAATAAATATACAACAATAAAATATCTATCATCCTCTAATTAGCTCCATTAGGGAACAATTTGTATAAAGTGACAAAATCTTTATTTAAAGGAAAAAGTACAATGAGGTTGAATACTTACTCGAGATCTGTGTAAGGGATTGTCAAAATTTGTTCCTTCGGGAGCCAGCAGAAGCCATCCTCCATACATAGGTTTAGCCTGAAGAAAAAAAAAACTTAAATTAAACAGAAACATATTGATTATATGATCAAATGTGTACATCTTAAACTGTTGAAGCTAGCGCTGTAGCCTAATGGCTAGGACATGCGGCTCCAGAACCACATGTGGCTCCATACCAACTACCTAAAGAAAACAAATAAACAAAGCCTGCAAAAAAAGACTACTAAGGTCCAACCCCAAACTAAAATAACAAAACCCAGTGGGGTAAGACTGCTGAGGACAAAGAGGGGGAAAAAGGAGAAAAAATTAAAAGAAAAATAAAATAGCATTTTTTTTAAAGTAAGGATCACTTAATTAGCATTTATTTAATTTAGATTAGTTACATTTATAAATTGATGGCTGAGGTGCACATAGAGGATAAACTATGTAGGTTTTTACATTCCTGTTTCCTCAACGCTACATCCAGAATGGACATATTTTATATGCAAAGCAAAACTTTGGTAAAAAGTTTGATCTTTTATGAGTTAAAAGCATATTTTATCTTTTGCTGCACAACATTGGTTATTAAAGAAAAAAAAAATAGAAAAAAAAATCAAATTTTGAGAGATGCTAGGTTCTTCTCATATTTTTTGCTTTTGTTCATGCCAAAAAATAAACATAATTCTTATTTATAATAAAAACACAGAAGGTCATGAATGCAAATCCAAATTTCTTAAAGGCTAAAGTAAGACTATGCGGCTCCTTCTAGGTTTTGATCAGTAGAAATCAAGGCCAAATGGCTCTTTTATGGCAAATGTATTATAATTTTATTCAATTTTATCAATTTATTTATAAAATTACAAATGTTTTCTACCGTCAATCCAAGATGAATATGTTGTTCACTAGCTGCCTTAAAGTGACCGAAACCTACTCTCTCTGACTGGCTTCATTCCAGAGCACCATGCTGCTGTGGAAAAAAAAAAAGGAAAAGCTAACACACATGATTTTCCCTCTGATCCTCTAAGTGGGTTGACTTCTGGGTGGCAGGGGGAAGCAGGAGGCAAAAGTTAAGCTAGGAAAACAGATGAGGAGCAGAACAGAGGGGCAATACAAATCTCAGGAGCTCTTTGCAGCTGTAGATTTGCAATTCAAACCTGTACTGAGAGAAATCAAAAATGGAGCTGGCCTTTCTTAAAACGTTTTGGATAATAGTTGAACTTAGGCCACGATGGGTTTTATGCAGTCATGTGCAAACCTGCACGATAATAGACTCATTTAAACCCAAGACTCCTAAAAATTACCTGATTTTTACAAACAACTTCTAGATAATTGGTTTTAATTTACCTTCATCCTACTCAAAACCAAATACAATTCACATTCTGTTGCTTTGTTTACACTGTACAGCACATTTCTCAGCCAACTAAGTAAACAAAATGACAACAGGACCTCCTTGGATAGTTCAGTATTCACATTCAACTGAGCAATCTAAAAATATATGAACAAAAAATGATGTAACTGGAAAAAAATCTTGAAAATAGTAAAACATATTGTGTGCTATTTACATTGGCGTAGAACAAGGAGTTAGAGCAAAAGCCTCCATCTGTCTTTATATGACCTGACAGCAGCCCAAATGGCACAACAGAAAAATAAAGATCAATGTAGGTCATTTTTTACCCTTCAGTGGTTTAACCAAATCACCGAAGGGTAATTGTGTGTGTGTGTGTGTCCCATTGGCTTTCAACTTCTCGTTTCCAGTAATCGTACATACAAATGGAAATATGACACTAAGAGGATGAAAAAGGGGCAGAAGTTTATTTTTTTGTTGGTTCAACTCCCAACATGAAATCATATTGAGCTTGTCAGATAATAATCTTCAATAAAAGAAGAGGTCGTATTCAAAAATAGGATGCTATAAAGCTGTTGGTGTAAAGAAGGGTGGAGGCCCACATCAGCATGAATTGGGGTCAATATACACTCCTAGGCAATAAACTAATTATGTCCAATTAACCTAACATTTGCACTTCATGGTCCACTGACATACCAATCATTTGACACATGAAGTGCAAATGCTTCCTTGATCCAGCAACACTTCCAGGCATTTGGGTTCACAAGGTAAAGTGATTAAAAATTATATTTACCTGATTTAAGTCTTCGTCGTTGAGTAGATGGGACTCTCTGGGTTTGAAGCAGTTCTGACATTTACTTTTGTTGAAAATGTTGGCTTGGAATTTTTTGCAGGCGTTGTCTTTGAGTGACATGGTTACTGGAGGAGGCGAAACCTGATGAGAAAATTTTGATAGTTCTCCTGGAGGTCAAAAAAATAAAAAATAAAAGTAAAACTCTCAAATTCAATAAACGGGCTTTAAAATCCGCCGTTCACCTGTCCTGTCTAACCAGAGGTGGCGAGTAAAATTCTCGTTAGGTGACATCGACAGTCATGTTTGGTGCGACTAACGATGACCTGCTAACTTTTTTACAGGCTTTCTAAAAAGTTTTTTTTTTTTAGGGAAAACCCGTTAAAACACTGAAAGGTTTGCTGGTTGTCGACGTTTCCCAGGTGACATTTCGGGCCTGGAGCTCCCTGCAAAGGTCCCGTTAGACTCCATCGAACGGAACGCCTCTGCCTGGTGGAGGGCTGTGTGCTGAGGGGGGAGGTCCACTTTGGCCCCCCCTCTCCGTCTTTCTATCAAACAAGTGACACCGCAGTCATTGCTATTTCATGCTCCCAAAGTCCTTCAAGATCAAAACCGTGTGTCCGACTCGGGAAACGTCGTCGACGTCGCTGTCACGACGCTGAGGCCATCGTTTCGGGTTCCCTCCGTCCGAATTTCGCTGTCGTTCGTGGTGCTGCGTAGTCTGCGGTCGACGTTTTCGTGAAAATCCTGTAGCGGGCCAGGCGGTTCATCAAGAGATGAGGAGGCGTTTCGGGGAGAGAGTGTGTGTTTGTGGAATCTTGACTGACAGCTTGCTCAGCCAATCACGTTTGAGATGCGGAGCAGTTGTCCAATAGAAATTCTTCAAGAGTTCAACTTTTACCTAGTACTCGCTGGGCTTTAAAGAGCCCACAACATGGCAAACTTTCGAGGCAAACTTGTTTTCTAAATAAATAAATAAACAACCGCTACATTTAGCGGCATCTAAACCGAAAAAATTGTCTAAAATATTTCACATTTTTTTGTCTTACTTTTACCAAAAATAAAGCTATAAAGATAAAAACGAATTATTATAATTTTTTATAGAAAGTGTTTTGAATTTTACAAGTAAAAAAACAATTCAAGGTATATATTTAGGAGTAATAAAAAATGTAATTACTGACAAATCTGGCTAATATAAATCATTTCTTTACTTTATTGCTTGATATCTTCTTGCTAGGCGATAACAACAAATTCCTGTAAAGAGCAATTTTATTGAGGAAGGAAAAAATCAGATAATAGAAGAAATTGTTGAAACTATCTAGAGCAGCTGCATAATGAAATATTTTTATAGCATGTATTTATCTTTGATTTTTATTGGGGGTTCATTGAAAGTTTTATTTGTGGAAAAAGTAGCAACTTACCTTTTATTTAAAACAAGTTAACAGCAAATACTACAAATTTCAGGCTCTATAGCACCACCTGTTGGTCTGAAATTGAAACTGGACCAAGAAAATACATCACTCATGATCAAATTTTAACAATATGGATCCTAAGTTGACTTTTGTTTGTGTTCATATACATTATTTTAATCTGATAGTTTTCTGTGTTTTATAAAAAATTCAGTGCAGTGAAAAAATGTTTGCTTTATTAATGTTCAAATGGAAAATCACAAAAAACAAAGAGTGCAAGCTTTTATTTGGGGTGCTTGAGTTGGCAGTGCTGGGTAACAAATACATTATCAGTCATCTTTACAACAAATGCTTTAGGATAAAACTTTAAAAAACATAAATATAATAATATTTATGATTGTAAAAGCGTTTGTGTGCCTCAGAATTAAACAACAGATTTGCACATTCAACCACTAAAGTAAAAACCTTTTTATTATTTGTTAATTTAAGTCTTTAATAATTAGGATTAGATTGTACTGGTGATCAAAGAAGGTTAGTGTGGAACAAAAACAGACAAACCAGTGTTTCATTATTCATTTTTAACCTCCTTGTGTGATTGTTTTTACTAACCACAACACAAATTTGTACATAAATCCTTAACAAATGCTTAAAAAACAAAAGTACCAATGTGTAGTTTTTTGTAGGTAGGCAAATACCTACTGCAAATAGGATCACTTGTCTATACCATAAAAAGGCAGAAAGTTGACACAAACTCTACAGGAAAATATGTAACAGTTTTGCTCCAAACTAAAATCTCTTCATTCGTGTTGAGTTCTCCTGTTCTCCAAAAAGGTTTGTAACAAATCTCTTATTTCAAGAAGTAATTTATGCCAGACATAAAACAATGAAAGTTTTATTTTTAGATCCGTAAATGATCTGAAAATCAAAAGCAGCAGGCGGCTTCTAGAAGAGGTTTGCTTTCCTTTTCATGTCATTTCGTTTCCAAAGTGGAAGCCTGTCAAATTCCTGGATGCTCATTCCAAAGATTTCAAAGAAGGAATCTGGAGATAGATGCCGCTGAAAAGAAGAAAGCAGAGCAGAAAGGAAAAAGTTCATAGAAGTAATGCAAAAAAACAACTGTTTTTGCAACTATACCTGTAATAAAATAGGTTACAGAAAGTTTCCCTAAATAACACCTCATTTGTGGTTAGATTTTATTTGCAAAATTTAATTTAAACAACAGAGAAAAAAACAAAGATTTGCACTGGATTATTAATATTATTATTATTATTTTTTTTTTGGCCATACCTCAAGTCTTGTCCTGTCAACATCTTTGGGAAGCTTTACTCGACCTCGATTTGCAACAGTGAGCATTTCGAATGGGTACACCTAACAGAATAAAACATTTTTTTAATATATATATTTATAAATAATAGTAGCAACATTGATAAATTGATGAAAAAAATAATTTAAGCCATATTACAGGTTCTGCATGAACCATGAAGAAACAGAAGCCAAATAAATTGAATTTGTTGGTAAAGTCAAAAGTTTAATTCTTTGACTCACTAGTCCAAAAGTCAAAGAGCATGCAGTATTATTTTATTGTTTTAGTTCAGTTTTTCTTCAAATTATTTATTTAGTACACATTTCATTCCTTATTTCTGCAGTAAAACATCTGACGTCGCCTTTCACACACATGTAAATACGTTATACTTGCTTTAGGATCCAGCAAATTAGGCATAGACACTCCTCTGTCCATTTGTGTTAATGGAATCAGTTCATCATGGGGAAGCTATGCAATCAAACACATGCAGATGGAAAAGATATAGCAGGATTATTCTCGCAATAACAGCCAACAAATTCAGTTAAACCTAACTGATAGAACTGATTCTCAATGATTTTTTGAATTTTTCGGATTTCATTTAAATGATTTTTTTCTTCTTTTAGCTTCTGTTCACAAAATTAAATTAGCAGAAAATGCAAAAGTGATTTGTCAATAAAATAAATAATTTCCGCATCCCATAAATAGACACAAATAGAGAAAACAGACGTGCAGATGCAAAAAAATAAAAATAAAAACTTTCAGGCTGAAGATGCATGTACTCATAAATGTCAAGTTTCCACATACCTTGAAGCCTGAGCAGAAAAAGAAAGAGTAAAGCATGAAGAAATCTCATTAGTCACAAAATATAAACATTAAGAAATCAATAAATCAGAAAAAAAGGTGTTTTTAAACGTACTGAATACTTGAGTGTTGCGGCTGCAGAAATCAGCTGATTGAGGCTTAAAAAAGAGAATTTATATCAGAACAGCTTTGAAGCAAACATTTTAAGGGTTATTACAAAATGGCAAGAAAATTGGATTTGTAAAA
>NC_050530.1:9604644-9622262 GCF_002922805.2 Oryzias melastigma | reverse complement strand
AACCCTAAATTAAACATGTTTGGATTTTCAGCTCCTACCAGTCTCAGGAAGTTGTGACTGTATCTTGGCAGGGAGTTTGTTTGAGAAACAGATGGACTTGGATCTGTTTGGAAACAGAATGATAACATGAAACTGGCCTAAAATTAAAAACAAAAAAAAAGTTAGAACTGATTGTATTAATTAGCTCAATAAAGCGCCACATAAAATGTTACCTTGTTTATAAATTGGGGGTCTTCTATACATATCGAAGCCTTCATCTGCTGAAAAAGAAACACATATTAGCTGGAAGCATTGCATCCTGGGACATAAAAAAAAAAATCCCATCCTCTGAAGTAACATTATCAGACAGCGCAAGTTCTCAATGAGACACAAACTGACTCCACTCAGGAAAATCATCAAAGCTGCTCGATCTGTTAGTGTTTCATAAGTGATGTTGACTTCCACTGACAACACACTCCTGGTCAAAGCTTATCGCGTCTCATCCAAACAAGGAAAATGACGCACGGCTATAAATAAACCAGGCCGCAGAGGAATGTGGGAGCGAACTCAATATATCAGTTAATATGAAAACAGGAGAAGACACAGTGAATTCCTTAAAATAAAAGGGAAAAACATTCTTGCAGGAGTCTGTTTAACTTGATGTCTTCTGACGTTTGAACAACAGAGGGCAGAGAGGTTCCAGGGAGGAAAATCCTAATCTGTGATTGTCAACATGCTCTCTGCAGACTTGCAGCTTCTCTCTGTTATATTAGTGATGAAAGCAGAGCAGGAAAGCAGCAGGTTTGTGCTTACCTGTAGGTTTAGAGGGAAAAGGGTGACCTAAAGGAGGAGTTGGGGAGTTTTTTCCCCGGAGTAAAGGAGGTGAAAGCACTATGTGTTATTCCAAAACGGTGAGGGAGAGAGGTGTCGTGGAGGAAGAAGGTAAAAAAAGGAAAAGGTGTAATTGAAAACATTTTTTTTTGTGCATTAAGGTTCTATTTTCTCCTTACCTGGTCGGTGGAAGTGCTGTGGTGATCTGGACAGGGTGGGAGTGTAGCTGTGATGATGGTGGGAAGATCCATTACTTGTTCTTGTTTTTGCTTCAAAGTTCTCCTTTAATGATGTAAAACAGAGTCAAACTCAACAAATGAAACATTACTTCAGTGAGGATGTGAGGAGATATTTACCTCTGCTGCTTTAGAGATGCTTTCCCGGGACTAAAATAAGCAGAAAGCAAAATAAAACAACATTTTCAGAACTAAATATCAATAACATGATAGTATTATAATAGCAGGAAGCTTCAGGTGAAAAGTTTATTTCACAAAAACATTTATTAGACCTAATTAACTTTACTTTAAAATAGCATATAAAAACTCTGAAAGTATTCACAAGAAGCCACATTAAAGAAGCGAAAAAATTGGTATATTTAAGCACTTTTTGGCTAATTAAAAACAAACAAACCAACACTGGACTTAATAAAATCCAAGAGGAAACAGCAACAAACATGACATGTGAGTGGACGCTCCACGTTACCTCTGCGGGGCTTTGTCTGTCTTGTTTCGTTTCCTTTTTGTCGAAAGTATCGGATCTGTCATTCGCTGACTTATAAGATATCATGTCAGGATGCTCTATATCAAATATAGCCTTGACTCTGGGAATTGCTGCTAAGTCTCGGTAATCAATGACCTCATTGTCTACTTTGGCCTAAAGGAGGAAAGGGGAGGAAAGGGGAGGAAAGGGGAGGAAAGGGGAGCAGGGCACAGAGGACAGGAGACAGAATGGGGTTTGGGTGTAGGAGAAACATAAAAAGGTTTCACATGACATCACGGAAGGAATAAATACAACTTTAATCCTATAAGACTACAATTGTCTTTGGCACGCAGGGTGATCGGTTCTATTAAAAGATCTTTCTTTGTAACCTCAAATGCTTTTTCAGAAAAGGCTGGACAGGCTTAAAGTTTATTCTGTTTCACAAAGCAGCAGAGGAGGCGAGGATGCTAACAGGCTGGGAGCGGGGAAGGACACTAAAAGTACTTTTTTTTGCAATTAGTTCAATTTTTTGACAAAACAAGCTGAGAAAATGTTATTTTTTTAAAGTTGAATAACATTTTCTCTGATTTTTCTAATTCCGATCAGTCAAGGTGACGTAACATTAAAAAAAAATAAAAAACAAAAAACACGGTTTGACTCATTCAATTTTTCTAATTTTACTTTAAAAATTACTATCATGTGAAAGAGAGTTGTCCATGCGATTCCCCTGTGTGAATAAAGGTAAACATGTGAAACTTGTGGTGGTAATTGAGCACCGCATGCTTTGGTGAAAACAGGCTTACACAGATGGTTCGACCTGGACTTCCTGGAGTGCATGAGCCCGGCCTTGAGCAGGAGCTCTCAGAGGACGACCTGTTGGGCTGAAAAACAGACAAATAGTGCTTGGAATCAGCTTTGCAGACATGAAAGCCCAAATCAGGTTTCCGTTTAGCACTGCAGAACCAAGCGCTGCTTTTTTAATAGGTTAAAGCCTGTTCCTGTTGCAGAACGGGACAACCAGGAAGTATGAATAATCAAAGTTAAAATAAAAAGCAAGATATAGAGCATTACCTATTATAATGCAATTGTGATATAAGCTAAAGACGCCAGAGCAGTTAGCTGAAAATGCTGAAGATGAAAACTTGCTAAAATATTAGCTAAATGCCAAATTAGTAAAAAAAAACTGTAAACATGTCTAAATTAGCCAAAAACAACTAGCATAATGCTAAAATGTTAACTTCTAATTAGCCAAAATACTGAAAACATGTCTAAATTAGCAAAACAAAACAACAAAAGAAAGCCAACATAATGCTTCATTATTATAGCCAAACTCCAAATTAGCCAAAAAACTGGAAACATGTCTAAATTAGCCAAAAAAACACTAGCTTGATGCTAAAATGTTAGCTACACTCCAAATTAGACAAAAAAAACCTTGAAACATGTCTAAACTAGCCAAAAATCAGTAGCTTGATGCTAAAAAGTTAGCTACACTCCAAATTAAAAAAAAAAAAAAAAACTTGAAACATGTCTAAATTAGCCAAAAATCACTAGCTTGATGCTAAAATGTTAGCTACACTCCAAATTAGACAAAAAACTTGAAACATGTATAAATTAGCTCCAAAAACCACTAGCTTGATGCTAAAATATTAGCTACACTCCAAATTAGACAAAAAATGGGAAAAAAAACTTGAAACATGTCTAAATTAGCCAAAAATCCCTAGCTTGATGCTAAAACGTTAGCTACACTCCGAATAAGACAAAAAAACTTGAAACGTGTCTAAATTAGCTAAAAAAAAAACACTAGCCTGATGCTAAAATGTTAGCTACACTCCAAATAAGTCAAAAAAACTTGAAACATGTCTAAATTAGCCAAAAAATCACTAGCTTGATGCTAAAATGTTAGCTACACTCCGAATAAGTGAAAAAAACTTGAAACATGTCTAAACTAGCCAAAAATCAGTAGCTTGATGCTAAAAAGTTAGCTACACTCCAAATTAAAAAAAAAAAAAAAACTTGAAACATGTCTAAATTAGCCAAAAATCACTAGCTTGATGCTAAAATGTTAGCTACACTCCAAATTAGACAAAAAAACTTGAAACATGTATAAATTAGCTCCAAAAACCACTAGCTTGATGCTAAAATGTTAGCTACACTCCAAATTAGACAAAAAATGGGAAAAAACTTGAAACATGTCTAAATTAGCCAAAAATCCCTAGCTTGATGCTAAAACGTTAGCTACACTCCGAATAAGACAAAAAAACTTGAAACGTGTCTAAATTAGCTAAAAAAAACACTAGCCTGATGCTTAAATGTTAGCTACACTCCAAATAAGTCAAAAAAACTTGAAACATGTCTAAATTAGCCAAAAATCACTAGCTTGATGCTAAAATGTTAGCTACACTCCAAATTAGACAAAAAACTTGAAACATGTATAAATTAGCTCCAAAAACCACTAGCTTGATGCTAAAATATTAGCTACACTCCAAATTAGACAAAAAATGGGAAAAAAAACTTGAAACATGTCTAAATTAGCCAAAAATCCCTAGCTTGATGCTAAAACGTTAGCTACACTCCGAATAAGACAAAAAAACTTGAAACGTGTCTAAATTAGCTAAAAAAAAAACACTAGCCTGATGCTAAAATGTTAGCTACACTCCAAATAAGTCAAAAAAACTTGAAACATGTCTAAATTAGCCAAAAAATCACTAGCTTGATGCTAAAATGTTAGCTACACTCCGAATAAGTCAAAAAAACTTGAAACATGTCTAAACTAGCCAAAAATCAGTAGCTTGATGCTAAAAAGTTAGCTACACTCCAAATTAGACAAAAAAAAAAAAACTTGAAACATGTCTAAATTAGCCAAAAATCACTAGCTTGATGCTAAAATGTTAGCTACACTCCAAATTAGACAAAAAACATGTCTAAATTAGCTCAAAAAAGCTAGCATAAAACTAAAATGCTAGGTGACTACAAATTAGACAAAACAATGTAAACATGTCAAAATCAGAGAAAAACAGCTAGCATAAAGTTAAAATGTTTGCTAACGCCGAAATTAGCCCAAAAATCTGGAAACATGTCTATATTAGCAAAAAACAGCTAGCATGTTGTTAAAATAAAAGCTAATGCCTAATTACCATAAAACCCAGTGGTTCCTGAAGATTTTAAAGTTTTAATGATGTCTCTCGCTGAAAGTAACTGCCCAAGTTTTATATGTCTCATTCATTTCCTATGGGACATATTTTGCTCAATATTTAAAAAACTACACAATTTATAAATACCAAACGTAAAAGCAGTAATGTCCTGAACGAGCTGAACATTTTGATACAAAAATTGCTGAAATTGCTGTGTGATTGAGTTTTTACATGCCAAAAAATGTAGGAGGAGGAGAATCACAATTAGCATGCAGCAAGGAAGTCATCATTACTATTTCACAAAAACTGACACTTCTTTCAATCAGTCCTTGTTATGCTGTACAGGGAGTAGTACCAGTCGTCAGCACAGACTGATTTTCAGAGACAAACCAGGTCACTCTGCACATAAAACAAGCAAAAGCCTGCAGTTGTCTCACTCTCGACATCCACAAGTCTAAAGAGGCTCACGATAATAACCTTCAGTTCACGAGGAGGGAAAAAGAAATCTAGCATGGCTGTTTTTGGTCTGCTGGCCTATAGAAAGGAGGACAGTGTGTGGAGATATTGTCAGGAGTGCACTTCTATAAAAATGTGCCACACAAGTTTCAATGCTTTAGGTTGAGGCTTTACCCGAAAGACGTCGTCGTTCCTGCAGGCGTCTTTGCAATGCGGATGCCAAATTGTCGAACCTGTGAAAGCAGAGTCATTTGTTATCGATGATCTGGACCGCATGCTTTGTTGTCTGTATAACAAAGAGCAAATAAGTTCAAACTGACCCAAAAGAAACATTTCTTCTCCTTCTGTGAAAACGTCACCACATCGGCTGCATCTTGCACAGCTGGGGTGAAAGTTTCTGTCCCCGGCCTTCAGTGAAAGTGGGCAGAAAGAAGGTTTAGGACAATTTTATTATTTAGTTTTTGATTTTACGTGAAATATTTTAGCAATAAAGTAAACCTATATGGAAAAAGTCTTTGAAAATGTGTCCATGGTTAGATTAAATAGATATTAAGCTTAAACTTGTCACAAATGGGCAGACGGCTGGACCCAAGTGCACCAGGTTTTATTGGAACAGACAGGAGAATAGTGGTGAAGCACAGCTAAAAGTCCTCAAAGATAAATCAGGGTCAGGCAGGCAGGGGTCAAACACAAGCATGAGGGCATCAGAGAACAACCAGAGTGGTCAGAGTCCAGGCGAGGGTCAGGGCAGACGGCAAATACTCAGAATTGCGGGGTCAGATGAATTAGAAGATCAGGTCCGGCAGAGAGTTGTAGTCAGTCGATATTTAGTCTGACTAAATACTGCTGGGAGTGATTGCAGATGGAAAATGTCTGTGGGGCTTCTGGGTGATACAAGTTTCAGGAAAGGCTAGCACTCAGGTGATGGATCCAGCTGATCCAGAGTGGGAGACAGGGGACCGATTCATGACAAAACTAAACAAACTGTCTGTTTGATTGGAAGATTCTCCTGAGTCGCTTTCAATGAGCTTCCAACAAGCATACTCATGATTGGTGGCAGTAGCCTAGAAGCATGACTCAGAGAAACTCAGACCAATCACTGTCAACTGGCTCCAAATGGCGGCGACTGTATTGTGGAAAAATGGTGACTGAATTGGTTTCCTTGCTGGAGCTGGAGGGAAGGCCTTTTCTTTGGGTGATGTCGCGCCTGCTTCGTCCATCTCTACAGTCAATAAACGGCTTCAATGGCAGGTTGGTTGGAAAACATGTAGGCCACCGGCCCTCGAGGTCTGGAGTTTGACACCCCTGCATGACGCTGTATTGACTATCATTACAAACATCAACAATGTCCTTAGTTGTATCCCTGGTTGGGTATACGCCACCAACAACTCGCCAATGTCTTCTGTCCTGGACAACCATTTCCAGCCCCTTTCGTGAGGTCTCCAGGTCTCCTCTCCATACATACCCTGGTCTTCCTCGTTTTCTCTTCTCCTGAGGATTCCAGGTGAAGGCCTGATGATTGATGTTGGATGTTGCTTCCTCTTTTTGATCTCTTCTTCCACTGGTGCATGGTTTGGAGCTTAAGGATTCGTTTCACACAAGTATTCCTGAACGCCTGTTGTTTCTTGATGTTTTTTTGTTTATCTTCTGGAGGAAATACTTGTTGTTTGAGGTGAATAAAGACATCTCCAGACGTTCCTGAGGGTGATGAAGGGTGCCCGTTGCCTTTCCAATCCATGTTTTTTTGTCCCCCTATAGTGTCCACTGTTAAATATTGTAGTAAATAAGTTGAAGTGTTCTACAGTTTCCTTTTTTTAAACCTGATGTTTGCGTTTTAGTGTAGAGACATCGACTCATCAGCGAAAAAAAAAAGTGACAAAACCCTGTGGTGAGCCTCACCTCAAGAACTTTTCCCGTTATGAACTTCTGGCAGGACTCACACTTCACCCCAAACTGAGTGTGGTAGTCCCTCTCGCAGTATGGAGCACCATCTCTAAAAGATTCATTCTTGGTCACTTTTGATTTTGCACTTTTGAAGTACTTTCATGGTTGAAAAAGTAACTAAATAATGATGATTATAAATAAGAATAGTAGCTGCCACTCACTTGTTGATGTATTCCCCACTCAGAACCTTCCTGCAGGTTGTACACTTGAAGCATCCAATGTGCCATTGACCCCCCAGAGCTAACAGAGCCTGGCCATTCTTGATGTCTCTACCACAGCCTGCACAGTCTGCAAAATGAAACCTCATAAGTCATTTTACTGCTTTTTCTGTTGAATTTTTTTGTTTTAACGAGCATCGGTGTACAGTTCTGTAGACAGATCCTCCTGCAGGCTCAGTGAGTCTGAATCCTCTGTTGATCCCAGCTGTATCTGTAATCTTTGGTTGAGCTGAGTTAATTCTGTACCTCTCTGTTGTAGTGAAGAGGTAAGTGAGCCAAAAGATTTAGTCTGTCAAACTAAAAAAAGAATAGTTGGAATGCTCAAAAAGGTGCCTGAAAGTGAACTAAAGGGCACAGCAGGTGACGGATCTTCAGATCTCTGCTTGGATTATCGCATGAAGAGTCAACATATTGTTTGTACTAAATAATTTCAAAACTATTTTTTTTAATCAATTTTCACTTAATGAGCATGTGACATTGACATCAATCAAAATAAGAATAAACCTGCATTGTATGATAAGCAGGCACTACCTGCCCCCATCTTTGCCCTTTTTTCAAAATGGCAACTTTCCTTTTGATTTTATTCCATAGCAACCATTTCATTTTTTGGTTACCTGGGGGAAACAAATAGATCGATGTCATTTTTAGAATAATCAGTAAAAGTAAATTTTTGGATTTCCATGGCAACAAAGGTTTCTGGTTAACTACGCCTACATTTCTGATATGTTCATATCAAATGTTATATCGTTTCGTTCAGCTTGAGCCAAAGATTCATGTGGTACATTTTCACAATATTTGAGTAAAAAATATGTGAGTAACAAGGAAACACCACTTTAGCAAGCACGCTATGCTAACACCGTTTAAAATGAACAAACTTTAAAACCAAAATTTTTTACCCAGTAGCTTATCAATAATGCTTGAGGAGTTGGGAGGCGATAGATCCAAATCCGTAGTAGGAGTTTACATTTGTAAAGAGTACTAAAAGTTATTTTTTTACTTCAAGATTGCTGGCTCTTCCTGAGGTCAAAGGTCAACTAAACCTTGGTCGTGGTTTGTATGTTTATGAGTATGTGGTGGGGGCTACATTTTCACTTAAAGGCGCAGCAAGAAAGAAGAATTGTGGAAACGGTCCTGGTAGTCCAGGTCCTAATAAACAGGCAGAAGTCCATAATGTCTACAGGCTTGTTTTCAGTAGATAATCTCCTCTGATTGGGATTCCAAGGGGTCATGACATTTGATGTTCCTCCTTTATATAATTCTAGATCAAATACTCATGTGGATGCACTCACAATTGGGGTAGTTGATCTGATTAGGAGGAGATACCGGCTCAACGCAGCGCTGACAGAGGCAGTCCTTTCCCCTGAAGGTGACGCAGTCCCCGGCAGGAAAAGGCTGCCTGTGAAGAAAACACAGTTGCTAAACAAACTTCCATTTATAAAAAAAATAAAATAAAAAATGGCAGAAATGTTGGTCTTATAATTACTTGCAAATGCTGCACACAAAGCAGGTTGGGTGGTAGGTTTTTCCTAAGACCGTCACCATCTCCCCTTCCACAAATTCTCCACAGTTGTTGCACAGCGTGCCATGAAGCCGCTGGTGGTCCAGTGGGCAGAGGTACTCCCCGTTCTTTATGAAGAAGCCACTTTGGGCCAAGTCACAGCCACACACTGCACAGATGATGGATAGAACACAAAAATGGAACAGTTTGACCCTAAAGTAGTGTCTTTAAACCTTAGGGCTTAGCTAAACAAGAAAGCTTTGAAATTGGTAGATTTACAACCAGAACATAAAGAAGTTTTCTACTTGACATTCATATAACAACATGGGTTTGTTATTTGGATATTATGAGAGTAAACCTGTCGTTTTATGGGTTTGTGTTGCATTTAGAGTCAAAAAGAGAAATGAATACATTAATTTCATAAATGAGAATCATAAATCATTTGTTTGCTGATGAGGCAAATATTTTCTGTAGTGATGACAATTATTATATTCTTATTAAAATTATAAATAAAGAACTAAATACTGTTTAAAAGGTGGCTGGATTTCTACAAATGATCATTACATTTAAACAAAACATAAACTGTGATATTTAGTAACCAAAAGGGAAATAAATATTAATATTTTCAATAAAAACTGTACAAGAGAACACATTTTTAGGAATAACAGTAAACTATCATGGAAAACACAATGAAAATCTCCAAAAAATGTTTAAATTATAAACAAATGAAACAATTCCTGGACTATACACTTTGTATTGTCCTTTAATGCTTCCCTTACTCACCTACTGCAATGGGGAATAATCACAAATCTTCATTATATCCTACACAACGCAGAAATTAGTGTAAATAGTGTAAAATTACACAATTTAAGACACTATTATCAATGTAGAAGGCATTTGATTTCTTACTATCAGACAATATGCAGCATTTATTTATAATCAAAGAAAATCACCATAAACTAAGAGAAATTGGAAACTATTAGCACGAACCAACACACAAAATAAAAGAAGTTTGCCATGAAATGTACTAAAACGTGTCTATTTTTCATTTGATCAAAACATGTATGTTGTTTCAGTAGTTTTATCTTATTTGAATTAATTAATTTGATGTAAATATTGTGAGATTGCATGGCTGAAATGGAGATTATCCTTACAGCCATTGAAGCTGTTTGTGTTTGAGTGTTCATACTGAATGCCAAACTGACAAGCTCCTGACATCGCCGTCACTAAAGCTTGTTTGGGGACATTTGATACGGTCAAACCTGTCCATGTCCTTCTGAGCATAACACACAAAGACAGTTGTGTGACTCTATTCCTGTCGCCACACAACTCACAGTTAAATCTTCATGCGTATTGGCCCACAAAGCATACTTTTTATATACGCTTTCATCGCCTTCTTTAAATTTAAGTCACTTCCATTCCTGAACGTCTCTGTGTTTTCTCTGCCCTGCAAACATCAGCATAATGTGGCGAGACAAGAACAACATTGGAAGCTTGTCGGAGCTGATTAGGAGGAACAACAGCGTGATGAGGAAATATGTGAACGAAGCAGAGAGAAGCCAGAAGGACCCCACAACAGCTCATTGTTGAGAATGTTTTTGAATAAACTAAAATGAATGAATATTATATCATCAGAATCTCCTGGAAGAAAGGGATGATTGCGTAATAACAGGTCACATGACCTGTCAGTTTAACAACAAGCTTTATTTTATGGGTTTTTGTTTCTTATGCCATTTTATTTTACACTTTTTTAAAGAAAAATTTGCTTTTTTAAAATTATACTTAAGTACAATAAGATAATTATTAATTTATCTTGTAAACCTGCTGATCAGGGGTTGCTGGAGCCTATCCATCTAAGTTCACCATTCCATCATAGGGCCACATTCACACCTAAAGGACAGTTTAGAGTCACCCATTAACCCATGGAGCATGAAGAGTTCAGAGGAAACCCAACCAATCCAAACAAAGGTCTTGTTCCATTACTGAATCACCATCAGTAAGTAAACTTAGGACGGTAATTTCATTTCTCTTCACATGATATCTTCTTCCTTTGGGCTTACCTTTGCATGTGAAACACCTGATGTGGAAGTAGCTGCTCTGCACTCTCAGCACTTCTCCTTTGCATGAGCCCCTGCATCTGAAACAGTGGACGCCATGTTTTTCTGCCATGGGACGGGGCTGGCTGCCATCTTGAATATGCAGAACTGCAGGGTAGAAGAATGTGAACGATGAGTCGCTACAACGTAAAGCTGCAGGTTTTGCATCTGTCACAGTTTTTTTTAAAAAGAACATAATTCACAGTCAGACAGTAAGGTATCTAACAGGCAGCACACAGTCACAAAAATTATCTCCCACACACAAGAGGAACCTTGGAACACAGGTGTTGTTTTGCTGTCGAGATTGGGCCGACAAACTTCTGGGGTTCTATCAGAACGTATCTGAAGGTTGGGAGCTGAATTATGCGAAACAAGAAGTATGGAGCTGAATTTATATGGAGACAAATTGGGGCCAATTTATTGTTTGAAACCAAATAAAACAATTTTTATTTTTTTATTTTTTGGCTAAACACCAATATTTTTTTCTAATTTTTTATTTGGGTTTCAAATCATTTTGGCCCCAATTCAGCCCCAAAAACCTAAGGATAGAACTGTACGATATTTCCATAAATAGCAGAATTTGGATTTTTTTTTATTATCATATATCTCTCATCCAAAAATTATAATTATTACTATTTTATTTATTTTTAATGCTGAGTTCAGGCTTGTTTGTCTCTGCAGAACTACCATTTAGAGTTGGTTCATTTGGATTTTCTGACAAAACGTCAAAGATTTTTGCTTTCCTATTTATTTGAGTAAAAATAGAAAATCAAAATTTCTTATATTTTTGTTTTTCTGTATTTTAAGTCTGAAGGTTCAAGCAAAAAAGTTGGTTTTAAAGTTGGATTGTTAAAAATAAATGTGTTCCTGAACAAAGTATTGATAAAACAAAATCCTGATGTAAAAGTTAATAAATTATTATCCTAATTCTCTATAAATGATAGCAATACAAACTTTTTTCTTTCAGGATATTTCAAGAAATGTGTGGTAGTCATTCTGTTAGAGAAACAAAACACACATTTTATGCATAAACTTTATTGTTTTGCTATATTTTTATGCATCATTAGAAAATTTGAGACGCATTTTTTTTAAAAACATCATTTTTCTCCAGTATTTATCCTCCTTTTTTCCCTGTAATCCCTCACAACTCTCCAATCAGCTTTCACATTCTTCAGCATCATTCATTTTAATACAAAAGACAAATGCACAAAGTTCAAAAATAAGTTTTAGTCTGTGTGAACATACAGAAAAAAAGACAAAACAACTCCTAAATTGCTATTATCCTTGTATTAATCTGGATATTTCACATGATTAGCGACATATTTGTTTTAGAATGTGAACTAGGTGACTTTTATGTGTTTGTTTTTTTACAGTATTCCTTATATGGAGGAAGATGATGCAGATGCCAGCACAATCTAATCACAGCACACTTGAAAAGCCCTCAGAATGACCAGAGAGGAGGAAAAGAATGCAGAAGAGCTCTGGGTTGGAGTCTGTGGACACTCCGCATACGAATAGCTACACAAACAAAGAAACTTTATCTCTAAAGTTTCCATATAGTCAAAAGATGATTTAAAAAACTCATTTGAAGAGGTTGATTATGCTACAGGAGGGGATCCATGTGTGTTTATACCTAAATACTGTTTGTTGACTCCATCAATAGAAGGTACTGGAAGGGTCTTAAGAGTGTCCCACATCACAAAAAGCTCTGTTACCATGGTAACAAGTGAGCAGCACAAACTAGATAAAGGGACCGATTCCATCTGCCATAAATGCTCAAACAAAAACAAATTTTTGCTGCATTTTTTTATGCATAAACCAACTTTTTGTATTAAAAATCGTCCTACGGAGGTAACATTTCTGGCATTTTTTCACACTGACTTGAGAAGGGCGAAACAAACTTCACAAAACGTTTTCCTTGGCGTCCAGACTGCGCTCTTCTCTTTCTGGGTCTCCCCCTGAATGTGAAGCTGATCTGGTGTTAGGTATTAGCAAATGTTGGATTTAGAAAGACAGCAAATGGAGAGAAACCCAACACCTCCTTTACTCCCACAACCCTTCAGCTTTCTATAAAAATCTCTATCTCTGGGTGCAAAAAAAATCATTAGAATTAATCTATTTATACATATTAGTTCGTAGATTTATTTTTAGCTTAAATTCTATTTTTGGGAACGAAAAAAAACCTTATATCACCTTTTTTACTTAAGTAAATGTCAAGCGATCAATATAAATCTAAGAGGTAAAAAAATAAAGGGTATTTATTGAACATTTTTAGCTTCCAGAAGCCAAAGGAAGGTCAAAGACAGTGAGATTAAACTATAAAAAAATAAAACAATGAATAATCTTAATAATAACAATAAAAAATGCATTTAAAATCTAAAAATAACCAACAATTTCATGTGTAGCCTCATAAATATTTACAGAATCCTGAAGTCGTAACACTGAAATTTTAGAGGTCAAAGTGCTGAGAGGCTTTTATTTTGGCAGCCTTTTTGTTCCATTGAATAATAGGAAAATATTTATGACGTTTCCTGGTGGGATGTAGCTGTTACTGCTGTAACTCCACTCCCACCAGTGAACTGTAAAAACGTCCATCTATCTGTCGTCTATTTTTAAAACGTTTTCTTCAAAGCATTAAAGCGACAACTCAATTCTTGTCACTAATCTTTTGTTCTGGACTGTCTGTGACACTGGATCAAAGCTCAGAGCAGTAAGTTATAAAAAGATCCACTTAAACGTTATGTCATTCAAGAACTTTCTCTCTGTGAAACCAAGATGTTCAAACAAGCAATCACACAAATTGTTAGTCACGTTTAGTAAAAGTTGAAACACGCCGTCTACCTTTCTGCTTCATGTCTGCAGGTCTGAGTGTTGGAGTGTAGATCAGAGTGAGGAGGCGACCCGACTGGTGCTGCACCGAGAGAAAAGGGGTGGTCCCACAACACAAAGGGGTCTGCATGTGTGTGTGTGTGTGCGGCTGTGAAATTCCCTGGAGCTTTTCATCTGTGGCCTCATCCAGAGAGAGCTGAGTGTGACGCTGACGTGTTCGGATTAAAAAAATATTCTTTTGAACACCAGTTTATCACTAACTCACCATTTCTCTTTAGTTTTTCACAGTATAATAAAGAGTTTGGGTAAACTTTTTGATTTGTGACCTCAAAGGGTTTGAAAGTTTGACAGAACCAGCAGCAGATGAGTGGAGTGTTTTGGTCATAAGGGAAAAAATTAATATGGAATTTAGACAAAGATGTGCTAATTTAGGTTAAAAAATTATGTATTTTTTATTTCAAAAGTGTGACTTTTTCTCATTTTAGTGCCAACCACACAAAGGAAATCCTTCAAAATAAAATACAAACTTAAAGACTCAGAAATGACACATGAACAACAAATCTTTAGGAAAAAACATGAATGCAGAATAATTTTCTGAACCAAAACTGAGGTCATAGTTTCTATATCTATGGAGAGACACCAAAAATATCGGAAAAAACAATAATTAGGATTATTAATGGAATCTATTATTCTAGTTAGATGGGCCAAATTAAATAGTTTATACCAGTGGTCTGTAATCTGAGACTCTTTTATCTGTATTTTACTTTAAAGAAAATTGCTAACAACTTAAATCAATAACGAGTTTTAATTTATTTTAATTTGTTTTATTTAATTTAGTCACTTATGTTAAGATTTTTTGTTGTTCAGACACACAGTTCTTAAATTATAAAAAGTATGAATTTAAATAAAACATTTTTTTATTGGATTCTATATATCAGTAAAATGAAACCATGTTTGACTTTCATGTTTTTTAATTCAAGTAGCGGCAGCAGGAGGCTCTTATTTTGAAAGAACTTAAATGTGAAGCTATCAAAAGTAAAAGAATTTTAGAAATATGACAGTGCTTTAATTCAATTGATGTAAATATTTAAAAAAACCTACATTTTAGAAAGAGATGGGCTCAAAATCATACATAAAGTTTCTTTTTAGTGGGTTCCCACTGGGTTTTAGTGAGAAACTTGACCAAATAGCTCTTTAAACCTTAAAGACCCTTAAATGCTAAAAGTAATTTAGTGTACTTGATGTTTATTTATACAGACTTAAAATGTTCCAATCTAGTCTATGGAAGTATTACGTCAGTATACTTCCTACAGTATTCAAATAAACTACTTTTTGCTAAGGATTTGTTTCATAACTAGTAGAAAATGTGCTTTAAATAAAGTTTTTTTAACAAATTGACAATCCTTTATCGATACTTATAGACAAGTTGACATGTGTACATGTATTGCAAACTAACTTACTTCAACTAAGAAAAAAAATACATTTTCAGCTGTGATGTTTACCTGACAGCTCGGCAGGAATTCCTGCCAGCTTTTCACACAGGATGTAGTCTTCTGGGTTGATGAAGGGCAGCTGCTCCATCATGGAGCGCTTGGGAATCAGGTAGAGGACCTCCGCAAGCTCCCCATCTTCTATGATCGACATGCGCCTCACGGAGTTCTTCCTCTTCACCCGGTCCAGCACCACCATGTCATTGCTGTGGCTGGAGCCGCAGATCTTCCCCAGATTGTTGAGGTTCAGAAGAGCCGACCTGTTCATCCTGCAGAGACTTCACACGACAATCTGAGGTAGAAATCACACAGCAGAGCCGAAGTTCTTTTGGATGCCAGGTGTTAAGCTGCTCTCTGACTCTGTGTATGTCCTATCACAAGCCCTCTAAGAAGATTAAGCGAGGCGTATTTTTAGGGTTTATCTTCATGGCAAAGGCAGGATCTAAACTCCCGGCTGTCTTGCTCAGGTATCCCTCTGTCCACCGTGCCAGAGACTCTAGTACGTGATTCCAGAAGCAGTAAGCAATTGATTGAGAAACTCTTTAAGCAGATTATGGCTACCCTGGTATTGGATGATCAAGATATGTATGGATTTAAGAATATTACTTAAAGCTTTAGTCCACTGTGTCTGCAAAAGTCATTCAATTTGATCAGTACTTGGATTAGAATGGGACATCTGGACAAAAAATATAAAAAACATCAGAATAAAGTGGTCAACTGTGTGCCTTTGAACTGACTATACTTAAGCACAGAGCTAGAAAAGCCAGAGGCCATTCTAAGTACAACATAAGTCGAGTGATTAAGAAAATAAAGACTGCAGCATTGTTGAAGGGCAGACTGGACTTAGATAAATTTAGAAAGTCTAATTGAAGTGCTGTGTCATGCAACATTTTCTACAAAAATACACTTAAATTTGAAAAGAAATGAAAAGAAAAACTCCAGCTCTCCCTTCTATAAAATAATATTTTTTATGGAATTAAAAACAGAAAATAAAAAATGCTTTTTAGAATTTGCTCCAAAAAAAAAAAGATTATCCTATTCAAGAACAATTATATAAATTGGACTAAAATAGATCAGATTTTTTATTTTAAATTTTAATCACCTGAAATTTGAGTTAAGGAGAATCAAGAAAATTGTATACATTTATAAGAAAAAAATCCTGATATTTTTAAGCTGTTTAAAGGAAATTTAAAATAGCAGCGGATAGGACTTTAGATAGTAAAATAAACACTTTTTTTTTTACTGCAAATGAGCAAGGAGCTCCACCTAGTGGTTGATATTTGACATTCATGACAAAACAAGTCATTTGTTTTCAGTTGTAACAAAAAAAGCTGTAATCCAACTTTTTTTTTTATTAAAATTCAAATTAAAGTGTCTTCAGCACATACAATGTTTGCCTTTCTCTTATATATATATATATAGAAATATCAGAATTCCTAATGTTATGCTTGTTTGTACACTCTTGTAAATAAATACACAAGTAGTAAATGATTTGTTTTTGTAATTTTATTTTTACATTTTCATGGAAAAAATTTGAAATAACAGTACATGCATTCACATTTAGTTGATAGTAGATATTTGTTTTTTTGAGAATAAAATTTGTCACATAGAGAAACACAAAAAAAAAATAAAGTTTAAAGAAAAAAAAACTACTAAACTGCAGTAAACAAACCTCATATTTCCAGTAAAGTCAGTCATTCAGCATGATTAAAATAGAGCAAAAAATAATAAATACACTTCTCCCTTTTCTGGCATAAAAAAATACACAGAACACTGATTATTGGCAAATTGATATTTTAAATGGCTTGTTTGAATTTCCTTTTATATTTTGTGTATATTTATACATCACAAAACTACACATTTGAGCCTAGGAAAGTATTGAGACCATGCACACACTCACGGGACATTTAGAAAAGTTTTCTGAACACTTAATGACAATTTCAGATTTCTGAAGAGGCTTAGACAATTTAAAAAAGACAAAGTCATTTCAAACACTGTTCAGGAATGAATAAAAATCAGCTTTGAGTTTACAGCTAAAATAGCTGAACAACACTAGATAAAGGCATTTTTGGATAAAATTTCCAGGAAAACAACAACAACACACATTATCCTGAATTTGAAGGTAGCAGGTTAAATACAATGAAGCATGGTGGTGGCAGTATCATAATCGTGGAGGCATTTTAGAAGCAAGGAGAAAGACTTTAAATTAATGACACTCTACTCTGTTTATATGTGAAACGGCATCGTCAAAGAATAAAACAGAGTTCAAGCACAGATTTAAGCAGGTAAAAGTCGTTCTCATTGTTTCCAGGAGAAACTTATTCCATCTTATGAAGCTCAACTTGTTCAGAAAAAATGAAATGTTTCAAAGCTTTACTAACAGGCTTCCACAAAAGGCAGAAAACAGTCAAAACTAACGGAAAAAAGGAGAATTCAGTTAATTTTTC
>NC_050530.1:9598491-9604603 GCF_002922805.2 Oryzias melastigma | reverse complement strand
AAATAATCACTTTAAATTTGATTTATTAAAAAATAAAAAAAAAATAAAAAATATTAGCACAATTACTGAGAATGAGAATCTAAAGGTCTGATTTTCTTAACTAAAATGTCAAAAGACTTTGAGGTGCAACAGAAACCTGTTTGTGCAAAATAGTGAACGTGTGCCACCTGTAAACAGAAAAATCTTCCTCCAAAGTGTTTAAAATTATAAAGTGACTTGATTAATATGATTACTTGACACTTTTCCCTGAAATCCTTCAGTAAATCTTTAAATTCTAACCACATTGTTTAAGCATTTTGTTGGAATTTATCATTGGAATCAATTAATGCCCAAATCTTTTCAAATCAGTAAATTATAAATCTTTGCAAAAGGCAGCTGGTTGTATTTACAAAGTAAAAAAAACAAAACAATAATCAGATCAGATTTTAAGAATTTAGGATTTTAAGAAATTGAAATCAAATGCCCATAAAACACATTATTAAAAAATTAAAATCTGTTCATGAATTGATAGAATTGGCAGCACCGTCGTCTTCGTTTGGCTCTTCCTCTGCTTTGATGAGAGGCTCTCGTTCACAGTTGCGCTCCGCCTGCTGCGACCTCTTCGTCGTTTTGTTCAAAGTTCCTCCCTGCAGGAAATGACAGAACCGGTAAACCCAAAAAAACAAACAAAAAGATTCTGCAGGATTAAACGCTTCAGACCTGTTTGTAATCAACAACGTTGAGCAGCACAGAGGTCACGATGCAGCTGACGGTGTTGGCCAACATGAAGATCATCATCCTCTTCCAGCGCCACAGCGGGATCTTCGCTTCACTGCAGCCAAAACAAGAGAACTCAAGCTCGCCCTGTGGAGGAAACTCACTCTGAGGAAACGCTCTACTACCTGGACTGAGTTCCCAATATTTGTCCAACTACAAGGTTGGACAGCCCGATGCCAACCATCTGGATGGAGGTGGCCAGGCCCATGGCGGTCCCCAGAGTGGCCTGAGGGACAACAAGGGGGATGGACGGCCACATGCTGGCCTGGAGCAGACAGGAAACATCATGAGGAAGGGATGATGGAAAAATGAATGAAATAAAATTATTTTTAAAAAATGATTAAAAAATAATAAACAAAAAAATACAATTAATATGAAAAATGAAATAATAGAATAAAATTAAAAATTAAACAAAATACATTATTTTTTAATGCAATTAAATTAAAAAATGAAAAAATGCAACTAAAATTAGAAATACAAAATAAAAAAATACAATAAAAATTAAGAATTAGGCTAAAACTAAAAATTAAGATAAAAAATTGAATAAAAAATAAAATGAAATAATAGAATAAAATTTAAAATTAAATATAAAATACATTAATTTTTTAATGCAATTAAATTAAAAAATGAAAAAAATGCAACTAAAGTTAGAAATATAGAAAAATAAAATGCAAAATAAAAAAATATAATATTTTTTTTTTAAATACAATAAAAATTAAGAATTAGATTAAAACTAAAAATTAAGATAAAAAATGAAATGAAAAAATATCAAATTAATAAAAAATAAAATTAAAAATACCAAAAAAAATGAAATACAATTAAAAGTACAGTTAAAATTAAAAATTACATAAAAAATAAAAAATATAATCAAATTAAAAATTAAATGAAAGATTAAAAATAAAATGTAAACAATTAATTAAAAAAATTAATATAAAATTAAAAATTATACTTTTTTTGGTTATTCAACAAGAAAATTCTAAATATTTAAAAATAATTTGAACTATTATTGAGTTTTACTATAAACTGTAATTAATAGATTTTTGCACTGTACAAACACACCTATGAAAAGTACACAAAGAGTTTAAAGAGGTCACTAAATCTGAGAAGGAACACCTGCTGCCACCTTTAATAGTTGCATCAAAAACCAGTCATTTAGCAGATTTTTTTTTAAGTGTAAAACAACAACAACAACAAAAACTAAAACATACAGCAGCAAAGGAATATGTAATTCCCAGCCATATGGTGGAGACCAGAGGAGGGACGAAGGTGAAGGCCAGGAGTCCAAACACCGGCAGAGTGAGGACGGCGCAGGTCAGTGCGAAGATGCCGCGCAGGCCCACGTAATCCTTCAACACATAGCGTTAAAACAGTTTACCACACTGATGCAGAAACGCTGTGGATAAACAGATATGTGGATACAGAAACAAAACAAAAATACCTACAATAAGTATCCCCACGCTGGCAGAGAGGACCAGAGAGCTGTCGTAAACCGCTCCTGCCACATACGCCGCCTCCTTCTGACTGTAATTCCCGTATTTGTCCTGAATGAATTTACTAGACAGGCAGAAGAAGTGTTGGAAAATGGGAATATATATGGTACACTTCTGCGTCACTTTACACTTACCTGGCATCTGCGATAAAGGGGAAGATGCCGTTGTAAAAAAACATGATGGTGAGAACCAACAGCCAATATCTCAGAGACAAAAGCTTCACATCCTGAATCCGCTATAAAAAAACCCCACAAACAATTAACATTAAAAACAACACAAAGACACAATTATTAAATTAGGTTCTAATAATGCTGGGCCATACCACTTTTCGAGATGCCTCTTGCATGGATCCCTCTAAACCCAGCTGCTTCATTCCCACCTTGTCCATAGCGCTCACTATTATAGCCGAGCTGAAGCCCAGAACACACAAAAGAGCTCCTAGAAAACAACAATACAGCATGTTTCACGGTTTTAGAAAAATCACTGCTCAACTGATGAGTTTTTCCATCCATTTTTTAACCTACCGCCCCACAGTGTCCACTGCATCCCAAATTTATCCTCAAACTTCTCAGTGAGGAAGAAGTTCAGGACCGAGCCCAGGCGAGAAAAGGCCAGAGTCAGGCCGAAGGCCAGAGCCAGCTCCTTCCCTTTAAACCAAAAGGCCGTGATGCGGTTCTGAACAACTGAGAAAGACGAGCAGAAGGGGGAAGGTTGGGAGCCTTTCTCTGTGTTGAGATGGTGCCGCTCTTATGGGAACTTACTGGTCAGAGATCCGTTCCCTGATCCGAACAGCAGACGGCCGGTGAGCATGAGAGGAAGCAGGTAAGGAGTTCCTTTGAAGTGGGAGCCCAGCGCAAAAAGGGAGGAGCCCAAAACGCAGAGAAAAGAAAACAGAAACACCCCGACTGAAAAAAATAAAAAAAATAAATTAAATATTAAAAAATTTATTTAAAAACGATTTGCAAACAGATGTAGACTTACAGCGATTTCCCAACTTGTCAATCAGGAATCCTGCAAGAATCACAACTATTGCATTCCTGGTGAGAGAAGAAACACACAAACTATGAAGGAAACTTTTGATTAGTACACATGCAGATAAATCTGTTCAGCTTACGTCCAAGCGTAAATGGCATAAAGAAGATTGTACTGCTGAGGGGTCATCCCCAGTCCCGCCACGCAGTCCACCGTCCCGTTGATTACTGTCGCATTGGGACAGGTGAGGTTCTGTCAGACAAAGACAGGCGACTAAAACGCATCAAACACTGTAAACAAGACTAGATGAGCTTAAAGTCCTACTCTGATCATGTTTTGATCTACTGTAAAAGGGTTCTGTGTTGTTTTCTAGGATATAGTTTTGGTGGAGTGGCAGTAGCTCATTAGAAATCCGCCTCAAAGTTGAGAGCAAGTCTGCCCTGACTTCCCGACATCCATCTATTTATATTCACTCCATGTTAAAAATCCCAAAAAACACAATTTCCACTGGAGTGGGTCTTAAACTCACCCCTTGGAATTGATCCTGCAACACGCTGGGCATGTCAAAGCAGAAGTAGGAGCCGAATGTCAGCAGGCAGTTAAAAAACAGCACCACAAAGCGATAATACGCTGGGAAAACAGCAAAAAAGCATTGTAAAAACAAAATATGGTTTAATTTTTGTCAAAACCTTTAATAAAAGTCTAAAATTTTAAATATTCAAGCATCTATTCTTCATCTTAATTGCTCAGAAAACAGGTAAATTAATTAAAACTGCCTCAGAAAATATTTTTTTCCATACAAATCAAATGCTAGTTTTTTTTTTTTTTTAAAGAGACTGAAGTGTTGATTGGGGAAAAACAAAAGCTGAAATTGATTAATTGAATTTACGCACACAATGGAAAGCAAACATTTAAGTCACATGAGCTCTTTCAAAACAGAAATGCTGACTTGGTCACTCAGTGGCCGACTTTTCTGGGTAACTGTGTAAAAGCTACCAAAGTCACTTGCTTTGTATGTGTAGCTAAATAAAGATAAGCCTTTTTTTTTTTAAGAAACAGCGATCGCATACGTACCTTTCTCTGCCGGCTGCACCATTGTGACATCAAATTATTGCGTTAAAACTTAAATTATTTATTTAAATGCCTAAAATCTGCTGTTGTTTACGTGTAAGCAGACTGTGTCACTGGGTTAGCAGGATACGTAAAAAGTCCACTTCTCCTCTGCGGGCTCCGTCGTAAAACCGCAGCTCTCTAAATCACGCGGATGGTGCTGCTGCTGTTGGATTCAAACGGAAGGACACAGCGCATTCCTTTTAAAATCTGCGCAAACCGGAAATGCTGTTTTTGTAATAACTTTATTGACAAAGATTAGTTGACACATAGGAAGTGCTGCCTAAATGTTGTGTTTAGATTAGAAATAACGTTTTTAACTTCACAATACGCAAATTTTAGAGAGTATTATAGCAATTGCAAATATTTTAATGTCATTTTCACGTTTAACATTGGGTCTGTTACTGTAAAAAGTAATAAATGATTGATAACTTTAGCAAAAAGTAGGCCTAGTACACTTGAATTTTAAGTATAGGTTACTTAAGTAAAGCAAGTCTACTGTAGACCATAGTAAAGGAAATATGGACTACTTACTGAATACCCCTTTAGTCAAAATCAGGACGTTTTAAATTTGCAACATAGTCTATAGACAGTAAATAAAAACGAAATTGTAAGTAAACTGCCCACTTTATTACTTTAAGTAGCCTGGGCTACACATTTTTTTTTTATTAACTTAATTAACTGTTTGCCAAGTGTAAATAATTACAAGATAAATGCATATTTTGTGCCTTAAGATAGTATGATAGATATGAATTATAATTGATTGATCTCTCACTTTTTAATCATGGGAATTGACCAAAACATGCTTTAGAGAGCGCCACCCTCTGGTCAATTTATTTAATTGCATTTGGTCCATAAAATAAAATAATGAAGAGAAAAGTTTTGTTGCAAACAAAAAAGAGACAATGAAATTATTTTTATAAAATTAATTTACTTTTTTAGTTTTAATTGTAAATCAAACCTTACAAATCACGGGTATGTTGGTCAAGGGCTCAGACAGTTCGGACTTAATCCACAGAACAGCAGCTGTGTAATCTGCCCTGTTCACCTGGTGACAGAAGTTAGGGCCACCAACCATATGCTCTTTCTAAGAGTAGACCTGTGATCACTTTAGGTCTTTGCAGACTCAAATAATAATTTAAAGGGTTAACTGGATTTTATTGGTTAAAGTTCCTCCGATCATCTTTTGGTCTATTTTGAATGTGTTTATGAAGTTCTTTAGAGAATGGGCAAAAGTAGATTCCTTTGTAGATAACCTAACATTTGGAAACTTTCTACCAAAGAAAATAATAATTAAAAAAATTATAAATTAAACTGTTGCCTGAGAAGTGTTTAAAATAAACCATATTTCAATCTATTTTTGATTGAACTGAACTGTACACAAAATCCTTAAAATATATCACGTGTGGTAATAAATATATGTTAAAATAATTTCAAGTAGATGTGACTTGTGTATGGGGAAACTATTTGTATATTTGTTTGACTGCATGATAAGCACGTCTTAGAGATATTTTATACTATACTATATATTATATTATTTTATATTTTATTTTATTTTTCTTTCTTTCTTTTCTGTTTAATGTCATATTGTTTTTAAAAAAGCCCGGCATTCCTGGATTTATGTTATTTTGTTTTCTTGTTGTCTGTGTTTCTGGATGGATTTGTTTTTTGTTTTTTTTCTTTTTGATTTACTGCACCTGGGGCCCGTTTCAAGAAGCAGGTTTTGTTGGAACTCTGAGTTTGTGAACTCCAAATTCACCAAAACTCTGAGTTTTCGGTTCCAG
>NC_050530.1:9575254-9597114 GCF_002922805.2 Oryzias melastigma | reverse complement strand
GAGAATTTTGAGTCCAGTGACTCTAAGTTCAGGTTCGAACTCTAAATTTGTTGAACCTGCTTCTTGAAACGGGCCCCTGAAGTCATCTTCTGTTTTTTCCAGTCATTTAATGAAAAAAAAATATGTACATGGAGATTTCGCTGTTTACAAGTGGATGTATCAGAATGGAGTGGAGTACATGTGTCAAAGTCAAGGCCCGGGGGCCGGGTCCAGCCCTCTGGGTAATTCTATCCGGCCCTATAGATCATTTTATCTAATTAGGGTATTTATTGCCCAATGTTATCTTGCTCTCATTTCTAACTCGTTTAATTTTGATAAAATGTATTTTTATGGAGAGTAAAATATTGAAAGTTATTTCAGGTTTAAGTTGATTTATTCTGGAATAATATTTCTGCCTGTTTTTATTCATAGTTATGTTTAAAAGTTACATGTTTTAAAGTTTTTACATTTTAGCTTTAGTGTTCAATAAATGTTAATCTTGTTTTGGATTTTGGCTGCCTGTGCGATTGAGTTTGACACCCCTAGGGAAGAGCCATTGACTGTGAAAAATGTTAAAATGTATAAATGTTCTTATATACAGTCAATGGGAAGAGCAAGGAGCTTGTGGATTGCCGTAGTAGCTTCTACGTCACACCTACGCGCTTTTTCCAATGCCATTTTTTACATTTACTCCTGATTCACAAGGATTTAAATAAACAAAAATAGATTAATTTTCTTCATATATGTCATCCATCGTGAGAAAAATACCACGAGAACATGCAAAAACACAAAAAACACTATTTTAATTTAAGTGGGTGTATGAGAACTTTTAAGCGCGTTTGGTACAGTTTGTCCCTCGGCATATACCGTAGCGGCTGTTTTTGTTTAGTGGTTTGTCATTTCTCCGAGTGTTTAGCAAACTGAAAGGCTTTTTTGTTGTAGTAGTTGTTTGTAAACATGTGAG
Source organism: Oryzias melastigma (assembly GCF_002922805.2). Classification (NCBI taxonomy): domain Eukaryota; kingdom Metazoa; phylum Chordata; class Actinopteri; order Beloniformes; family Adrianichthyidae; genus Oryzias; species Oryzias melastigma. The sequence continues at coordinate 9,596,171 of NC_050530.1, read as the reverse complement.
ATGTCTATGTTGCGTAGAGCTAAAACGTGGGAAATCTCTGAATCCGATGCTAGCGACGATGAATCAACAACAGATCTAGACGTTGATGCTCCCAGCAAACAAACACCAAAGATCGAACCAGAAGATGGTCAGGTTCCGAGTTCAGTCGACAAGTCCAAACCATCTTCTTCAGCTTTATCTCCCCCGAGACCTGGCGGCTCCGGTACACCAAGTCCAACCCGAAAACGCCGGACCAAGGAGGAGATCGAGGCGGACAGACGGAGAGCGGAGGAGAGGAAGGAAGCGAGGGAGAAACTGAGAGCCCATAGGAAGGAGGAGAGGAGGCAGGAGCTGAGCAGGAGGAGAGAAGCTGCGGAGAACCTCAAGAAACTCCGACCAGAGAACTGCATCAAAACCTTCACTATTTCCATTCATCCAGGTGCGTGCTGCGTTCAGGGACACTCGATCCATCAATTGAAACTGGTTTTCTTCCTTCAGCACGTTTATTTGAAGCTCCACAAACGTTTCCTGTGTTGTTTTTGCAGATCTTCTGCAGGATGAAGGCTGTGACTTCTTGCTGGAAACTCTGGTGTGTTTGGAGTGGAGGTTCAACATTGATGAGCAGCAGATCCCTCACAGCATCACATGGACCAGAGATGAGCTTCAGGTATACTTGATATTCAAAGTACCTGACATTTATTTATTTATTTATTTTACTCTCATTTGCTCGTTAATTACTATTTCCTGTCTTGACTTTTAGGAGGGGGGAGAAGGCCAGATCTCTGTAGAAGATCAAATTGTTCTCGTTCTGTCTGCAACTGACTTTATAGACATGGTGACGTCTGTGAAAAAGGTGATCAGGCTTTATATTCTGTTTAAAAAACACTTCCTGCAGCTTTTAATTGCAACGTCAAGTTGGCGTCTCCCCGTTCTTGCTGTGCTCCTTTTGCTCTGCAGATGCTGGACAATGTGGAGGAGACCGGAAAAGAGAGCATCCTTGTTCCTGTTTTGGAGAGTCTCAACCAGGATCCCAGGAAGGTGGTCACTCTGCTGGTGATAGATTCTGAGAGCAGGTCAGTGACTCCATGAATCGTCAATAACAGGAATATGATGGATTTATCTGTGATAAGCTCATTTTGCCAGTTAGATTAAAGATCGATTTCTACAATTCACAGTTTTCTTTTTTTCATTTGCTGTAATCTCAATTTTTAACAGCTTTCATGCACACTCTTGTAAATACTCATAAACATCTTTTAAGATTTGAAGTGTTTATAATGTAAATGAAGGGCAGAAAACTTGAGTATTTGATGCATAAATGTGTTAATTTGGGCAGCCTAGCAGTATTTATTTAAATACGGCCTTCTAATTTAATGAAAAAAGATCAAATTGTTTTAGTTTAAAGCTCTTTTTTGTGATCTTAAAATTGATTTGACTTATTTAGATAAATATATTTATCAACAGAGTTGCATTTTGAACTGGAAAGAAGTGTAATATAATATATTAGAAAATAATGTTTTTTGTAAAAAAAAATGTTGAAATATCAAATTCTGTTTTATATTTTAGTGTTTTTATGATTTTTTTAATTAACCTGTAAATGAATTAGCTTCAATTCTTTGTTATCTGCAGGACAATGACTTATAATGAACCGTTACTCTCAGAGGATCTACAATCTGAATCAAGGAGGGCAAATCTGGACATCGAGGAAGTATGTTTAATCTGGATAATTTATCAAATTAATTTCTCAATTTAACTTTTTCATATTTCTTAAGGTTTTGGTGTACCTCCAGCTCTATAAAAACATCTCTTTGGTCTTCCTGGATGACTGGAAGGACGTCACAGACCACGTGTGTGCCGTCACCAAGGCATTATCAAAACGCCCTTTCAAGTAAGCATCCCTCTTGGCTTTTTTCCTCCATGGTTTGGGTCGTTTTTACCCAGAAATCTCCTTGCAGACTCCTGACGGAGAGGGCGGAGCTTCCTTTTTGCGTGGACGGGTCGTGGGCCAGCGGCGCTCGGGTGGAGAGGGACGGCTCCGGGCTGATTCAGGTGTGGGGTAAGCAGATCCAGCAGCTGAACCGAGTCAGTCCTGCCGTGGCCTCCACTGTCACCAAATCCTTCCCGTCGCCTCGCCTCCTGCTGCAGGTAAATTCATCCGTCTGTGGAACGAAAACCACAATTTAAAGAGATCTAATTTAAAACTGGATTTAAGGCTTACCAGAACTTGGACTCAGAGGAGGAGAGGAAGAAGATGTTGGCCGGTCTGCTGGTGAAAAACGGAGGAAAAGAGCGACGCATTGGACCCGATATATCAGCCAGAGTCTATCGCTGCTTCACAGCCCAGAACCCTCAGCTGGTTCTGGACTAGACTAGTCGTATACAGCAGAACAACCAACCACGTTTTCTTTCTATGAAAGCACTATTAGCACAAACTTAAAAATGTAATTAAATATGAAAAGTATTAAAATATTTGCCATGCAAAAAAAAGTGGAACTTTCTGTTTGTGTGCATAAAAATGAGATTAAACTGGAGTTTTGTGGTGTTTAATGTTAAATAAGAAGGTTTATAATAGAGAGAATAAATGTAAATAGAAAAACATGTAACAGCACAACTGAAGCTGATATTTAGCAAAAAAACGTCTTAAAAAATACTCCAAAAAAGTCTGTTAACAGTATGAAAAAAAACAAAAACAGCTGCTTCTGTTCAGAGTCTATCCCTGAGAATACATAAGATAAAAGTGTTTTTGTATCCTTAGAGTCTAGTCTTCAACTCTCACACAAAGACAGTAAATGGCATATTTTAAAAAAAACACAAAAAATTAGATCGATTGGACACTTCTAGACGTGTAAAAGTTCATTTTTTGCTTGGAGCACAGACAGCAGAAGGAGGTGAGGATGATGATGGCAGTGGTAGAATATTGGCGGCTCTGAGGAAGGAACCGGTCATGTCCAGCGGCATCTCTTGCACTGATAGTCCTCGGGCTCCGAGCAGCAGCTGTCGTAGTCGCTGCTGGGGGGAGTCGGGGGGCAGCGGCAGGCGCCGCGCTCAGTCTGAGGTGCCATGTGACACGGGCACAGATACACGTCCGTTTCTGAAAGGGTTTCGGAGTAGGGGCCGGGCGAGGAGCAGGCACTCATTGTGGACGCGGGGCTGGAGGTGGAGCTCGGGACGGGGCTTGGCGGGAGGCTGCCCTCCTCCTCCTCCTGGGCGTCCTCCTGCGAGTGTGTCTCCCGCTCTGAGGTGCTGCTGGTGACGCTGAAGATCCAGAAAAGCTGTGTTTGGAGGAGGGTGCGCAGGCCGGGGGGCAGTTCTAGAGCACCGACTACGTCGGGGCAGCAGGGTAACATTCGGCGCAGGCGGGCGCAGCAGAGGTACTGCAGGGAGGTGGGAGTGTAGCAGGCACGGACCACCTTCATGCTGCTCTTAGCTGCTGTGGAGCACACCATGGGGTAGAACTTCTTATTCTGCAGGTTGGTAGCAGCAACACCTGCAGAGTATCAGAAAAATATTCTCAAAATATATAAAAATAAGCACGAAAATTAACAGATACGTTTTTACAAACACACCTATGAACTGTCGGTTGTGGTAAAAGCTCAAAGTGCCGTGCCACGTGTCCAAGTGCACTCCTATGATGGACCCCTGACCAAACCGAGGGGAGAATTTCACTTTGTCCCCTTTGTGTTGAAGCAGACCTTCATCCATACAAAAAAAAAGGTTATTTTGTTTGCTCAAAGTTTTAAACTACTCCTCATTCCAAAAACTTTCACCTGTGTAGGAGAGACCCCAGCTGTCTTCATCATGGCCCAGCAGGCTGCCAAAGCTGTACTTGAACTTATCCAGGTTCACCTCAGAAGTTCCGATCCCCACCATCTTCACCCACAAACAAATCAACAAATGTCTCAATCCTCGAGTCGGGAGGGATTTTAAACATTATTTAAAGACCCAGTCCAATAAAAAATGTGTTTTTGCAGCATTTTTTTAATAATGGAGGACACATATAAAGAAAAATATGCTCAAAATTGCATTTCTGGGTATTTCTTTATCCAAATTGTTGTGAATGCAAAAATACAGTTGGAAAAATATCCTTTTTGCACACAAGTTTACCGGCTTTTCTCCATTTCTGATGCACTGGTGTAGAACTAGATCCAAGCTGGTATCTGGTCTAAAACTGTACGACTAGATAGCTCCAATATTACTATTTGTTTCACTGGTAATGTTAGGTTGTGTAGGTGATGGGAAAGGGGGCGGGATTGCTCCGCGCTAACACAACTCGGAGACAAATTTCTAATGCATGCCTGCAGCTCTGCAAAAAATGGCATAATCATGATTAAAAGACACTTTAGTTTGATCGGAGTGGGCCTTTTAATATGTCTGGATCGTGCTAACCATATCTGTGCCGTAGACCGGAGACGTCATCTTCACTTCCCAGTAGTGCTGGCCTTCGGAAAGCTCCTTGTGGCCGCGGATGGCAGCGGTCCCACAGCTGTAGTCGGAGTGAAAGCTCACTTTTCTGCTGTCTCCGCTCAGGAAGGCTCCAGAGGACTTGTACTGCTCGTCCCAAACCCAATCCAAAACTGGAAAATATAAATCCCAAAAGATTAGATTATAGAAACAGCTATGGGATCAAAGGTCTAAGATGTGATCATAGTAAAAAAAAACTGTTCTTTCTTACCAAAACAAAAGAAATAAACACAAAACTGATCATAGAATTGCACAAAATACTCTTAAAATAGCATCAATCTCTGTTTGTAGTAATGCAGAACAGGACTTTTTATTTTAATTTTTTTACAAAAGCTCACAAATTTAGCCTGTTCTATGGTCTTCTCTACAGAAAGACAAAGTTTCTTCTATGATTTATCACATTAAATATGCCAAAGAAGTATTTTATTCATTGTGATGGCATTTTACAATGTCAACTATGATATGAAATTATTGGATTAATGAGATAAAATTGAATACAAATTGTTATTTATTTTGTTTTTTTTCTGTTCCATAAGGATAGAATACCTTAACATTATATTTTTTTTCTTTTTTTTTTCTTTACAAATAATATTTCTTTACACTTTAATAGGTCGGGAGATGCTAAATTTAAAACAATTCCAAATTTACATTAAAGTGTGAATTCTGTTGATAATATTAGGACTCAATAGTACTTTACTGATGTCTAGGGTTGGATTGATAAAAGATTAATCAATCCGAATTCATTTAAGCTTAATAGATCAATAGTGGATCCATAAAAGTAGAGATTGATTTAACGCATAAAGCTGAAGTCCACTAGCTTGATGCTAACGTATAATGGGATTTCCCATAGAACGGCTAATGCTAATGTGAACATGAAGCATACATTTTCCAAATTCTCTTAAGGAAATATTGTTTTACATTAACCATTTGTAGTCAAAAGCACAGTTTTTCCTGATAGTTTCTTCTTCTTCTGGAATACAGTGTAATGCTATAGCACGAATGCCACCTAGTGGCCAAACTGAAATGTCCTCCAGGAAAGGCATAACAATTGTATGATTTTAACAATCTCATTATAATTTCACTAATAAATGTTACAGTATGTGAACTGTATTAGATTAATATATTCAAAACAAACATATATAGATTATTAATCTATTTTTAGACAAATGTGTCTTAATGTGTTAACCGTGTAATTTCAAAATTGATTTAATTGAGTGGATAGAAAGAATTGAAAAAAAAAATGTAATAAATTCTGTAAATTATTAGCCAGTCCAACTCATGTTCATCATAAATCCTCCTTTTTTTGTTGGGTGTTCTGCTTACTGTGATCCTCGTCTTCACAGAGGTCTTCACTGCTAAGGCCAAACGCCAGATTGAGCTCTTCCTGTGGTTTGTAGGAGTAGAAATTCTCCCCCAGCAGTGGAGGAGTGCTGGGCAAAGCCACTACGTCTGAAGCAGTCTGCGATCCCGCCAAATAATCCACCTCTGACTCCAAGTCACTGATCTGCTTGGCACAAATACAAACAGAGTCTGGCGTTGGCGCCACGCTTCAGGATTTCACATAGTAGCAGTTGAATTCATATGAAAGTTCCTTAACAAGCGAATGACATATTTTGATTTTATTCCAAAAGTAAATATTTCTCATAATCTCCAGCACTACAGTCTCACCTCCGTCACCAGTTGCTGGTCCCATTCTTCTCTGTCGGACATCTTGACGTCTGTCATGACATCCGCGTCCTGCTGCGTCTCACTCCAGACCAAATGCTGGCCTCTGCTGTTCCTGCCCTTCCTCAGCATGGAAGCCCTGCAGACACCCACCTGATGACCAGCTGGCATGCAAGCAGGACGCCACATGTTCTTGTTATTTATGGCCCATGGGGTCAGTGTTAATCCCCTAGCTCGTATTCTCTTCATTTTTTGACTTTTGAACTGCAACATTTTGCTCAAAACAACATTTTTGGAAGAAAAAATGCACCACATTGTCCGCTTTTTCTTGAATGTTTCACAAACCCGCCAAAGCGCTCCAAGTAGGTCACTTTAACAATCTGTTTGCTGTTCACTTGAGTATGCTCACAAGTTCTCAGTCAATACGAGGCTGGAAAACTCCCCATGTGGAAATGCTCTTCGTCACCTACATACTGCTCCTCTCCTGTTACAATCTGACCCATATGTCTCAGTTGGCTGCATCAAGTTTTATTTACACGTGCAGGATATCTGAACCAAACCTCCTGTGGTGTCTCTGCTGCAGCAGCAGGTCAGCTTATTTTGATGACTCAGCTATAATGGGATTGTTTTTAAAATATTTCTCTAGGAACTATTTATTTTTTCAATCTCTCTCGTCAGTGATCTGTGCTACTTACAAGTAATCTCTTTTTTTTCTCCAGTAAAAACAAGATAACTATTGACTTATTGAATAAAACAGCTGACAAGCGTGTTTTCTATGTATTTTTTGCATATTTACCACCTCAGCAAAATCAAAAAGGAGACTTAAAAATATTCTAATCAAAAAATATAAGCAACAATAATCATATGATTCCCATAAGTTCTTTATATCAACTGAATTTTATAACTGGTACCCTTCAGTGTGAGCACAGCAGCTGGTGGCAGCAGCTCTGCAAGCAGGTGCAGAAGATAATTGCCATGAATTTAGGTTAGTTCGTCTAGAACAGGTACTCTTTTAATTGGGCCTTACCCTAAATACTGGAGCATCATCTGGAGGTCTGAGTCAGGACACTGTCTTAGTGAGTCCTGTGCTGCTGCTGCACATGACTTGAATTGAGTTCACTTCAGAGGCAGCAGTATGAACAGTCTTCAAAACACATAAATAATTATATCATTTACTGAGGATTGTTTCTAAGGCTGAATATAATTTTTGAATAAGATCTATTTCATTATTTATAATGAAACCCAACAATTACCAGTCAAACTGTTGCTTTAACATACTTCTCAACTACACTTCTGTATTTAGACTATATGATAAACAGTTAAATCAATGTTCTCACCTTGTAGTAGAGTATTCCAAAATGCGGTGTTGCAGTGTCACATGTGAGTTTCAGACTGCCTCTATATCCGTCGGTGTGACAGCTGCAGCATGCACCCTGTCCCACTTCGCATCAGAATTGAGGTAAACAGAACTTGGTCACGCCCTCTCTGAGTTTCTATTGGATACAACCCGCGCGGAGGCGGGACTCAAGGTCTTTATCTGGATGCCTTTACATATAACGGTACTTCGAGCGTAATTTTTGACACATAGCGTGAACTGTATTTTTTTAGGGGTTATATAAAGTTATTTTGAATTGTTCCTATTGAATTACCGTCCTTTTTAAAAAAGACAAAAAAGAAAATAAAAAAAGACACCAACTTCGAATTTTTATTTAAAAGAAATTGGACATAACTTATTTAAATATGCTATTATAAATATATTATCATGAAAATTAATCACAAGGATTATTTACTTAGAAATAATACACCCTACTGTCGAACTTTTTAATATCTTTATCACTGAGTTAAAAGGTACTACCGTGTGTGCAGCACTTGAAAGCACCATTTTATACACTGAAAGCCTATTGGTTGTTTTAGATGAAGGGTGGGGCTAAAACTCCTAATCTGTGTTTTGATTGGTGTTCGACGTCCACTTCGTTGTGTATCTTCCGGGTGCACGTTGTAGCCGCAATAAGTAGTGTTTTTCTTTTATTTTGACCATGGAAGACGGCAATGGTAGGTATAGACAACAAGTTAACGTAAAATATGTTGTTAATTTTTAGACAGTGTTGTTATAACAAGAGTTTTGTGTTTGTGTTGTGAGATAAATGCCAACCTAGCTTACTTTGTTAGCTCACGCTAACTGTGGCTACAGAAGTTTTATGATATCCGGAACTGACTAGCTAATAATCAATGTTTTTTGTATCCACATTTAAGAGATTTCTGAAAGACTCGTATGTCACTTGAGAACTTACTTATTATTTCGAATACTCTAGAACTAAAAATGTAGCCTTCGATATTCATCCAGCACCAGTTATTGACACATTTTGTTGTTTTCGTTTTATTCTGATTTTAATTGATCATTTTCCTTTTCATGTGAGATGGAAACCTGGCTCTGGTGAAGCACGTGGTGTTGGTACTGTCAGGAAAGGGGGGAGTGGGAAAGAGCACCATTACCACAGAGTTGGCTCTGGCCCTCAAACATGCAGGGAAGAAGGTGAGGAGCTGCGGGTAAAACAGCCTCAGCACCCATCTTCAAACATTTGTAAATCTCTGTGGTCCTCAGGTTGGCATCCTGGACGTTGACCTCTGTGGTCCCAGCATCCCTCGCATGCTGTGTGTGGACCGTCCGGACGTCCATCAGTGTGACTCTGGGTGGGTTCCCGTCTACACCGATGCCCAAAAGAGCCTGGCTCTGATGTCTATTGGTTTTCTAATGGAAGATCCGGATGAGGCAGTCGTATGGAGAGGACCAAAAAAATCTGGTAAAGCCATAAAACATGTCATGTTTTATTCCCAGGATCTTTGGTAGTTTTGTTCTTGAACTTTTTTTTATTTGTCTGGCAGCAATGATTGGTCAGTTTGTGTCAGATGTCGCGTGGGGGGAGCTAGATGTCCTCCTGGTGGACACGCCGCCAGGGACATCTGATGAGCATTTGGCTGTCGTGGAAAACCTCCGAAAACACAGAGTAGATGGAGCCATCTTGGTAACCACACCTCAGGTGGGAGATAGTCATAAACTTAAATTTACTAAGGTGAAGATTTAGGTTTAAAAAACATCAAATGATGCAACGAAGAAAGACAAATGACCAAATATATTTCCTTAAGTCATATGCAAAGGTGTTGTTCTGCAACTTCAACACTGACAGACGAGCTGGCATTAAGTATTCATGGTTTAGGAGAAAAGCTGTGAGCCATTTTACTGTGTTCAGCTCTGTATTGTGTCGTCTTCTACAGGCGGTGTCGACTGGGGATGTGAGACGAGAGATCACCTTTTGCAAGAAGACAGGTGTTCGGATCCTTGGCATTGTAGAAAACATGAGCGGCTTTATTTGTCCACATTGCTCTGTGAGTTAAGCTTTATATAAATGTTGTAAAGCAGTTATGACATGCAGCTTTAAATAAATATAGTCAAATTATGGTCATGTTTTTATTATTGCTTTGTTCAGAGTAAATGTTTTTTTTTGTAGGAATGCAGCAACATATTTTCAAAAGGTGGCGGTGAGGAGTTGGCCAAACTGACTGGATCAGTGTTTTTAGGTAAGTCAAATGAAATGCAATGCAGTTCAGTCTGTGGCCACAAGGTGTCACTATCACCCCACTTTTTTCCTGGTGACATTTCAGCTACTAGATTAATTTACCCAGTTTAGTTCCATCTAAGTGAAAGATGCAACCAACTGGACTTTGTTTATGTGCGACTCCTTTAAAAAAAAAAAAGCTGATCCAGATTCTGGAGTAGCATGTGTATTTAAGAAACAAGACATCAATAATTCTTAGTGTAATTAAGAGATTACTTTCTCAGTGGCTACTTACCTAATTTGAAAACTAATTTAGTAAGTACAGATCAAGTTTGTTTACCCTGCAACAAGGAGAAGCTTGCTTTACCAAATAGTAGACCTTTTCTTTAGTCAAACGTTAGTCCTAAAAAAATAGGTTTTTACTATCTAGTTATTGATATGGTTCATTTTCTTTGGCTGCAGTGATTTTTGTCCTCATTTCAGGCTCCGTGCCCTTGGATCCTCTCCTCAGCGCCAGCGTAGAAGAAGGCAAAGACTTTGCAGAGTCATTTCCTGACAGTGCCACATTCGGTTCCATCAGCAGTATTTCTCAAGTTCTGCTCAACAGTCTTGAAACTGAATGACACAGTCGAGCTTTAATTTAGTTTTTGTACATAACATGACTAAACATAAATCATTTTTCCATCTCTGATCGTGTCATCACTTGTTTTGTTTTGCCCAAAGCACAAGATTTGTTTGGCGTTATCAGTGCTGCATTCGCAGTTCCTGCGGTTTTAAGACTTCTTCTGCCGCTCGCCAGAAGATAAACGCAGTAAAACTAGAGGAACCTTTGACTAATGGTTCTGGAATATACAGTCAGATGGCCCACATAAAAAGAGAACAGTAAAATCAGGCTGTACTGAAAACAATATATTGCCTAGAAGCCAAACTAAGTTGGAATCTTGTTTAATTGGAGATGTTCACAATGACACTAGATAACTTCAACCAGTACTTGTACAGGGTTGACCGGCTCGTCAGTAAAATGCTAAACCAGCAGTTTCATTTCCAGGATTCAAATCCAACTGCCTTAAATACAAAACGAACAAAAAAAATCACTCTACTTACAAGAAAACCAATGCTTGGGTTTTCTTAGTCATACATCCACATGTAGACATTACTTTTGAATCATGGGTAAATTTTCTGCAAACTCATCCCAGCAGCAACAAAACCTTCAACACCATGCAGGACTTTGATACAACTACAGCTGAATGTGGACAAAATGAAAAGATGGAGAGATGAGATGTGGAAATTACACTTGTGAGACCCAACGTGGGCACACACACCTTTAATGCAAACAGGTACTACAGGTAAACACACTGGTCTGGAAATGTTTGCGTAATGATTAGAGTACAGCTACACACAAAACTCTCACTCCACCAGCAACATACTAAAGGCAATCTTAATCGAACCAAAAAAATTACATCCGGAGGGATTCCAACAACTTTTCACAATTACCCACAGTGCATTAAATCTATATGGATATGTATATATTTATATATGTATATATCATGGACAATTTGTTTTCATTTAATAGTTCAATGAACATATTTATAAATAAAAACAGTGGAAAAAAAAAATTGTCCATACACAATTTTCTTTACAAACAGATTCTCAAGACTTATTCAGAAATTACATCAACTCCCAAGTTGATAGAGGAGGAAAAGTGCGGCCCTGTGGTCAGCTCTTACAGACCCGAGGCTCAGCCGCCTCGTTTGGCCTCAAAGCCCAAAATAAGTGGAGGGAAAAATTATTATACAGTTTTTTTTAATACCACGCACACACACATACAAGACGAACAAATCACTACATTGCGCATTTACAAGTTGACTATCAAATTGGGATGACTGTACACATCGTTATGATAAGACCATTGGATGTTTTTTTTTTTTTAAACCCCAGATTCACTTCTTTTATCTTGTGTGGCAATTTTTTTCTTTTTTCCCCCCAGCAGCAACTTAAATGGGTGATTTTTGTCGAGGAGACGTCGAGCGTTTACTTCGTGGAGAGAATAAGAGCGACGATGAGCCCGTAGAGACCCAGGACCTCAGCAAAAATCAAGATGAGGATCATGCCCACAAAGAGCCTGGGCTGTTGGGCTGTGCCCCTCACACCTGCGTCTCCCACAATGCCGATCGCAAAGCCTGCCGCCAGCCCGCTGAGGCCCACACTCAGCCCCGCTCCGAGGTGCAGGAAACTCCTACACATAGATGCACGTTAGTCAGCACAATTAGGTCATATTTCACACGACAGATCCTGCTTAATTTTGTTCATGATTCCACAAATGTACTGGTGAAAACTGCAACAAAACTGAAAGTTTGTCAAACCACAGACAGGAAGTAAATCTAAGGGGTTTGGCAACACTGGGAGGTTTTTCATTCAGTCAAGTGGTTTTATTTTAACTATTAGAAGTAAGTTGACTAAAACTAACTTACTTATAAAGGCTGATGTTCTCAGCAACGTTGTTGGCAATCAGCACTGCTACTACCAAGCCATAGATGGCTATGATACCCGCCATGACCACTGGGATGATTGACTTCATGATGAGCTCCGGCCTCATCACGGACATCGCAGCGATGCCTGTGCCGCTCTTTGCTGTGCCATAGGCTGCTCCCAAGGCTGAAAGGAAACAGAAATTAAGATTATTCTCTAACTGAAGGCGACGTGACAGCTGGAACATTGAAGAAGAATAAAGCAGAAGTGAAATGAAAAATGGGGCAAGAATTTCAACAGCTTTTTTTTACTGCAGCGAAAGAAAGAAAAAACCCAAATACCGCATCTGGGTAATTTCTCGGTTTCAAAAGCAAACCAATGAAACTGATGTAGTTATATAAAAACCTAGAAACCTAAAGACAAAACAACCCAAAATTGGTTTCAGTTAAATAAAAAAATAGGAAGCCGCTAGCATTTCACCCTGAGGCAGTATGGGTACAGTGTTATCTGCACGCTATAATAACGTCCAGCCAGCATCACTGCAACACAAAAAAAAGCTTCCTCAGCAAGCCAAGATCCGTCAACTATGACGCACAAGAGAAGGAAGGCTCAGTGCTGCTTACTCCAACGGGGGAAAAATAAGCCTAAAAAAATCTAAACTACTAAAAGCTTGTATGCCAGTTTGATGAGGATTTGCAGATTAGGTCATATTTTAATACAAACATGGCCAGTTAAAACATGATGTGTAATGAGGCAGATTAGAGCTTGTTTGACAAGATTATTTGTCAAGAATTTTTCAAAACACAGCAAAAAGAGCAATACCCATTAATTATTCTCAAACTTGATTATTTAACCACTAAAAAATATATATAACCTTCACACTTAACCAATCTAAATATTAAATAAAAACAAAAGAGGAGAATTTATCTTTTTGTGGCTTCTTCTGATCTCCGTTGACAGATGAAAATGTTCCCAACAAGATGCTTCCTTGGAACTATACAGCCAACATACTGATGATGATTAAATGTGAACAGAGATCATCAGGAGGGAGGCAGCCTTGTTCATACAGCCGGAGGTGCCCTGTATTACATTTGCTTGCTTTTCTGTTTTCACGTCAGCAGGAGACGGTTCTGGTAAAAACAGAACCAGCTTAGCAACAGTTCAGATTAAAATCACTCCTGCTGGTATGAAAATTTGTGCAATTTTTAGAAAATTGTTGGCAAAAAAAAAATAAGCATGACACAATGTGGTTGGCAGACAGACTTTGTGGTTAAGAACAATCAAAGGTCCCCTGATGAGTGGTAAACCAGGAAACATCGATAACCTTTAATATTTTAAGCTCAGTCCTAGTGTTTAAATAATTAATCTTTCCAGGTCATGTTTAATACGGTGCCTAACGCACTAACCTGCTCTCATCTCTGAATAAACAGAACTACATGAATCCATATCATTAAAATTGATGTATGGGAGGGAGGTGTCTGCAGGTGTGGAGGCAGAAGCTCTGGGGTTTAATCCTAATCCTCTCATCTTAGGTGAACAGCTTTTAGCATTTTTCCTCTGCAGAAGCTGGAATATGGGATACCCTGTGACGTCTTGGGATGTCACAGTAGGAGGTGCTTAATGATCTTGCATGCGATAATCTCACAAGACACAAAAGGTTCAACATGAATACATAATGTGCAGATAAGGGTTTGTTGGACTTTCCTTTTAAAAGCTGCACACTGGGCAATGAGGTAAAGACAAACTATTAGATTGTGCACTTCCACTGGAAACGTATTCTAAATCGTCACCATGTGTAGACCCTATGATTTAAGAAAAAAAAGCAATGTTTTAAATATATATAAAAAAGGAAGAATTAATATGAGGCATAATTTTTTTAGAGAGAATGCTATTCTTAAGCTACATTCACACTACCTTCTTGCATCGCTAAGCACGTTTCTGACCGTTTTTGGACTACGAACAAAATGAGCAGTCAATGAACATCAGTTGGAAGTTAAGCCAGGTTGAACTTTGACCAATCAGGGACTAGGGTTTGGTAGTGACGCATGGATGGCGACCCTTTCATTCATGGAAGTACCAACTGTTTGAAGATCGATCGTGAAGGAGAATTTAATGGCCAGATGAAATTTTATGACATCAAGTCGTTCATATATTTGAGTAGAGCTGTGAAAGAAAAAGTCTGGTGCTAGGTTTCCACAAATTTGACATTTTGCACCTCGCCCTTTTCCAAATGTTGGTGGCAGACACGCACTAGTGAACAGTAGAAAAAGAGGAAGCCGCTCCTCGCTTGACCAGTGTGAACAGACTAAATCCGGTACAAACTAGGGCTCCCACGACTCGTTGTCGACTAATTGACTATTAAAATAGTCGACAATATTATAGTCGATTAGTCGTTACTTTATATTATGACCAAAGTTGTGAGCGTCCAGCACCATAAAATGTCCTTTTTATATGTGAAAAATAGTTCCTTTTTTCAGATGCTGACCACATTTGATTTAATCTTGTTTTAATACATCAAGCTAAAGAAGGAAAGAGTGTACGATTCATTAAAGGTTTAATAAACTATCATCTTCAGTTTTAGGTGGTTTAAGGCTTATGATGGTTAAAATGTTTGTTTTACATCCACTTTGTGCATCATCCGATTAGTCGACCAATCGGAAAAAATAATCTGTGGCACAATAGGTCTCAAGTATGCAATATTAATTCACTTCTTTAAAGAAAAATACATCAGTAAACAGGCTAAGATACAACAAGAAAGAATCACATGACTCCAGTCTAAGCAACTTCTGCACTATGGATATAAAACTCCAACAAAGTACTCATTTTCTTTATTTTAAAGTAATACACACACTAGAATTAACTCACAAAATCTACTGAATACTCCAAAAAATAAAGGACTTTAGTAGTAGTCTCATTATACTCTAGTACTGGCAATATATACTGGCAGTTTATTCCACCACTCACCGTCACATCTCCTTTCAACTAAGATCTGAATTTCATTAAATACTCCAACTGTCACTTTACTAGATTAAAGCTAGGAAAACAGGAACCACACAGATGCCACAATTTCCCATTACCACACATAAAAATGTAAATTACTGAAAGTGTTCTGTAAACTGTTAACTTATTGAACTTCTTTAAACATGTCAGCTCATACTTCTTTTTTTTAAAGATGAAGTGTATTTAAACGAATCATCGTCTTAAAAAGCATAGGTTTTCTGTTTATAAGTGAACCAGTCATGTCACATGTCTTACAATGAATCAAATCAATGTAAACTGTGATTTCAAACATGAGCAGCGACTAACAGATTGTGAAATCCATTAATATTATAAAATATAAAGTTCCTGCAACAAGTAGCACCATTAAATAATGCATATTCATACGAAAAGGAGATCAAACCTATATTGCTGTGGAAGCTAAAAGGCCAACTCAAGTCACTAGTCTCATGTGAACATCATGTGACCTCGTGTCATACCTCTGAGCAATGAGGAAGTCAACCAGCTGAACCTAGTTACTAAAGGCAATTAATGTTTTAAAGAGGTGCGTTTTTCCACAAGCCATTTTGCGTTAAAATAAATGCCTTTACATATGAATTTATAAGTAAAAATACAAATTATGGTTGGACTACTTTGGCTTCAGAATCAATACACTTGGTCGATCGCTGCTTTTGAACATTAGTTCAAGCTACACCTTACAACAAACTTAAAACGATTACAATCTTAAGATGGCAACCATATTTTAATTCAAACTTTCGATTATCAAATTTTAATTTAAAACTAAGTGTTGTTTTAAAGACATTTTAAGATTTGTTTCCTCCGATTTAAATGCACGTATTTGAACGCGGCTAGCATTTAAGCTAACTTGTGTAGTCGTCATCAGCTGGTTAACTAGCTTTGACAAGTCTTGTCCTCTGTGCTTCCTATATACACACTTCCTCCTAAAATTTAGTTAAACAAAATTAGCAGGTCAATACAAATACAATATATGTATATTTTGTTGGTAAAACTAAATAAAAAGGCAGCATTAGAAAAGGACTGCAACGTTAGCTAAGCTAACAAATTAGCTACAACTGCGCCCTAGAGAGAACCAAGGTTGACAATATCATTAAATGACTTCTTAAGATATATATAATTAAGCATGAGCATAACCATTTTACAAAAAATCGCTTTTAATAAGGAATTGTAGTATTTACCGCTGAACACCATCGCCGCAGAGGCACCCATCACTGCGAAGAACGGCGAGTATTCTGGGCTTTGGCTCGACATCCTGTCTAACACGCTAACTCACAGCAAAAAAATAAACTAAAAGTACAAAATAATCGGTTTTCGTGAGTTTAAAAAAATCGCACTTAATGGAGTCAATTGAAGGCCACAGACGTGTTAAGCAAAAGCGGGTAAAACCGAAACCGTGCGGCCACCTATCTAACCGTGTGGAGGGGGACAGTCACGACTCTTCTGATAAATACCCGGCGCAGCAACACAAAATGGCGAGGCGGAAAGTATCACCTGACCGGTCGTTCGGACAAAACCACTTCGTTTTGTAGTGAGGGCGACGAGGCGGAACAGCGATTATAAAAACAGTTAAAAATTACAAAAATGCTTATGTGTTCTACAAATTACATGAATGAATTTATTTTTAATGTACACATATTGTATCGTATTTCAATAATTTTAAAAAGGCAACCCCTTTAAACATTTCTAGGTTAGTAGACACCCCCGTCAAAAGCAAATTTGGTATACTCGACTGCAGGCTTTCCCTTTGATATCTACGTATTCACCTTTCAAAGGAAGAACAATTTAGTGGATGTACTATGATAGACAGAGTAAATCTAGGGATTGATTTTACAAATGAAGGCATCAAATAATAAAAATAATAAAATTTTAATTTAGAAATTTCTGTAAAAAACATGTTACAGCTAAAAATATTAAAGTCAATACCACACCTCATAAAATACATTGTGTTTTAGGGAATATAATAATAAAATCCACTTATATATACATAATTTTGCTGTGTCACTCCACATCTAAATGAATAGAGAAGCAATGCAATGATGTCCTTTCCCTCCTTCTTTGATGACCCCTTCTTCCTTCTGCATTGCCAGGTCATTTCAACGCCACACATCCCCTCCCCCTGAATCACGGAAAAGCCCCAATCCTCGTGATGCACGTCTCCAGATGCATCATAAGCACCCTTCCTTCCAGACTCATTGGCTAACATTTTTCTGTCAGCCCGAGGCCTCGTTTTGCAGCTAGGAGCGTGCATCCAGCAACAGGGATGCACTGATAAAGAGGTCACAGAGAATCAGATGTTTTGTTTTCTCTTGTGACTGATTGAATACTATTGATTAAGGTTTCTAATACATGTAATCTACTCTACCCAGAATGCATTTCCCTGTTGCTTACACACTGCATTTGTCAGCTCTTTGTAACGTGATCGCTTATGTTCCCACGCAGTTGTTTCCTGTTTGTTTTGGGTGATTCCTCTTATCCCAGACTGGCATTAAGGAGTGGGCTGTAAGGATGTACCCTCCCTATTTTTCCACAGCCTGCACTACTTGTTCAGTTTGTATGTGCCGTCAGAGTAAGCTGCATTTTTGTTGAATCCTAAACACGCTAAGCTTCTCTCAGATTTGTTATTTTTCCTAATTTGATGAACATTTTTTTTTTTTTTTTACAGATGCAACAAAGCTTAGAAAAAGGGTGATTCATCAGTTGTAAACACATGGCATCGTGGGGCGGGGTGGTCACAGAAAGACCCATCTCAGTGTAGTCTTAAACACTTAAGCATCTTACTCCTCGAGCCAGGAAAGCAAGGTTTTCAGGAGATGTGCCAGACCAACACCCAAAGGAGGAGCTAAAAATAGACGTGCATGTGCGATTAGCCGAGTGTGAATCCTGAATGAACGGTCTTGGAAAGACAGAGTCGGAGCCTCTTAATGTAAAGAGGGAATTACGATAGCCCTTTTACTATTTGATGCCACGCATTAGGCTGAGACACACCCATCATAAATGAATAATACATTTCTATAGACGATGATGTACTGAGAGATTTTTTTTTTTTTTTGCAGGTGCATTTAATAAAACGTCTGATGCACAGATCAATTTTAATTCAGACTGAAGTTAAGCCTCCGTGATGTGAGTTCGACAGCAGATATTTCTGTTGTAGACGAATGACTCACTACGATGAAATGTTTTCCAGACATGTTCATCGTCAACTTCCACAAAAGCATCCAAACAAAAATAGAAAATATGCCCCAAGAAGGACATAGGAGTCATTCTAGTCGTGTACTTTTAGTGGTTTAAAGCAAAAGATTAATGGAATTTTTCCTGTTATAAAACAGTTCTGAGAGTTAATCAAAGGAACTTTGACTTTTCCATTCTACTCAAAATAAATAAAGCACTGCGCTTCTAAGGTTAATGGATAATAATAGCAAACACGATTTAAAAGACCTTTTGTGATTTTTATCTCCAATGCAAAACCACGATTTGTTCCGGTGTGAAAAGACGGTCTTGCATTTGCAGAGTTAAGCATTTTGCAACAACTCTGTAAAGTTAGACACGAGTTCAGGAGTATGTATAGTCAGGTGACTGAAAGGCATTTAGAGCACTTATGTGACAATCTACAACATACCAAAGCAGCCACTCTAGCAGGAGGGATTCTGCAAGAATAAAAACATTAACTTAAAAAAAACCCCACTCCACTGAAAGCTTATGCTGTTTTATATCATGTGCATTTTCTGCAATAAACATTTTACATCCATACAAACATACATGTAATTTTACTAATACTTTGCAGGCCCACTTTGAACTATTCTCTGCATACTTGGAAAAATAACAAAACACAAGATAATTAGAACTTTTTTTTCATTTGCAACACATTCTTCTCCTTTACTTTGAATTTGTGTTACCCAACCCAAAATACAACACCATACAAGTGAAATCATTGAAGAATAATAAAAAAAAAAGACATGATTTTATGTGCATAACAGCCAAAAGCTACTACAGATATTCACAAACATTTACTCCATTTGTTCATTAGTCACATCTTCTCAACAATACTTGTAGTAAATGAAAATGTGGGGAAAATACGTCTAAAAATGTCTGCCTGACCCAACTTTACAACACCACCACAAAGACTGGGGAAATTCGAATCAATATTTTCTCACCGATTTTGGCAGGTTGAGATGAACCAGACTACTTTATAACCATAAACACTCCCAATTTACCTTCATAAGTACACCATTTTACAAAAATAAACAAGAAATAACCTTTTTTTTTAAATACACCAACACGTGGATAAACTTTATGTATAAATAGAAAATAATCAAAAATGTTATTTCCGTCTGGTTTGCGTATCAACTTGCATATCGACTTCAAACTTAAGATGCTTAAAACTCACATTACGTCAAATTTGATCAATGAGTGGTATAATCAGCTTTATTGGGCATCCATGGCGTCCTGGAAGCCCCAGACTTCGAGAAGTGAAACCTGGAAGCTCTCTGAACAGAGGGGCGGGTTGTCAAAGGTGGTGCACCTGCCCGTGCGGCCGTGGTTCAGCTCCGAGTCGATGTACAGAGCGTTGCCGTCACCTCCACCTGATCAAACAGGAAGTTACAGAATTTTAAAATAAAAGGTTTATATTTAGCAAAGGCTTAAACATGGCAAAAGGATTTAAAGAATTCTTTATCAGTTTTTAAATCCAAAACAAGCTATTCTTTAATGTAAATATGGGTCTAGAGCAGCTTTCAATTTACTTCCTTTAAGTTTTTTTAATTTCATTCTGAACACGAGTACTGTCGAAATTTGTTAGTAAAGTGGACCAATTTATTTATAGTTATTTGCATGTCTTTAAAAAGAGGAACTGAAAAATGTGACACTCCTGTGTTACTTCTTCTAAATCTAACGTACAATTGAATAATTACCCTCTAGAAACTTTTAGGGAGTGAGAAAAAAAAAAATGGTAGTTAAACTTAATCATTTGATCTTCACAAACCTGGAAAGAATCATTATTCTAGCCCTGACCTGGAAGATTTTATTCACTCATTTTCATCTTCTCCCGTCCACTCCCACAATCCACTCACCCACTATGATGGAGTCGAAGTTTCCCGCCATGAACATGGACGTATTCTTGGAGTTGAGGTTGAAGTGGCGAGCAGAGAGAAACGGGGAAAGTTCTCCGGCCGGTTTGTCTGGCTGCTGTAAGCTGTTTTCTGCCTTTTGGCCCTCGGAGGAGGCGGCGTCCTCCTGACCCTCGGTCTTTATGGTGGAAGCTAACTCGGGGTGGCGGATGACCACCCACTCGTAGCGTTCCATCTCCGGCTTCAGCTGAAGGAGGGAAGAGATGGAAAGGAATTTGTTTGGATTCATTTTGCTAGTTTTATTCTGAAACAGCCAACAGTTGTGCATACACACAGAAAAGTGCATTTATTATTCAGATATTGTTTTACTATTTTTAGCTCAAGCACCATTAAAATAGAGACTCCACAAAAGCCACTGTGTGCTGTTTTTGTAGAACATAACCTCAGTGTTTGGTGGATTGTGACCCACTCAACAGATTTTTAAAGGAATCATGTCAGTAATAGAACAAAAAGGGAACTGAGGACCCCTGGTGGCCATAATAGGTACAGCTCTAAATAAAATCAGTTCAAAATTAGTCTAAAACAACATAAATGACCAACTTTGGAGTGTTACAATAAAAAGAAACTTACTCTGAAGACAAAGCACTCCCCTGTGCCAAAGAAACTCAATTTATTGCCTCCTCGCTTTCGTTCCTCCCAATCAGAGGACAGAAA
>NC_050530.1:9571513-9575249 GCF_002922805.2 Oryzias melastigma | reverse complement strand
GATTAAAAAAAAAAAAAAAAGCAGGTTAGAACATTACAACTACCTATTTATGCTTTTTTATTTAAATTAAAAATTGGTGCTTCAGGAGAAAAGCTACTTGTGTCAGGTAAAAGTACAAAAAAAACTTTGTCACATGATTAATATGGATCTGGAAAGATTGACATAAATAAATAATCTTTAAACCCTAAACATTTTTAATATTTAACAACACAATTAATTTTACTTCCTTGCAATATTTTTAAACATCTGTATTGTCATAAACACATAGATTTTGACAAATAATGATCCAGAGGAGGACAACTATCCCGAGTTAGATTTTACCAACTCTATTTTATGCTAATGCTTCATTTATTGCAACAAAACTATAAAAGTTGGAGTAAAAAGTGAACAAGAAGAATTTGAAAAGCTTTGCGACGTACATCCCCAGCTGTCGTCCGGATGAGGAGCAGTGTAGGTTCATGGCCCTCACAGTGGGCGTAAAATCTAGAGGAAAAAGGCAAAACAAACTTAAGTTTTTTCTAAAAACGGAGTATTTTCTAAAAGACAAAACTATCAGGAGTGACTAAAACTCATTGGTAGAATTCATCATAGGCAGCAGAATGCTAGAAGGGATACCTATTGATGCTGCAACCATGGGTGGATGTGGTGAAGAGCAGCTCCGGTTGGCACAAGGCAAAGCGCTCAGGAATCCACGACCAGATGTCGTGCATCTCCTTGGCACTGACGATCTCCGAGGAGAAGGTTTCAGGGTTAAGAGCCAGCTGCACATTACGCCTGTAGATATGTTGTATTTTAGGAATCTAGTGTCACCAACTTCATATTGGAAGCTCAGTCAAACAATTTATATGAAAGCTATACTTGAAAGATAGAGACAGAACCCACCTAGAACTGTGAAAGAACCATTGTGTTGAGAACAGCAGTGAAGATGGAGAAAAGAGTGGAAAACAAACAAAAAAACAATCCACAAAAGACTGTAAGAGGAGAATGAAACAACATGGAAACATAAAAACACACAGACGTTTTTGCTATGGCCAGATTTCAGGGCTGTAAACATTCTGAGTACACTGCAGTTATTTTAGGTCCACAGTATCTTCAATTTTGCTCAAGAATGTTCACTAAAGACTTTTGGCTACACAAACTAAATCAAATTAAGGAGATATGACACAGACAATGGGAGATTTGTTTAGGCTCAAACCTAAAAAAATGCAAACTAAAAAAAAAAGAACATAATTATTATTTTTTTTTTTACAGTACAAGTTGAACTTTATACCTTTTCTGTTTGACCGTGATGCCTTTCTGCTGCAGGGACTTCTCGTTGGTGAGCTGCAGCAGTGTGATCTCTTTTCGGCTGAACAGGCGAATGGAGAAAGACTTCTCCAGCAGCTTGTCGGGAGTTACAGTGGAGGCAATGCCCTTGATAAAAGCCTGGATATCGGCCCTAATCTTTCCTGAATCCAGCTGCTGTTGGTTTCCCGGCCCGCCCTGACCCCCTACTTTATGCTTGCGATAGAACTTCAGCAGAGCAATAGCCACGCGGTACAAAACCTTGTAGCCTTCTACCAGGTAGACGTCTAAGACTCGGACCACGTGGCTAAAAGGGAGGTCGCCGAGCACCCAGCGCTGCCAGTCGGCGTAGACCTCCATGACGTCCTTGGCGGTAGCGACGATGAGTTTGTGTGCGGGGGCGCAGTACTTGTTCGCCAGGTCGCCGAAGGTCATGCAGCTAGACTCGTAGCCTAAGAAAGTCTGATCCAGCAGCCGCTTGCCTGGCTCGTTGCAGGCCAGGATGCGGCTGACGTGCTCAAAGCACTGAGCTTCATCCGCGCTGAAGTGAAGCAGCAATGAAGTGACAGCTGGAAGGGACGGGCAGTGGGAGATATCTGGGAACTGCCCGGCTATGCAGTTAATGATCCGATGAGCCGAGGCCACGGCGTCCGTCTTCAGACAGTAACGTGGAACTGGATTCCCATCTACAAACTCCGGCAGAGGAATGTGGGTGGAGGGCTTCTTGTTGGCCGCATCGCCAATAAGATCACGATAGACCTCTGCATCTGGAGTGACTGTGCGACAGGGAATGGCTTTGATGAGCTGTTGGTATACCTGCGCTCGCAGTTTGTGGTTCTTAGCCCAGTAACCTTGGCGTGCCATCTGTTTGAACTCCTTCAGGTCCTTACAGTCCACGTTTGAGGGCCCACTGCTCTTGGCCAGGTCCCCCATCTGGGTCCAGTCCACAAAGCTGCCATAGTCTTCCTCAGCCATAGTGTAGGACACTTTCAGGACTGCCCGGGTGGCAAATGTGGAGGTCTGCTCCGAGGTACTAACCTATCCTCCACAGAACAGCGTGTTGATTAGCTTCCCATAATGTTTCCTAAAAAACAGACAAGAATGTTTGTAAAGACTCATTCATTCTAGGTTGTTCCAAAGCAGTTAAAGTTTTAAAAAGAGTCATTTGAATCTAGTTTTGAAAGTTTAAGATGTTTTGCTTCTCAATTCAGATTTGAGAAAGTCTTTTGGATAAGAGGTAAAACATCTCCAGGTGATCATTTTTAAAACTTTGACGTAAAACCTCATGATTTTCAAAGATAATTAAAAATAATATGGATCTGTTAAGAATAGAGACGTTTAATTTCACCCAGCATCATCACATTGGAAGAGTTCCTCAAAACTACATTAAGAGTTCTCTTCCGCCTAAAATACAACAATTTCAATCATCACAAGATTATGGAACCAAAAGAACAGAACCAATACTGCTTGTACACAGAGGCTCATAATGTAGATGTGTCTCCAATTTGTTTCCAACCCAAAATCGACTGTCCACTAAGCACAAATCCATCTCCTTTTGATCACCATTTTGTCAATTTTTCACCCTTCTCATCTTCACAAGCATTTTAACACACTCATAATGATAGTGATGAAGTCATTTTTCACTTCACAAGATATTAAACAAGTCACATGACAATGGATCACATGCAACTCACTGGAAATGACTGTCATAAAAACATTAGTTTGTTTCGTATTGCTTCAGATGAGTCACAAGGAGGGTAGAGGTTTATGCAACGCTTATTTTCTGGCCCATTTACATTTTTCTTTTAAATGTATCAACACCAACTAATCAAAAAAGAAAAGGAAAATTAAAGGTAAGGTAAAGGAAATGTAGCTAGTAAGGATAATTCTTCTATAATTGCCAACACAATAAATGAATACATGTTTATTGAAAGAGCGTAGAAACCTTTAGATCATAAACCATTCTGGTAAAAGTCACCCAAAATACTAAGAAATAAGTTGTTAAATTTAAGTAAGTGTGTTGTGACAATATACGAGATGGCTCATGTGAGGCTGTTTATGGTTGTAGTAGGCGTGAGGGGTTCAAAGACTGATGAGATAGACTGCTCTGCGATGACAAGGTTAGATTATTTTCACACATAAATCCATTCATTTTGATATAAAAAGATATTGAATTAATGGAATCAAATACACTCACACACCATGAAGTTATGTCTCAAGATTTCTCTAATGCTCTTAAGCAATGAGAACATAAAAAAGACCAAATAAACTTTAAGTTCGATTTCCATTAAAAGTAAATTTAGATTAAATTATTTACAAAAAGTTAAATTGTGCAGATTATATTAAACACACTTAAAATTATGTAGGCAGTATATTTAGGCCGGAAATTATTTCATGGTAAAACTTTTCTGTAAGATATATTGGAGATTTCTTATTAAATGTAATATATCTG
>NC_050530.1:9545961-9571472 GCF_002922805.2 Oryzias melastigma | reverse complement strand
AAAGTCTTCCATCTAAATTACTATGAAATGCGAATATCTACATATATAAAATACAAATAATTTAATCCAGTAATGTCAAATCTGAACAGATTGTGCTTTTTATAAGAGAATCGCTAAATGACTGATGCCTAAAATTCTCTCTCAATCACTCACTTAGCTGCAGATGGTCATAATATCGGCTCCACGGTTTGAGACCGTAAACATCATAAATCAAATGTCCAGACAGTATGGAATTGCTCACACTGTAACAAATATGGAGCACAATTCTTCCCTTTTCTCTCCCTTAAATCAGATCGTTACTAATGGTATTAGGGCTGCTTGAAGCAAAATAAATGAGTTAACATAATATCCTCAAGCACAAAAATTCTTCATATGTGCTGCTCCAGCAGTAAATGCCACATCTGACAATATCTGCTCAAAACTGTAGGAGTATCAATGAATGAATGAATGAATGCTCCTTTGGCCTTTAGGGCTTTCTCTGATAGCAGCAGTTTACCAGAGCATGACTAACTAACAGCTGCTACTTTTACATAATATTTAGGTGCAGATAACAGACCATCAGCAAAAAAAACTGTCCAAAATAGTTCATCAGCGTGTAACAAAGGTCACCAATGTCCCCCAAAATTTTTGCCTTTTATTCCAAGCAATAACTCCATCCAGAGATACTTCAGATTTTCAGAAATCATTCTTTTTGCTATAAATATTATTTAATTTACTAAAGATTGTTTATTTTGAAAAGGATACTCCTAAACAGTTTTGTAAATGTAATTTAAGTATTTAATAGAACACATCCTCTCAGTACATTTTTTCTATTATAATTTGATTCTGAAATCTCTGCAAAAATTAAATGTTTGCAGGACCTTCATTCAACTTTTACTTTGAAAATACACATATCTTTATTGACACTAATGTCACTTAACAACAAAATCTACATTTTCTTTAAAAACGACTTTAGCTGGTTGAATCAATTGAGATTTAAATGAGTTATCTGCTTGTATTACATGTTTTGGCAGGTTAATTTATAAAAAATAATGATTATTTCATTTATTGGTTGAAACCTCTGCAGAAGCAGACATTTGTTATAGTGCAGGTGCGGCTGCAAGTGGATGCAAAGCTAACGGGATCTTCTTAATCTAAAATCGATGAACGAAGGTTAGAAAAGCGGCCTAATGTCTTCGTTTAAATAAATCAGTTTAAACGCCTAACGGGGCATTTAAAACCTCCGCCCGAGCAAACCGCGGTTCCATTCAGACTGAAGGGTTAGCTAAGCTAGCTGCTAGCTAGCTGCTCCTGTCAGCGCGTTTTTCAAGCTAACACACAACACAACAAGCACGACACGGCATACACCGACATGCATGAAAACAACACAATAGCAATTAAGCTAACGCTACAACTAAAATGTATGTCAGAAAAAAAAACATTAATTAGATTTACAGGCTGACTGTTATACATTAAGAATGTGTTTTCCACATTGACACAAAGCAACAAAAAAGAACTAAAAGAACGCCGAATACCAATGCACAAACACTGGCGCAACCATTTAAATGAACGAACGGTGTCCTCACCTGTATGTCAAACGTCTTAAGACGTGAAGCACTATTCCCATTAAGTTCCTTCAGGCATGCGCAGTCTCTCCCACAGACAGATCATGGTGCGCGCGCGCCTGCAGCTGCACAGAGGAGGAGCTCAGGTGGGCTGCTCCCTTATGGACAGCCTCTTGAAAACACCTTAAACAGCATCAAAAGGAAAAATAATAAATAAAGCATTTTATAATTCAAAATTGAATAGTTATTCTTTAAGCTAGCATAAACAATTTTTTATGTTTTAATTTAAAATGAAGATGTTAGAGGCAATACTGTGTCCATTGAGAGGCTGCGTGCCAGCTCTAATTACATATTTATATGAATACTTTTGTTAAATGGTTGCAATGGGACAAGGGAGGAAGTACCCTCACAAGGGGCAACAAACCCGGCCTTTGTGGAGGTCTCAAAGCAACAACCAAAACATAGCCGCCAAACACATGACACTTGTTACCGATAATTAAATTGTAGAATCAGGATCGCCTTCCAGATCAAGTAGACATGGTAAAATGTTGTTTGGCTCCCTCCAAAAATACAGTTGTTTTTCCTCGTCCTCATTTGGAAAGATCTGACAAATGAAAATGTGGAGCTTAAATAAAGTACATTTCTAGCAAAAAGTACTATACTCATGTTTTCAAGTATACTTGAGTATAATATAGCAAGTGTTGTAGGAAGTACATTAACTGAATAGTTCTTGGGAATAAATGGAACACTTCAAGTTTATATGTACATACTTCAAGTACTGGCTCCCTTTACATCAGGGGTGTCAAACTCAATTGCACAAGGGGCCAAAAACCAAAACACACCTTAGGTCACCGGCTGAACAGGATAAACATTTATTGAACACTCTAAAACTACATTTTTAAAACTTCAAACATAATTATGAACTAGATATATATCTGTTTGTGTGAATGCTTGTGTGATGCTGGAATTAATTGCTGATAACCCTAAAGTTGATAGCTGAAATCACGGAAGCTAAGAGCTGAAAACGCTAAAGCTGATAGCTAGCTAAAATATCAGCTAAATGCAAAATTATCCTAAAAAACTTGAAAAAGCTTAGTTTAGCCAAAACAGCTAGCATGTAGCTGAAAAAAAATAGCCAAACTTCAAAACAGCCTAAAAAAAGCCTAGATTAGACAAAACAGCATGTAGCTGAAAAAAGTAGCTTAACTTAAAAATAACCTAAAGAAAATGAAAAAAGCCTAGATTAGCCAAAAACAGCTAGCATGTAGCTGAAAAAAGTAGCTTAACTTAAAAATAAGCTAAAGAAAATGAAAAAAGCCTAGATTAGCCGAAAACAGCTAGCATGTAGCTGAAACATTAGCTAAACTCAAAATAAGCCTAAAAAACAACAATAAAAGCCTAAATTAGCAAAAACAGCTAGCATGTAGCTGAAATATTAGCTAAATGCCAAAATACTCTAAAAAAATCTTAGTAAATGCCAAAATAGTCCAAAAAGCTAGCAGAAGGCCAATTTGAAAACATTTTAAATGTAACTTTTTAACATAATTATGAGTAATAAAAAGGCAGGAATATTATTCCAGAATAAATCAACTTAAACCTTAAATAATTTTCAATAATTTAAATATTTTTTGTCAAAATTATGCAAGTTAGAAATAAGCGCAAGATAACATCAGGCCATTAAAAACAATAAAATAAAATGATCTGGAGGACCGCATATAATTACCTGGCGGGCCAGATTCGGCCCCCGGGCCTTGACTTTGACACTTGCTTTAGATTATACTTTTAGTGCACTGACCTCTTTTTGCTAAGGGTAATTTAATCTAAATACTACTATATCTCTGTTATTATGCATTAAAGGTGACTGAAAGTGCAGTAGATGCTGCTTTTCATCCTGAGCAATTAAATTGTTTGTCATCAGGACAAAGATTACTAGAATTCCTGTGAACTTAAGTTGACATTTTTAGAGAAAAACTGCAGCCAAAAGCACATGAGTTGGGGAAAGTACCTCCCTGTGTCATTCTGATAATTTAGTTTAAAATTTGGATCCAGACTGTTTTCTGCATAACTGTTGGGAGTGGATTGTGTGTTTATAGTGACGATTAGAACTAGAGCGAGTCTCTGGAAATGAAATTCAGCGAGCGTTATCCCCTCTTGAGTCACGGATGCACAACTGCACGCAGGCGAGGAAATAACAGAGACAGATGGGAGTAAGCCTTAAGGTTTAAGCTTACAGAGGTTTACCCTCATTAAATCCTTCTGTTCCCACACACTGCGTGACGTCACGCTAACCCCACCTATTCTCAGCTCCATCCCGTTTACATCACGTATGAGCCTGCACTGGTGCAGACAGACACAAAATGAGCAGTCAGAGTTGTCCTGATCTCACAAGACACCTACAAGCTGAGGCAAATGGCAAACTTCAGCATTTGATGTTTGCTTCAAATTAAATTAATTTCCTTTTTTTTCAGACATTAGATTATTTTAACATCGTATGTGGTTCTAAATGCCTCACTCCAAAGCAGTATTGTTAATTGGTTAAGCAGATTGACTTGATGTGCAACTCTGTGTCCTTATGTGATTGCAACTTCATGATCTCTAGTGAAAAAAATCTAAATATATTCCAAAAACATTGCAGATTAATAAATTTAGCTGTCACTCAATGTTTTTTGGCCTAAGAGCTTTAGGCAGTGCCAGCGATCCAATTTTCCTTTCATCTTTTATTTATCATTTACTCTCCTTTGCAGTGAAACGAGGGCTGTCTGATTCATTCATACTTTTATTTTGTTAGTGTCTATTATTTCCCAAAGTACCAATGTTTTGCCCCATTTGAGCTTTTTGAAAGAGTTCCCTTCTTAAGGCTTTAAGTCTAGCCACAGGCTGAAAGAAGTTGTCACACTATAGCGTGGCCTCTATTGTGTCTGTGAGAAGCCTAAGGAGCTCCACGGTATTGTTTTCATTAAAGGGGAGTTGGGTTACCTTGACAACCACATGATGCCTTCTCATAGGCCGTGCGTTGGAGAAAAGGCCGGGCCAGAATCGGAGACAGAAAGAGCATTAAAACAAGAGAAGGCAAGACAGAGTTTATCTATTTTTTTACTTGCGTCCGTGTGTTTTGCAAACAGGTCTGATGGTTGCTGTTGGGTTGGGACGAAAACCCGTCCAGGTGAGATCATGAGTGTGTGTTTGTCTGCTGACTGGCTTTTTCAGTTACAAACGAGCTGCAAGGTTTTACTGACACAGAAAAACAAGATAACAGCATTTTTTGTTGTGCTTATCTGTCTGATTTATTCAACTGTTCAAACACTAAAGAATCAAAAGGTGAAAGGACCTTATTGATTGCCAATTGTAGTTGTGTAACACGTGTTTAGATTTTGAACGTATTTCAATAGTTTATGGATCTTTTGTGATTTAGTTAAAGTGATACTTTGTAGCAATCATCCAGGAATAGAAATGAGTGTTACTTAAAAAGTTTTCTCAAAATTCACGATTTGCAAACTGTTGCATCAAGTAAATAAGCTAAGAAACAGCCCATCTGATCATGCATCCTCCACTATGCTTCACTAGAGTATTGCTGTTTTGCAGGTATCTTCTTTTCTTTTGTTGATTTTATAAATGAACAACCTGCAGAGAAACATTTGTACTGTTTTTGCACTGATGTTACCTTATCCTAGAGTTGTGAAATCACTAAACTCTAGAAAAACTAACTTTTTTTCACTGTTGCCTGTAATTTAATTGAGTTTTTAAGAACTATGTGTTGATACTTGGACCACAATGTGTATGTAATTATTGCTCATCATAATGATTTAATCTTTTTATGCTTTGACAGTAACATCTAGAGTGGTGTCAGTTGGCACCATGCGTGTTGCACTGCGTCCTCGGAGGTAAGATTCTCCCTTTAATCACGAGCACAAGCGTTTAATGCAGACATGCAGCAACGAGTGCTCTGAAAGGCTTGTTGTGTGAATACTTAGCAGCATTCACACTATTGTGACTCTCCGGGGCCTTTCCACCTTTAGAGTTTTTGAAATATTGAGCAAAATATGCCCCAAAGGAAACGATTGAGAAATTGCTCAAATCCTTCAAAAACATTACTCACTTTGAAACCCATGAACTTCTGCACACTTTCAGCTTGAGACACCATGTAAACCTTAAAATGTTCAGCAACTATTAATTTTTATTAAGATAGTTTAGAGTTTAGCTTATTTTGGCTAATTTACACAAAATGCTGAAATGTTGGCAAAATTCGAAATGTTTCCATTTTTAGGCTAATATGAAGGTTAGCTAATAGTTTAGTATTATGTTAGCTGTTTTGGCAAAGTTAGACATTTTTCCATTTTTTTAGGTTATTTTGGAGTGTAGCTAATATTTTAGCATTATCCTAGCTGTTTTGGCAAATTTAGAAATTTTTTCCAGGTTTTCTTTTAGGATAATTTGGAGTGTAGCTAATATTTTAGCGTTATGCTAGCTGTTTTGGCCAAATTTAGAAGTGTTGCCAGTTTTTTTAGGCTAATTTGGAGTGTAGCTAATATTTTAGCATTATGCTAGCTGTTTTGGCCAAATTTAGAAGTGTTGCCAGTTTTTTCGGCCAATTTTGAGTGTAGCTAATATTTTAGCGTTATGCTAGCTGTTTTGGCCAAATTTAGAAATTTTGCCAGTTTTTTTAGGATAATTTGAAGTGTAGCTAATATTTTAGCATTATGCTAGCTATTTTGGCAAAATTAGACCTTTTTCTTTTTTTGTGTGTGGCTTATTTGGCATTTAGCTAATATTTTAGCAGGCTATCAGCTTTAGCAATTTTAGCTAGCTATCAGTTTCAGCATCAGCAGCCGCATTGAGCTTACAGCATCCACACTAGCATTATCGAAATGCTATATATCTAGTTGAAATACAGACTGATGCAGCTGAACAAAAATTTTTACTTGGGCTTTTTGTAGATATCAAGGGACTGCTTGCTGAGTATTTGTGCTTGAGTTTGATTAGGAGAGATCTGATAGGTTGATGAAAGTGCAAGAGAAGCAGTGTCTTATCTGAAGCTCATGTGAGCAGAGATATTGAGCTTTGCAAGCTGGTCCTTTTAAAAAAAAAAGTAGGATTCTTTTCTATAGTTTTAAATTACAGTTTTTTGTAATCAAAATGCATAAAAAGATTACACAGACATTACTTCACTCGTGTAATTTAAGTTAAAAAAGTTATTTATTACTGATTTAAAAAAAAAATCTTAATCTAAAGCAAAACATGTTGTGTATTTGAGGAAAAACAGTTTTTGGTGAATGTTTTGTTTTCTGTCAGCCATGTGATGGGGTTCTTTGTGTTTTGCGCCCTCCAGCGGCTGCCTGGTGCTCTGCCTGTGTCTGTCTGTGATCACCCTCCTGCTTCAAAGCCTCTGGGTTCCTCTTGAGATGACCCAGGATGAAGCTGCTGGGAGGTTTCCTGAAGAACAAGGTGACAGAGAAAATTTAGTTTTTGGCTAACAGCTTATTGAAATGTACAATACTTCCATGTTGAATGATTGAAAGAAACACAATTTGTGGTGGGTCCCTATAATCTTCTTGGCCGGACAATTGCTGGTTTGTGGCCAGTCGAATAAATATTTTTGTGGGGTCAGACAGAACTTTTTTTTCTTTCTTGTTTGTTTCAGTTTTGGACAGAAAAAAATGCTGAGTGGGCAGTACTACTGTGTGTATCTCCCATAAAATCTGCTGTGCTTTTGATGGAACTTCAGAATAAATTTGATGTTTGTTCCAATACAATTCGTAAATGCAAGCCAAACTTTCAATCAATAGTTTCTGAATTCAATTATTTTGTAAATGTGCTGTAGATAAAGTTTCCCCAGGGATTATCTCTGACAGCAAAAGAACAAACTTGTGGTTTTTGTGGGTGACTTCAGCATTTTTAGTAAGAATGTCATCACAGGAGACGATATCTGATCCTAACAACCAAATCCTGAAGTTCTTTGCCTCAAGAAATAATGTTTTGTTTGGGACAAAGCAAGCCAGTGGTACTTCTCAGCCACAAAGGCTTTGAGCTTTGAGGGACCCTCCACAGGTTGTGTACAGAGAGCCACCCTCCAAATAGCTTTGTTGCGAAATGCTTTATGCCACATAGGAAGAAGAGCTGCTGAATGCAGCAGAAAAATCAACTCAGTTTCATCAGTTTTGTCTTTGTTGAAAATAAAATCAATTCATTGATACTTTTACCTACTTTTTAAATAGTACATTTATTTAAAAGTGTGCTATTTCAGATTTTTTTTAAATAATTAGTGAACTTCATAGTAACTCTTAGGATTAACCATTATTTCTCACAAATCAAAGTGGTATAACTAGTTTAAAAAAATGAAATATGCAAATATTGAAGTACATTGTAAAAGTTTTGCCACATATTGTGCCTTTTTTTGCATTTATGTGGAATAAAATACTAACTCATGCATACTTACACACAGGTGGGCACAGTGTTGGTGTTAATAAATTGGTGCTTCGCTTGGATACTTTGAGTACTCAGGTGCAGAGGCTCAGCAGAGAAAGACAAGACACCCAGCTGAACAAAAATGCTCTCACCTCACTCCTGCAGAGGTATTTAAAATAAACGATTAATCTCTAGATATTTGTCAGTGGTCAGTAGTCTTTGTAGCAAAAGTTTTACAGATTGTACATATCTCTGTGTTGTGTTCTTGTTCGTTTTGTGTTCCAGCTTTAGACAGGAGCAGCAAAGTTTGAGCAAGTTGTTGGAAACAGAGCTGCAGAGATTGTCCCGGAGACTGGATCAGCTCAGCAGCCAGCGTTACCGTGACCACAAAGCATTCATGCCCACGCCACCCCCAGGTAACGTCCAGACTGAGTTTGAGAGAGTCTAGGTCATTTAAACTGTCTTGTATTTGTTTGAAGATCTTTGAGATTTTGTAACAACGCAAGTATTTTTTTTTTAAATTGACTTAATTTGCACCAAAAAGAAATTAATTTAAATACCCACATCCATAACATAATCTGTAAAATATAACATTCTTCCTTTGATTCAATCTAAAGAAGTCCTGTAAAAACTAAAAAAATCCTGTCTGTTATCTGTGGAAAAAGCAAAAAACATAAAGAAAATATGCAACTATGATTTTTTTGTGGTATCAAACATTATGGAGAAAATGTGGATGAGAGAGCGAAAACATTCTTCTAAAATCTTAACTATGATTAACAATGATTTATTTTAGGAAATGATTCAGGTGAAACTGAACTTTTGCTGAAAAGAAAACATAATTTTACAAGCAAATTGTTGATTTGTTGAGTTGAAATATCCAACAACCTAACCATATAGACATGTATTTGTTTTCTGTGGAGAGAAAACAGACTCACCCTCAGTTGTGCGTGAATAATTCTTGATTGTGGGTAACTTTGGATTTGTACGTGCGTAATCCTTAACTTGTGCATAACTTTAGTTTTGTGTGTGCCTAATTCTTCCAAAGTTACGCACAAATCAAGAAATATGTAAGCATAAATTGAAGTGAGTTTATTTTCTCTTCATATTATTTTCTCTCTATATTGGAAAGAAAATAGACTCACCCTAATTTGTGCTGGTGTAATTCTTGATTTGTACGTAACTTTTAATTTGTGTGCATAATTTTTGATTTGTATGTAACTTTGGATTTTTGTATGTTTTATTCTTCCAAAGTGACGTTATAGTTAAGAAATATGCATGCACAAATCGGGATGAGTCTATTTTCTCTCCATAAAATGCAGTCTTTTTCCTTTCTATACTATTTTCTTTCCATATTATGGTAAGAAAATAGACTCATCCTGATTTGTGCATTTCTAATTCATTATTTGTGCGTAACTTTGGATTTGTGTGTACATAATTCTTCCAAAGTTAAACAAAAATTGAGAAATGTGCACACATAGTCGATTTTCTCTCCAAATTATGGAGTCTATTTTCACTTCATATTATTTTTGTTCCATATTATGGAG
The DNA here is from genome assembly GCF_002922805.2 of Oryzias melastigma. Taxonomy (NCBI): domain Eukaryota; kingdom Metazoa; phylum Chordata; class Actinopteri; order Beloniformes; family Adrianichthyidae; genus Oryzias; species Oryzias melastigma. Next base: position 9,561,982 of record NC_050530.1, on the reverse strand, counting down.
AGAAAATAGACTCAACCCAGTTTTGCATTTGTATTTCTTGATTTGTGCGTAACTTTTAATTTGTGTGTATATAATTTTTGTGCAACTTTGTATTTATCTGTGCATAATTCTTCCAAAGTTACGCACAAATCAAGAAATACTCACACACAAATTGGGTCTATTTTCTCTCCATATTAACGTCTCTCTATATTATGGAGAAAAATAGACTTATCCCAATTAGTAATACTTGATTTGTGCGTAACTTTTAATTTGTGTGCGTAATTCTTGATTTGTGCATAACTTTGAATTTCTCCATGCATAATTCTTCCAAAGTTACGCAGAAATCAAGAAATACGCACATAGAAATTGGGCCGAGTCTATTTTCTCTCCATACTGTTTTCTCTCTATATTATGGAGAGAAAATAGACTTACCCCAATTTGTGCGTGTCTAATTCTTGATTTGTGTATAACTTTTAATTTGTGTGCGGAATTCTTGATTTGTGTGTAACTTTGGATTCATGCTTGCATAATTCTTCCTAAATTTAAATTAAGGACAAATCAAAAATTACACATGCACAAATTGGGATGAGTCCATTTTCTCTCCATACTATTTTCGCTCCATATTACGGAGAGAAAATAGATTCATCCCAATTTGTGTGTGTGTGTGTGTGTGTGATTCTTGATCTGTGTGTAATATTGGAATACTTTCTCTCCGTAATCGTCTGGTAGTTTGAGTACGAACACCAAAATCTTGGTTCACACCCAGAGTGGAGGTTAACTACTCAGTCAAATTAACAAGCTGTGATAATAGCGTCTGAATGGAGGGTTAAAGGGTGGTAGATACAGGTGCCCGTGGGGGATAAAAGTCCTTGAATAGATATTTAACAAGTCCCACAGAACCAATGTCAATCATCTGGCGGCAGCGGAGAAAAAGTTTACATTGACTCCACGACCCTCCTGTGAGGTGTCAGGTCAGAGTCGGGTTACTCACACTGCTGGTGTGTTAATGTGTGGAGGGGATGAGTGGACTCACTTTCAGACACATGCAGAAGTGTGTTTGCTCACTTGTGAACATGTGTGTTCATACACGACATACACGCATGTCATCAGCGTACATGTAGTTCCTATTTAGCCAGTCACCATCTGCCTCTCAAATTACCTATAAAATACAGAATTACCCAGGAGTCCTTTCACCACTTTGTCAGCTCTTTTAGTTTTTTGTTGTCGTTCTGATCTTTTTTATGACTATTTCTTACACACCATTAACAATTGTGAGGTTTTGCATTATAAAAAAGCATAATCAGGTGGAGACAGGTGGTTCAGGTGCGTCTACATTTGTGTTATTCTAGTTAACTGACACTGACTCAAGGTGGTGGAGGGTTTATGGGAAGGGGAGTGTGAAACCAACTAAAGGTTGGCCCGAGTTTGTGTTTTAGGATTTCTAACAGATATTCAGATTTTTACATTTTTTAAGGGTTTAACGTTATCTCTATAGTGTTTAAAATAAAATCTGAATTTTTGCTTTAACTGATACTTTTTCTTTACATAAAAATCCCACTAAATAATAAAAAAAAAGTGTTTATCAGAGGTAGCATCAAAGATTAGTGTGATATTTATACTCTTAAGCTTCAAAAAATAAGAACAGAAAGAAAAAAATCAGATTAATTAATGTCTGTTTAAAAGCTTAAAGTAAAGCAGAAGACTTTACTGTCTAACAAGATATAACAGAAAAAAGAGACTAACTTTAATTAATTTTCTTAATGATGGATTTGCACAAATAGTTTCAACACTATATTGTTTCTTTTTTTTTATCTAATTGTGGAAATTAATTAAATTGTTTTTTTTTTGTTTTGTTTTTTTATAGGACCCACTGAGAAATGTGAAATACCAACAGATCCTGCCTATCCTGCGTGTGCAGATAAAACAGAGGTGAGCTTGTGTTACAATAATAATATGGTTGTGTAACCATATTATTGTGTTGAAGAGATTTTCTCAAAAGGCTGGAATTTACCCTTCTATTTTTAATTTAAAAAATAAGTTTGATTTAAGCGATGAAGTATTAGTATTAAAGAAAATCGGAACAAATGCTGAAATAATCGGACGGTTCTTACTTCGTCTCTGTGGCAGTTCCTGCAGGCCCATTGGCAGTCAGACCCCTGCTATGCTTTTTACGGCGTGGATGGTACCACCTGCTCCATCCTGACTTATCTCAGTCAGATAGAGAACTTTTGTCCACCCCGTCCTGGAAGGAACCACTCCAGTCTGCCATGGCTCCTGAAGACCTCTTCAAATGGAAAGAAGGTATTGTTTATTACTATGTTTGTAAAATGAACTCATTAAATAAAAAACAAATGGGATATATTTCACGTATATTTTTCACTATTTAAAAAAAAAATCTTTTTTTTTTTTTTTTAATAAAATGGTTACAAGCTTTATTTTAACAATTAACATGCTACAAAAAGTAGATTCTGTTTGGGCTTTGCACTCGTTTCAGTCACGCTTTTTCTAGGAAAACCTGAACTATCTTCTAAGTTTATTGGATTTTTAAGTTTCAGATACTACTAATTACTAATTTTGGATTGCATCGAACTCTAAAAAGTAGAAATGGGTGTTTTCCAAACTTTTTCTTTTGTTGTTGATGTGAAACTATTTTTTAAAATTTATTAAAAAGACACACATGTCAATTTCCTTGAACCCACACAGGCTCGTATACGTGACAGTTTGAGCTCGCTGTATAAATCGCTCACCAACAGCAGCAGTTTGGCGATCAAGTTCATCCGGTCAAGAGTGGAACGAATGTCTGACAGGTGGATCAAAGCTGGTCGGAGTATGAAACAGAACGGCAGTGACGCAGATTCCACTGAGATGAAGGTGTGCTGAGTTAATTACTCTGGTTTATGTTATTCTGTGTGACAATCAGCCTTAGTTTGTTCTTTTACCAAAAAAATATTATGTATGACTTGGACGTGGAAACCTTGCTCCCTGCAGGTGCTGCTTTATCCTGGTGCTCTGGCTGGGAAGGCTGGTCAGCATTTTGAGGCAATGGTCGAGAGAGGAGGTCCTCTGGGAGAGCTGGTCCAGTGGGCTGACCTGAGCGCCTGCCTGACAATTCTGGGGCACAACCTGACCTTCAGCAGCTCACAGCACCAACTACACGGGTGAATTCATCAAACCACATCCAGGAAGTGGTATAAAATTCATATTTCAAGGCTTTAAGTTTTAATCTGTCTGGTCAAGACTAATAGGAGCTGCACCGGGCCACGGCGGCTGTCCAATTCAAAGACCTCTCACCTTTGACCTCATCTACACTGACTACCACGGGCTCGCTCACCTCCATGGTGCCATGGGACCGGCCTTTAATCATTACAAGTATTATGACATACAAATAAAGACATGATAAACAGGACTTTTTCACTTATTATCTAAAATGTTATTGAGTCAATTCATGTAAGAAACATTATTTTACCCTGTTTTAACTTTTTTCCAGGTGCCGCTTCAGGATCTTGGACTCTTTTGGCACCGAACCAGCCTTTAACCTGGCGAGTTACGCACAGAGCCGTGGATATAAGACACTGTGGGGTAGCTGGGGACTCCAGCCTCTGCAGTACATGAACATGTTCCGTAAGTCTGTTTTCACATCAATCAGAAATGACACGCAGAGACATCTATATCCTGCTCCAAGGGTTAGGTTTGTTTGAGCCGATACCCAGAGAAACCTCATTTTTTCCACAGTCTGTTATCTTTCCCTGGAGATGGAGACAAGCTGGAAGCAGCTCTTCATACATCACATTGTTGTTTGTCTAGAGTTAAGAGGAGTGTGAATGGGGTGTCAGTTAAAGATGTATTAAAAGACTAAAGTTACAATAATCTCTAGAACAGGGGTGTCAAACTCAATCGCACAAGGGGCCAAAATCCAAAACACACCTTAGGCCGAACAGGATAAACATTTATTGAACACTCTAAAACTACATTTATAACTTTTTAACATAATTATCAACTAGATACATAAAGCATTACCTGTGATAATGCTAGTGTGAATTCTATAAGATGAATTTGGCCGCTGAAGATGCTGAAATTGATAGCTAAAATCACTGAAGCTAATAGCCGAAAACGCTAAAGCTGATAGCCAGCTAAAATATTAGCTAAATGCCAAATTAGCCCAAAACACTAAAAGAAAAACTTAGGTTAGCCAAAACAGCTAGCATGTAGTTGAAAAAAAATAGCTTCAAAAGATCCTGTAAAAATAAAAAAATAGCTTAGATTAGTCAAAACAGCTAGCGAGTAAATATTAGCTAAACTCCAAAACAGCCTAACAAACTTTAAAAAAAGGCCTAAATTAGCCAAAACAGCTAGCATGTAGCTAAAATATTAGCTAAACTCCAAAATAGCCTAAAAAATCTTAGTAAATGCCAAGATAAGGCAATAAGCTTGCGAATGCCAATTTTTACATCATTAAAACCTTAACTTTTTAACATAATTATCAACTACATACATAAAGCATTGCCTGTGATAATGCCAAATTCTATTAGCTGAATTTGGCCGCTGAAGATGCTGATGATAGCTGAAGATGCTGAAATTGATAGCTGAAATCACTGAAGCTAATAGCTGAAAACGCTAAAGCTGATAGCCAGCTAAAATATTAGCTAAATGCCAAATTAGCCCAAAACACTAAAACAAAAACTTAGGTTAGCCAAAACAGCTAGCATGTAGCTGACAAAATAGCTTCAAAAGATCCTACAAAACCGAAAAAAAGCTTAGATTAGCCAAAACAGCTAGCAGGTAAATATTAGCTAAACTCAAAAACAGCCTAACAAACTTAAAAAAAAGGCCTAAATTAGCCAAAACAGCTAGCATGTAGCTAAAATATTAGCTAAACTCCAAAATAGCCTAAAAAATCTTAGTAAATTATTTTTGCAGAATAAATCAACTTAAACCTTAAATAACTTTTAATATCTTACCATAAAAAATATATTTTGTCAAAATTATACAAGTTAGAAATGAGCACAAGATGACATCAGGCCATTAATAGCAATAAAATAAAAATGATCTGGAGGACCTTGACTTTTACACTCTAGTTGGTGTACAAGTATAAACAAGTAGAACAATAAATAAATCTTAATCAAATTTAGTTTCCTATTTTTTTTTGGTTTATTTCTTTGCATGTGTGTGTAAGTGAAGCTGTGGACTGAGAATCGCAGGGCGTGAATTAAGACAGATCTAGCAGATGTCTTCAACAAGTCAGAGAGAAAACACATGCAGACTTGTCACTGAATTCACCTTCAACTGGTCCATGTTGCTGGCACATTCTTCGCTAAGTAAACGCTCATCTCCATCACCTTCCCAAGTATGCCAAAAAAGCAGCAGCTGCCTATCAAAACACCTCATCTGCTCCTTTATGTCGACATCTCCTTTTCCTTAACTGATGATTAATGTTTACAGAATGTCTACGGTCTAAATAAGCATCACTGGTGGCCAGGAGAGGAGTCATTTTTAGGGATGTTTCAGTCGTTTCGCTCAAAGCTTATTTTCTTTTTGGTCGTCCTTTGTGAAGATGAGTGTATTCTCCATGTTTGATTTGGTTTTCTAAAATAAACAGTTTCTGGGACAAAGACGGCGTTGTAAAGCCATGGAAAGCATGAGCTGACATGAACACACATTTTTTCTCAGCTCTTCTTCACGTTTGATTGACGCCTATTGAAGCAAATATGCATCAAATCACTTAAGCTCCAAAATTACCACAATTTAGCTTCTACTTGAAAGCAAAAATACATTTATTTTTTTTACAGCTGGAAACAAACTCAAGCATTAAAGCATTAAAGCTAATAAAATCTATTTGTGTGGTTTTCTGCAGCTCACACTCCTGATAACTCTTTCCTGGGTTTTGTGAGTGAGGAGGCACTGAGGATGGAACCGACTAAAGATGGGCTGGAGCCAGAAACCTACAGGAAAGAGCGGATAGCAGTCGTCTATGGCAAACAAGACTACATGTGGCAGGTAGAATCACTGGAAGATAAGAGAATAAATAAAGTTTATAAGAACTACTAGAATATTTAAATAACGAGACATGCTTTCATTTTATTTTGTAGGAATATTTAACTGTAGTTTTATTATTTTTAAGTTGGTTTGTGAGACCTAACTACAGTCTCCTTCAGTAAAAAAACAAAAAACTATTTTGGTCTCATAAATATGTCTTTATTCTTCATTTAAAGTCCCACTCACATCATCTTTTGATGTTCTTTTGGTATTTTAGTTACAGTTCCAAAATCATTAAACTTGTCTTGTTTTCGAGAACATAGTTTCTGCAGAGCAGCAGGAGTTTATTCGAATTTTGCTTCTGAGTTATGGGCGTAAATCGACCTTACAGCTCCTCACAACCCCAACCTAATGTTACAAGTGCAACAAAAAGGGTGAGGAATATTGGAGTTGTCCAGACAGTTTTGAGCCAAATGCCAACGAATTCCTTCCCTACTCACTATATAGTGTGTTCGCCATTTTCTAGTGCTATACAACTATATATTTCCAAAATTGAGTGCCCTAAAAATTTCCCAGAAGCCTTTGTGAAAAACCAGGATTCATCAATGCTCACTACATTAGCGAAAAGTGGTGAGCATGGTGTCTGAGTTGCGTTTAGTTACTAAATAGTTTTTTTTAGTAGTTAGGGATTAGGGTGGGAATACAGACATAGCCATATATGTCTAACCTACAAATTATCCCAACAACATTTTCCCTTCTGCTCCTGATTCAGAACAATCTAAATAAAGAAGTGTTCAGAAGAGCGATTTAAGCGTAATTTTGTTTATATGTCCCTAAAACGCCACAAGAGGATGTTGAAATCACCAAAAACTGTTCTTATTCAGTACGTGATACTACATTTGTTTTCTTTCTTTTTTTTTTTTTTTTGCTCTTCTACAGGGTAAATCTGAATACGTACAAATAATCAGTGAAGAACTGGAGACTCATGGCACAGTCTACCAGTCTTCAAGGCAGTCTTCCATTTTGCCCAGTTTTGTGAAAAACCACGGACTCCTGACACAAGAACAGTTCCTAAAACTTCTCCACAGAGCCAAAGTAAGACAGGAATCACTGAATAATTCTACCTTTCCTCTGTAAGCAGGACATGTTTATACCCCTAAGTAGACTTCATTGAGCATCAGAATAATTCTAGTGACCCATATTGTTCGTCATTCATTGCCTTTTTTCTGTTGCATCTGTCTTCCAGGTATTTGTAGGACTCGGTTTCCCATACGAAGGTCCTGCTCCCATTGAAGCCATCGCTTTGGGCTGCGTTTTCCTCCAACCACGCTTTGACCCTCCACACACGTCAGACAGCAACAACTTCTACAAGGGCAAACCCACCACAAGAAAAGTAGAAAGCTGCAGAAAATAATAATTTTACATTTTTGCTGTGATCTAAGAAAACTTTCATGGTCAGATATCCTCCCAGCACCCATACGCCGAGCAGTTCATTGGTGAACCGTACGTGCTGACCGTGGATACGACCAACAGGACTGCTGTTCGAGAGGCAGTCAAGTCTATTCTAACCACTGAGGTAGCTTTCTCTCGCCTACAACTAATAACAGCTTTGTTAAAAATACATAAACATTAATCACATTTTCTCTAAAGTCCAGTGACGGTAGCTCTGAATAAAAGATTGTGTTTGTTTTTGCAGGTGAAACCTTTCACTCCTCGAGAGTTCACTTGTGTGGGAATGCTGGAGCGGGTTCATAGTTACATCACCCACCAGGTACAGAAACTCATTTTTAATTCCAAAACTTACATACATTAAAAACTGACAGCAGTTTCATAGTTAAAAGCCAAGTTTAAACCTATTTTTTTCCTGATTCTGAATTGATCAAGAACTTCTGCAGTAAATCCGTTCCTACTTGGCCTCTAGAAAGTGCTTTGATGGTGCACTTGGGCCCACTGGGTGAGTCCTGTGTGAGTGTGTGTCAGCGCTCGTCACTGTGGTGTGAGCCCGCTCTCTTTCATCACCTCAACACTCCAGCTGCTTTCACCAGGTGAGAAAAACAGCGGACACATACTGCAGGTACAATATCCGTTCTTCACGGAAAAACACAAATAAAGGGATTTTCTACAAATTTTATTTTATTCTGCAATTTTATGTTTTCCATGAAAAGACAAACTTTTATTTACCAAATGAGTTGAACAACGGATAAAAAAATATATTCAAGATAATGACAAAATTTTAAATAATGTTTTCTTTCCTTCACATATTTTCGGCAAAGAATCCTCCATTTTGATTGGCTATTATCGTTCAAGCTGCTCCCTCATAAACTCAATGGGGTTTAGACCTGGTGACTGTGCTGACCACCTGATTAGAGATTCCTCTTTCCAATATCTATCTTCTTTTGTTCGTAGTCATCTTATTTTTTTGTTAGCCAGTCTCAGATATGACTTTGTCTTTGCCCCTCTGACCTTAGGGCCAGCATCCTGAGGTCACCTCTTCACTGTAGATGTGGAGAATGGTGTTTTAGGGTTACTATTTAAAGAAGTTGCCAGTTGAGGTACCTGTGAGGTGTCTGGAGACTCTAATGTACTTATATTCTTGCTCAGTTGTGCAGGGAGGGCTACCACTTCTTTTCCTTCTGGTTTAGAGCCTGTTTGTGCTGTTCTCTAAAGAGAGTACACAGTTGAAGGAAATTTTAGTTTCTGAGGAATTTCTTAAACTCTAGACTCTAATGTACTTTTTAGTTATGCAGTGGGGGTTCCAACTTCTTTTTCTACTCTGGTTTAGAGCCTGTTTGTGCTGTTCTCTAAAGAGAGAACTACTCACTGTTGAAGGAAATCTTTAGTTTCTTGGCAAATTCTCAAACTTGAGACTCTAATTTATTAATCTACTTGTCCAGTTCTGCAATGGGGTCTCCCACTTCTTTTACTACTCTGGTTAGAGCCTGTTTGTGCTGTTCTCTAAAGAGAGAACTACTCACTGTTGAAGGAAATCTTTAGTTTCTTGGGTAATTCTCAAACTTGAGACTAATTTATTCATCTACTTGTCCAGTTCTGCAATGGGGTATCCCCCGTCTTTACTACTCTGGTTAGAGCCTGTTTGTGCTGTTCTCTAAAGAGAGTAGTACACACCACTGAAGAAAGTATTTAGTTATTTGACAGTCTCTCAAACTGGGAGACTCTAATGTACTTATCTAATTGCTCAAGTGTGCAACAGGGGCTCCAACTTCTTTATTTACTCTGGTTTAGAGCCTGTTTGTGCTGTTCTCTAAAGAGAGTACGCCACACCGTTGAAGGTAATCTTTAGCTTCTTGGCAATTGACCGTCAAATTTCATGTGAAATTTCTCTTTTTCTGGTCATTTTGAGCATTTAATCAATCCAACAAATGAGATGCTCCGGTTACTCGTCTTACTCAAAGGAAGGTCAGCTTTATAAGTAACCAGCCAAGCTGTTTTCAGCTGTGCTAACATGACTGCACAAGGGTTTTCTAATCATCTTTTAGCCGTCTGACACAATGAGCAGACACATTGTACTATTAGAACACTGGGGTGTGATAGTTGCTGGAAATGAGCCTCTTGTCACCTATGTAGATAATGCACTAAAAACCAGACATTTGCAGCTAGAGTTTTCCTTTTTTAATAATTTACCAGATTAGTAATGCTTAGTGTATTTCTGATTATCTATATTGAAAAATATTTTTTTCTCAAAAATAAGCAAATTTTTAAGTGACTCCAAACTTCTGAATGGTAGTTTATGTTTTTAATGTAAATTCTATTTTCTTCAACCAATACATTTCAGCATTTGTTACAACAATTGACATCTATGTCCATTTTAACCCTAAAAAAAGCATTTTATTAAATTTAAAAAAATCCCACAAGTTCAATTCTATGAAGGGTTTAACATTGTCGCTGGCTAAACACAGTCAGCAGCATGTTCAGGTTTGCTGGAATCTATTTTAATACATGTCTTTAAAAAGATGTAGCAAAATAGTATTTGTTAAGTTTGAAAACTAATCCTAGTGGTGAAAACATTTTGAAAAACTTGACATTTAGGAGGTATTGCTCTCATTGCTCCTGTGGCTTGTATACGTCCATGTTCAGGTGCATTAACAGATTTCAGGGACGTTAAAATGGAATGTGGCGTGACGGGATCGGGGGACTCGTGGCATTCCATAAATCTATCACTAATTTCCATTTTGCAGGCTTGGACTGAGCTGCTCTCGGATGGTGCAGGAAGTCAACCATCTGTTCCCCTCTTACAACCCGTGGGGTCGTCTCTGCGGCCTTCAGCAGGAGACTCTGCTGTTTAGTTGTGCTGGCTCTGACCCTTCAGACCGCAGACTGTGTCCCTGCAGCGCTGGACAGGTGGCGCTGTGCCCACAGTGCATTTAAATGCCACTACGAAGGAATACAGACGGAAAAATCTCACCGCTTCCAATGCACACAAGAATTTGGCCATACGATACATATCCTGATACACGTCTCGCAAAACAATATATATCGCGATATATCCCAAGACTGTACCAGAACAATTTCCCAGGTTCTTTTTTTTTTTTTTTTAAGAGTATGACTAAGTACTACATGTCTCATAATAACAAAAACCATGAGACTGAACATTTAACACAAGCTGGTTCTGCTGCAATGTAGAGCTGATCAAAGTGTGCTGCCATCTAGTGGTCGGAGGTTTAAGTGAAAAATAAATGTAAGACGCAAATTAATTAAATATCGTCTTGTCATCATTTAAAATCCATACAAGTGAAATATCAAGATATATCACGATATATCAGCAGCAGTCGTTATAAACCAGCTGAAAGTTTTACAATCTTGTCTGTAAAAAAGTTGGTAATTATTTATGTTGTAAAATAAAAATATTTTGAAATATATAGAGAATATTTTTTTTACATTATAATGACTGTATAAATTAAAGTATACCAACTAAAAAATGTATACATTTCCATCATTCATTATCTTAGAACTGGAATATTTTTAAATTAGTCTGCAAATAATTTTTTAAATGAAAAATGTACCAATCTAAATGGGTTTAATTCATGCGTGGATAATGCCGCTATGCTAGCTATGAAGATTACTTTTCCCCTCAAAGGAGAGAGCATGACAGGCTAAGTGATGAAGCTCATTATCTGGGTGAATCGTGGATAACCTCTGGATGCCATTGGGAGGTCAGTGCTGGACGACCATAATTATATTGTTATATGAACTATTGGTTTCCAATTGTCTGACTTAGGAAACCCCCTCAACAGAGTTTTACAGCCTATGCAAGTGATGGCAGAGCTGCATTGTTTGCCTTTTCAAGTCACAACGGACCGGCTTAATTGTGTTTTTTTAAGTCATTTGCTAGAAAATAACACCTTGAAACCATTTTGATGATAACATATGATAACAAATGACTAATGTTGCTCAGAGGTGCTCTATTACCTCCTAACCGTGACCAGCGTATAGCCTCAAATCATGACCCTGAACCTCCCGAGGGTGTTTAGTCATTTCAGCCACGATGAGAAAAAATCCAAAATGGAGAATTCTACTCATTTCTGTGTCTGATTCAACGGGTTTAAAGAAAGAAACGAAGGGTTTTTATTTTTTATTAGAATGACTTACTATAGCAGACAAAGAACGGGTCAAATGTGAGTGTAACTGGCTGTGAAATGTCCCATGAAAACATAGCTTAATTAAGGCCAAAAGTGATGGAATTTATCTTTGGTTTATGTCAAACAGCAATTCTGGAACAAAAACGGACACAGATTCAGAGTTAATTCCTTGACTCAGAGGGCTACATTCAGGAAAAAGATGTCATTTCTGGATGAGTCACATCAGTTTATATCACATATACATGTGCTGTGCCAACATAAAAGCTGTCACTCACTTCCCAGGGGGCCAACAGGCAATCCAAGGCTCCAAAAACATTTGAACGTGGTCAAAAGTTTCCATGTTCCACACTTCTGCAGACTTTCCTCACAGCATGGGAGAGCAGAACTAACAGGATTGAGAAGTTCGCTCCAAACCCATTTGACTGTGACAGGCGGCATGATGTCCCTCAAGACGAGAAGAGATTTGTATTACGGGGAAAGTTCATGTCATTGGAGCTTTGTGGTTTTCTATGAATCAAACTGAACGGCTAAAGATGGAGATGAGATGTCTTAAATCAGCTCCACACAAACGTGATAGATGGGTGATATTCATCCTAAACTACTAGAAATTACATCTACATGTCTGGAATTTAGTTATATGCAAACGGCATTAAAACCAACATCAATACTGTTCCCATGACTCCTATAGAATTGATTTATGTTGGAAAAATACCAAATTACTTATTTTAAGTTGCATTTCTGTCATTATTTGGATAAAAGTTTAATTTAAGGAAAAGTCAAACAGATAAAAATACTTTTCTCCAAAAATGAAGGTTTGGTTTTCTGTTAAAAACAGCAAAACTAAAATACATGTTTACACTAGAACTGTGAAATAAATCATTTTTACGGTCTTTGTGTTGTTTACTGTGTATAATTTCAGTTGCTACATGATTTTTTTTAACAAAAGAAAATACTTAATTAAAATGCTCTTCTTCTGTTACAAAGAAATATATATTTTTTGTCATTTTAAGAACACATTAAAAAATACTTGAAAACCATGAAGAGTAATTTATTTGCACATCTTTCTAAATGCACTTTGATCTGACTAGAAAAAAAAATTAACCTAAAAAATTAACCTAAATCAATGACATTTTTCTGTTTTTTTTAAATTATTTTTAATATTTTTTATCATTTTTGCCACAAGTTCTAAAAAAAGATAAATAAAACAACCAACAGTAATCATCAGAGAAGCATGCAACCACTAAAATAATAGAATTAAAACAAAAATGAATATAAATTAAAAAAAAAATATATATATATATACATATATATATATATTAAGAGATAAATGAAATAGCTCCTTTGTGAATCTTTACACTAACACAATGAAACACAGGTTAACCCCCATACATGTACAGAGGAGAAACAATGCAAAAAAATGTAATTTTTGTGTGGGTGGATGAAATTTGGTCAATCTGCTCCATTAAAGAGAATAAATATTTATTTGATTATTTTTTTCAATTTTTCATATATAAAACTTCAGCGTAACCTGATGGCTGGTCTTATAAAAAGTAAAGGTCAAGTCAGGAAAAAATTAACTTTTCATTTAAGTTTGGGATTTTTATTTTTTTTAAGAAATGTTAAGTTGTTAGGAAAAAAGAGGAATTTAATGGCTATGATTTTTAATGTGATATGATTTAAAGGAGATAATTAATTGATCAAATAAACCACATCAAAGCCTTTCAGACATCATGCTTTCTATAATATCTACATAGAAAACACCACTTTTACAAAAAAAAAAAAATCTTATTCCTGTTCTAAGAAAACACTTAAAACCTTTTGGAACTAAAAAATAACATTTGTCTTAAATTTCCTCAGAAGACTTCAGTATAAAGACAGTCTGGAGGCTGTTCTTGAATCAAACAAACTTGGCAGACGTTCTCTTGTTCTGCATTTACCATTGGTTTTGGCCCCCTGAGATTCCTCACTGTTTCTGCTACTATTGTGTTTTCATGCTGGTATGCTTCTGGTTATTGTACTGTTGAAATAAAAATCCTCACCTCAGTTAAAGCAGCTCTAAGCAGTGTGGGAAACGTTTTCTCTGTATTTTTCTACATCCATCTTTCCCTCAATCGTGACATGTTTCCCTTCGGAATGAAGCTTCTTTATAGGACGTGTCTGGTTTCAGCCACATATGTTATTGGTAATTGTTGCCAGTTTGGTTTTAGAATCAAAAAAATGTTCTGGAGGCTTTTTTGAGCCTCTTAGTGATGAATGACTGCTGTTTGCTTCTGCTGTAAAGAAACTCTGGATGTCATTTGAAGTTATTTTGAAGGTTCCCTGTTTCCCAATCATTTCTGTTTGTTCTTTAAAAAGAAAGAAGAATCCTGGTATTTTTTTATTTTTTTAGAAATTGAGTTGAAACTTGATAATTTTTTCCAATTTAACACAAACTTTTAATAAACTTTTGAGGCCACATTAATCCTGATTTTTATGGTAGCATTTAGAGAAACCATTTTAATGACAGACAGAAAATGGACGAGTAAATTTAATTTAATTTAATTTAATTTAATTTATTCAGCTTATTAACCACAGGACAAGGCTGTTTATGATCAAAGTCAGTGGATTTATATAATAAAACATACAATAAAACACAAATTAATTTGGAATTTTTATATTTTTTAAATTTATCAAGTTTTATGGGTTAAATTATGACTCAAAGAAAAGGAAACTATAGAGTACATTGCAGTAAATAATACAAAAAAATAACTTAAAAACACTGAAATGAACAAGAAGCAGTTGAGTTGATTGAAAGCTGGCGTGATCATTAATAAGGGAAGGGGAAAACAAAGTCATCCTACCAAATACAACCTTAGAAAATCATGAAAACACATAATTATGATTAAAACAAAATGTAAGTTACGCCACCGTGCTCATAAAAACATTAAAAAAGGTATCCGACATTAAAAAATAAAAAAAATTCAGTGTTAAAAATATAATTTTTAAAATTTAATTGATATAAAATTAAAATTTTTCATTCAATATTAAGTTTGACAACAGAATAAGTTTAAATCTTGGTTATAATGCTAAGTTTCCACTAAACCTTTTACCTTTTACCCTGAAGTTTTGGTCATAGAAACTCAAGAAAAAAAAAAAAACCTACTATTTGACAAGTGATCAATACACTTTCAATGCAAACCCTGTTAAATGAGGTATTTGAAGTTATCAGCAAAACTTTTATTTTCTAAATGAAGCTACAAGAAGTTTCCAGATCTGCATGTGTGCAGTAACTCACTCCGTCCAGAAGGAGGCGGTGTGGTCAAGCATGTTTCAGCTGCTCTACAGTGAATCTTTAGTGGACCATGAGTGACAGATATGAAAACAACCATAAACATCCAGCAAAAATGGTTTTCTGCTTGTTAGACAACAACACAAAACCAGAGGAAAGGAACCGATACTCCACAGATGTATCAAGACAAAGTTTGAGCCCGCCTCAAAGTGGTGGAGGGAGGAGAGCGGATTAACCGCCATAAGAAAGCAGCTGCTTTTATTGAAACCTGTTATTGGCGTGCCAAGATTACACTGAACAACAACAACCCTCCTCCCTGGAAGCCAATAAATTCTGACAACAAACGCTTGGCTTGCCTACAACTCCGTTAGGAGCTGCAGAGGTCGGCCTTAATGATACTTGGTAACTACTACAGCTATTAAATTAAATGAGTAAAAAGGGAAAACAACAAAAAAAGATGGGGTATATGGGAATATTATGGGGCCTGACTCATTTAGGCATCCTCACGAAAACGCATGACTTTGAAGTGTGTGTGCTGCATGAATGATTGTGTAAAAAAACAGAAAAAAACTTGTATGTGCTTGAATAGTTTGGGGGTACGGCAAACTATAAACCCTCTCCAAACATCACCTGTCAGTATTCTGGCGATCTATTCACACCTGAGTAATTCTGAGGCAGATGTGATCCGGTTCAGCTCTTTTGGATGTGCGTGCTCAGAATGCTGCTAATCCCATTGTCCCCGTGTAAGTGAAAACATTTTAGAACCTCCTACAGGCAGAACAGATCATCAGATGTGCAGTCATGGGCTAGTACAGAGGTCTGCAACCTGTGGCTCTTTTATCTCTCCATGGGGGCTCTCTGGCTGAAGAAAAATAAAATAATAGTTATTTTAAAAAAAAATTGAGATATTATCTAAGCAACATGTTAACGTTTTTGGCTAATTTGTTGTCTACTGGGTTTTTAGACTAATTTAGAGGTTAGCCTCTATTTTAGCAACAGGCTAACATTTTTGACTAATTTAGCTTACTGAGGAATTTTATGCTAATTTGTAGCTTAGCTAATATGTTCGCAATATGCTAACATTTTCAGCTGATTTGTTATCTACTAGGGTTTTTTTGGCTAATTCAGAGTCTGGCTTTTATTTTAGCAACATGCTAACGTTTTTGGCTGATTAAAGGAATTTTTTACTAATTTGAAGTTTGGT
>NC_050530.1:9517329-9545825 GCF_002922805.2 Oryzias melastigma | reverse complement strand
TGTTAACATTTTTGGCTAGTATGCTATTTACTGGGGTTTTTAGGCTAATTTAGAGTTTAGCTTCTATTTTAGCAACAGGCTAACGTTTTTGACAAATTTTGTTCACTGAGGAATTTTAGGCTAATTTGGAGTTTAGCTAATATTTTAGCAATATGCTAACGTTTTTGGCTGATTGAATATACCAAGGAATTTTATGCTGGAGTTCAGCTAGTAATTTAGCAACAAGATTACTTTTTCGCCAATTGGGCCTCTACTAAAGGTTATTGCTACCACAAACGATTATTTTATTAGTCGACTAATCACCAATTATTTTTGCCGATTAGTCGACTAATCGGGTCATGTGCAAAGTAGATGTGAAGCACACATTTTAACTATCATTAGCTTTATACTAACTACAAATTAGATGTATAACATTAACTGCAATAATGCTAGTCTAAATTTTGGCTGAAGATGCTAGTCCTGACAGCTGAAAATTCTGGAGTTCATAGCTAAAATTGCTGAAGCGTATAGCCAGCTAAAATATTAGCTAAACTCCAAAATAGCCTAAAAACATAAAAAAGCCTAAATTAGACAAAATTGCTAGCTTGTAGCTTAAATATTAGCTATATTCCAAACTAGTCCAAAACACTTTTAAAAAATCCTAAATTAGACAAAATAGCTAGCATGCAACTGACATATTACCTAAACTCCAAAACAGTCTAAAATACAAAAGAAATCCTAAATTAGCCAAAATAGCTAGCATCTAGCTAAAATATTTGCAAAACTCCAAATTAGCCTAAAAACCTTAATAAATGCCAAATTGCCCAAGAATCTAGCATAATGCCATTATAATTTTTAACTTTACTACACTCTGACTCCAGATAACATAAAGTAACGACTAATCGACTATTAAATTAGTCGTCGACTCTTTTAATTGTCGATTAATTGTTGATTAGACGACTAATTGTGGCAGCCCTACGAAAGGTAGGCTCCTTCTAGGTTTTGATCAATAGAAAATGAGCCCAAATGTCTCTTTTAATGTTAAACGTTGCCGACCCAGGGCTAGTACAACAATAGGATGAATCTAAATTGTCCAAACTTCCTTTTTTTTTAATTTCCAGAGAAACATGACGACTAGCAAACTCTTGTCATCTTTCATCCTACACCTCTGAATTGCCTTCATTTTCCTGGGCCCCATAAATAGGCTCTTATTGTCCCATAAATGGCTCCTTTTGGGGTGGGATTTATAGTGAGGAGTGGCAATCGGGCATTCAAGAGTGGGGGGTATAAAAACCCACCTTTTGATGTCCTCTCTGCCTTAACAGGCAGAGCAGACATGCCTACCCATATGCTGCACACTGCGCCGCAGCTGCACACTGCGAGCGTGTGACTCCCTCGCACACAGGCACATTAAAAGATAAACTGCTCTGCTGCTTTCATTCAAGGTCATGAGAAGCAACAGCCGAGCAGGGTGGTTCGCGTTAAGATGTGCCACTTCCTCGGCTGTAATTAAAGCGGCCCATGCAGGGGGTCTCTTAAAATCTTGTTTGTTTTTAATCTACACCGCTGATTATGACCTATTAAAAACAGGCTGAGTGCGGCGCAATGGAACAACTTTAAATCATAAAAGTTGTGGGATTTTCTTGCCTTACTAAAAGCTGGTGAAAAAATGGGCGATGTTATGTCACAAATACAAAGGCAGGTATATTCTTGGGATAAGAACATACATAATGCTACAACTCAAAGCAGTTTTTGGGTAAACTTTTCATTCATCTATTTATTTTCAAGCTCACAGATTGTCATCAAAAGTTGAGTTAATTTCCAAGCGATTTTTAATCTAAATCCACAGTATTAGACATGCAAAACAACATTTAACTTCCACATTTCTCCTAATAACACTTATTATTCAGTTATTTATTTACATTTCTTTAATATTTGTATCCACTAAACGAGGTGTTGTATTAATTTAGATTATTTTAGGAACTGTATACTCCAAAATGTTGTGAATTTTTGTAATTGCATAAGTTAAATTAGCATTTTGAGTCTATAATAAGCTTGGAAAGACATTTCTAAGAGTTACATTTTCACACAACTACCAACATTTTCTTTAAATACCATCATATTTGGCAACATATTAGAAGAAATCTGCTGGAATATAATCATACGTCTCGCCAAATTTAACATACACAAATATAAATATAGGAAGACTTGTGCAAAATTTAGAATATTTATTAACAAATTCGAGTCATATTTGAAATCAATGAAGCTCATTAAGAAACCAAAAAATTAAAAAAATATGATATACTAAAAATGTATCTCGTGTATCAATAGTTATGTGATTTTTTATTATTTTGCTCAGATCTATTTTATTAATAATATTAATTGATTCAGTTTTTGTTGTTTAATTCTGCAATTGCACCCTCTGTTTGATTGTAATAATGTAAAAACTCTGTTCTATAATTTAAACCCATGTTTTGTTTAATAGTGTATAAATGTTCAATGAAAAAAAAAAAAAAGAATAAAAAAATACTGGAAAAATATACATTTTTAAAATAGGAAGCTGAATTCCCACACCATGGTGCTACCACCACCTGCTTAATGACTATGTAATTTAAGGATGATCCAACAATGTTTTTGTGATCAGATGGTGCTGATGCTGCTGTCTCACTTCACCAACGTTTACACAGTTCACTTCTCAATAATAATCTCTCTATCTTTGATTCAATCATTTACTGCTCCATCACCTTTTTGCCTTTCCGGTTGTTTTTGTTCAGCCTTCTTTGTGCCCACTTCTTTTTTTTCCGCATTGTGAAGCAGATGAGCCAGGTGATATTGACACAGCCCCGCTGTATGCCAGTTACCACGGCGATGACAGGTGGCTGCCCAGGTGCACGAGCAGCTGGGAGGCTTTGGAATGTGTGTGTGTGGACGTCTTTGACACAGGTATCTGTGTGTATTCATGCTTCTGTACGACAGAGACGGAGGGGAATGGGACCTGAGTGAAAACGCAGGTGTGTCCGTGAAGGAGGGAGCGTGGGAGAAGAGGAGGAAAAAGCGAGCAGTGAGTGTTTTTTGAGGGGAATTCCAAAGATCCACTGATTCCGATGTGCCTCTGCTCATTGTGTAGATGTTCATCAGTGACTCAGTCCTCAGAAAAGTGAACATAATTGAGTCAAGAAGGGAAACCATAACAGGAAACATGCCGGAACCCAGAAAAAAAGTCAGATGACATCAACGTTGTGAATCAGAGCTTTTAAAATAAAACAAAAATAATGAGATGAGGAAGAAAAGACCTGACACAATGTCAGAAGTATGTCTTGATTTAACTGAATTTGTATTTTATAGGTAAAACTCACGATACCACAGCGCGTTCCTGCTGCAGTGCACCTGTGAGTCAAGAACAGATGCTCCAACCTCACTCCTTTCAAATAGCCTCTTTCTTTTCCTCTTCCTCTCTTTCGCACCCTCCGTCTCTTCTGGGAACATTCCAGTCTTCTTCACTCCTGCACCTTCCCCCCCATGCACCGGGAGGCCGTCGGACCATCACTCAGCACTTGGTGATTACTGGCACAAAGGGGGCCTTGGTGGCCCTGGGACGTGGCTGCTCGGCAGGCACTGCCACTGGGGAGTGAGAGTAGAGGAAAGTCCCCCCACCTTGACCGGCTCCTCCCAATCCTCCAGCCTCTCCACCCTACCGGATGATGACAACTCTGTCAGTGTGGATTGTGTCGGTTTAGGAGCAAACATTGATAAAAGGCATGCCGCAGCACCTCTGTTAGTCCACCCGCCTTTCAACCTTCCCACCGTTTGTCACTTTAAAGTAATTTTGGGATTCCAGTCTCTTTCATGCTCTTGTCACTTTGCCAAAAAATCTTTTTTAGTTAAAGAATTTGGGCTTAAACTCCATGTGTCAAAGTCAAGGCCCGGGGGCCGCATTCGGCCCATCGGGTAATTATATCCGGCCCTCCAGAAATTTAATTTTTTTGCTATTAATTGCGCGATGTTATCTTGCACTTATTTCTAACTTGTATAATTTTGACAAAATATATTTTAATGGAGTGTAAAATATTGAAAGTTATTTAAAGCTTAAGTTGATTTATTCTGTAATAATATTACTTCCTTTTTATTATTCACATTTATTTAAAAAGTTACGGTTTTAAAGTTTTTAAAATTGACATGCTAGCTTTTTGGACTATTTTGACATTTACTAAGATTCTTTTTTTGCTATTTTGCAGTTCAGCTAATATTTGCATGCTAGCTGTTTAGGCTAATTTAGGGTTTTTCGGTTTTTAGGCTATTTTGAATAGTAGCCATTTTTTCAGCTACATGCTAGCTGTTTTGGCTAACCTAGTTTTTTGGGTTTTTTTTTTTTTGGCGTTAGCTAATATTTCAGCTGGCTTTTAGCTTCAGCCTTTTCTGCTAATGTTTTCAGCAGCCAAATTCACATTACAGAATTTACACTAGCATCATCAGAGGTAATGCTATATATTAAGTTCATAATTATGTTAAAAAGTTACAGTTTTAAAGTTTTAAAAATTGGAATTCTCCCAGGTTTTTTGACTACTTTGGCATTTACTAAGATTTTTTATGCTATTTTTGAGTTTAGCTAATATTTCAGTTACATGCTAGCTATTTTGGCTAATTTAGGCTTATTTTTCTTTTTGAGGCTGTTTTGGAGTTTAGCTAATATTTACATGTTTTGACTAAATAAGGCTTTTTCAGTTTTTTAGGCTATTTTGAATCGTAGCTATTTTTTCAGTTACATGCTAGCTGTTTTGGCTAACCTAGTTTTTTGTTGGTGTTTAGCTAATATTTTAGCTGCCTATTAGCTTCAGCCTTTTCAGCGGCCAAATTCAGCTTACAGAGTTTACACTAGCATCATCGCAGGTAATGCTATATATCTAGATCATAATTATGTTAAAAAGTTACAGTTTTAAAATTTTTATTCTTGAGACAGTCATCTATAATTACATTTGATATAAAACCTTTAAAATAAATGGAGTGTAGTTACTTGCATGAAGATCAAAATCAAAGTGAAAGTTGAGGCCACGGACGTCCAATTGAGTGATGGTTGATCCGGGGAAAGGAAGGGCATTTTTGTAGGGATTCTTCTGGGATGGGGGGCAATGGTGGTGCTGCTGGCACAGAAACAGTCTCTCTTCACGGTGAGGGAAAATGGGCGCCAAAGAAGGGGTGGGAGGGTGCAGGCTCTGAAATTGATTTCATGCCGGAGTCCGACGCAGCCCGAAGGAAGAAATAATACGTGCGTGTTTTAGTTTTTTTTCCTGTGAGTGTGTGAGGAAGAGTGTGAGCACACAATGGCAGGAAGAGAGAAATGAAGAGGCCAGAAGAGAAAGAGGGAGGCCACCTGCATCAAAGAGCGTGGATCTGCATGACAAAAAGCACATTGCTGTTTTAGTGCTGGCTCCAGACAACACCACAAAAAAAGCATGTTTTGCTTGTTGTTTACGGATTCTTTTGGTTGCTCCTTTATTTTGTGGGTAATGTTTTGTGCAGATTTTGTTTTTTCTTTTGAGGAAAAGGGGGCTTTAGTTGGCACTGGTGAAGTTTACATATATTTGTCCTTTGGATGTCCACAAATGGCCTATTCTATAAAATTATAACCCTTAAATTTGATCAGATTGTAAAAAAAACTAAAAAGATTTTCCAATGTTAGCACATTACTGCTTCATTCAGGTCTTGAGTGGTCTGTCAATCAGTTTAAAAACTCCTGACCTTAACAAAAATATGACTGAATAGCAGAATTCAAGTCAGAAAAATCTTTCCAGCTGTTTGATAAATGAAGACTTTCCTCTACTACTACACTCTCTTTGGATTAAATATTTCAAGTGGCAACATTCAAATTCCTGATTTTTTTCTTTTTTTATATTTTCATTAGTTTCCACAAACGATTTTTTGCAAGCACTGGCCATTGCAAGTGGAATTATTCGTTCTAGATTTCTATGTTGTGAGCAGTTTCTAAAATTGAACAGAGGACTGTCTTTCTAATGCAAACTGTGTCTATTTAATCTTCTTCTTAAAGAACGATTTTTACCCTTTGTGAAACGCAGAGATCTTTAAGCTTAGAACACATTGGACATGTGAGTCGTGTTCAAGAACATGTTAAAAGCGAGTTATTTAACTCTTGAACAAATGTTTTGTGTGTAGATTCCGAAAACAATTGTAGCATGAATGTGAAGTTTTGAATCTTGAAACGTACATTTACGTAGACTTTTTATTGGAAGCGGCCACCGAGGGCGACGTGAGCGTAGCTTTAAAAACACATCAGAAACTAAATTTGATTTATTCTACTGTACCATCAATTAAAAGTTAGACTGTTTTCTTCTTCACACTTTTTTTCTGACAAGATGTTCAAATGTACAAGAGTTACATTCCGTTCATTTTAGGTACTCTCAAACTCGCATTATGATATATGTGTTTGTATGGTACATACTAGACTAAATTTTCTTTTAATTTCATGGAAAATCTCTCGATTTGCTTATGAGTGCTTTCAGAAAATCTGTAAATTTTCGTACTTTTCAGTAATCAATTATTTATGCATAGAACGGCCAGTAGGGGGCGCACAGGGCTTAATTTTACACATTCAAGTGAATGAGGAAACAGCTCGTTGCGTTTTCTTTCTTCTCCTCTCGGGTAATTATTCATTTGTTTGGAATATTTCTTGAGTCTAAACTGTCAGTTTGTTCTTAAAGTGTCAAAGAATGCTTTTGTGTGATTTTATGCTTAAGGGTTGAAGAAAAGTATATTAGCTTATTCGGTTATCAAGCACGTGGCTGAACGGCGTGCACCTGCCATTTTGAAGGAAGCGCCGCATGAATTGGAATGTTTAGCCATGTTTACTTACAAGCTTTTTTTAACATTATGAAGTGTTATTTTCTGAAGTGAAAATATTATTTGAGGAAATGCTCTCAACGAGAAAACAGCATTTTCTTTCTTTCTCTCACAAGAGCAACATTTGGAGGGCTATGTAGAAGAATTGTATGCATTTCATGGATACTAGAACAGTTCTGCGCTGTAGACCGTTAACCTACAGCGATAGCTTTATTCTCAGTCATTTAATCTTTTGCAGATCTCCTTCTCCTATGGGGTTTAATGATGTGTTACACCCTCTTCCCACCACGCTCTTACTTTAAGACCTTTCCCTGGATCTCCTCTTCCTTCCTTTTCCTCTTTTCCTCCATTCCTTCCCCCTACTTGGCATCGAAAGCAGCATCTCTTTTAAGGCACATGTCAAGGGAACTGTCTGCTGCTTTCAAAGGCTTTTGTGTCCGGCCTTTCTTCCACCTAATTTGGTTTCCCTAAAACACTTTCCCATACCACTGCTGTCTCGCCCCCTTTTCTCCCAAGCTCTCTTCTCCTCTCACCTCTCTTTATGCCTTAAGCTTTCCGAAACATATGTTTCCAGGGAAAATGATGATAAGATTTTTCTTGAACCTCACGTAAGAACCACATATGCACAATTTTAAAGATTGTGATCCAAAATTTTACCCCCAAAAAGTTGCCAAACGATGATTTTATTTGGTTAAACAGAAACATTTTCTTAGAAAACAAGTTTAGTGCAAAATGAATCCATCATGTGATGCTCATCCAGGACATCAAGTTTGCTGGGTGCCCTCTTCCCATGACTTCCCTGGACGTTTCCCCAAGGAGCTCCTTGTCATGGCAACGCTAACCGAACAGTTTTTTTCTGGAAGCAGACAGTTAGAGGAAGTGTGGCCTCAGAAGAAAACAATGTACTTATTTGTTTTGTGGGACAGATGTGGAGATTATATGATAAAACTTTTACAAGCAGCAGAAAGTTGGCAAGAGAAATGGATTTTCCTGTTGAGTGTAGGTGACGGTATTCATTTCTCGCATGTGCGTGCAACATTGCCATGTCCTCACCTCGGGCGGACACATGTGGTTTCAATCCCATCGTACGGACGAACACCTTCACTCCATCCCTTCATCCTTGTATCTCTTGGTCCATCCCTTTAGTCTTTGCTCCCATTTCTGAAAAAACACAAGTCCTTTTATGTCTCTCAACAACATCTTTTTCACCTTGTTTTGCCATTCTGCTGTCCATCTCGTCTTCTTCTCTTTTGTCTCTTGTGATCCCTGTACTTGTCATCCTGTCTGGAGAAAAATCTTTGAAATATTTTCCTGCACAAGTACTTGAGTGGAGGATGTATGACTCGCCTCTCGCACCCCGTTGCTTTGAGAGCGTTGTGCCAAAACATCTCTGTTTTCTCCAGAGATGGGAGATTTTGTCTGTATGTCAGTAGTGATGCTTGTGTGTGATAAAAGGAGCTTTTTGGAGAATTTTGTGCTAAAATCAACTTTTTTCTTTACCTCCTTGTAGATTGGAAGTTCATACAAGTACTTTTCTTTGACTATTTTGAAGTTAAAAACTGAATTTGACGTGTTGTAGAGTAAATAATAAATAAATAACCTTGAGATGGCAAAATCCAGGATGGTTTACAAAAGGTTTTACAAATATCCTGACTTCTTAAATGTCCTTAAATGGTTGATGGTTATTAAGAGTGATATAAAGCAAGAATATTATTGGCCAAAGTCATATCAAGTACCCCCTACCCAAAAATAAAACATGAAAGAGATGTGCAACAATGGAAGGATTTCGAAGGAGGCCATTTGCTTCTAATTGACCTACACCTTTTCAGCGCAGCCCCCTGGTTAGGCATGGCTGGGTTCTGAGTAGCCCCCATGCAGCATCTCCATCCTATACTGGTGAATAGAAGAGTTCTCCCTGTCTGAACTTCCATAGACACACAAAGCCTTGTACCTTTGGCCTGACAAGCAGGGGAGAGTCTGTTTTTGCTGTCTGAAGTCAACCAACCATCAAACTGCTCACAGCTGGGGCCCGAAGTCATGAACCTGAGCTGGAACAACTTCAAAAGTGGCCTTTTCCAGAGTAACATCAGAGATCTCAGAGGTGGCGAGTATGCACGGATTCAGAATTGTGCTGAAATACCTCCGATAAATGTCTGGATAACATCGTGGAAAACATCAACAAATGGATTTTTTAAACTATTGTTAAAGGGCGGGACATAAAGAGTTAAAAGCCCTCTAACATTTTCCACAATCACTTAACCTGATGTCTATTTGGTTTTCAAATGACGCCACTTCAAAGAGTCACATTACCACCCTCAATTATGCATGAAACCATGACACACGGTTCCACCCAAATGATTAGAAGAGCTACTTTTTGGACCTTCAGCCGATGAAGAATAAGTCTGCACATAATATCTCAGTCACACGAGCACATTCGCCACATTTCCCTGTCTGACTGTTTAACTGAGGCCTCAAAGTGAGAAATGGAGGGATTTGTGTGTTCAGGGGGGGACCAAAGCATGAAGAGATGGTGATCTGACAGTGTTTTGATGGCCTCAAGCTGGAAACAATTTGGAGAGAGATGAATATAATACAAATTCCTCCGCGTAGTAGCAGCGCCGTGTCCCGACCAACCTGATCTGGCCCATCAAGCTCACCCCTGGAAACTCACACCTCCTCCCCCCTTCATACCTACAGTTTTGGCATGCTCCGCTGTCACTCAAGAGTCCCTAATGCATTCTGCTCAATGTGTCCACAACTGTGCGTATAAGAGAAGCGATGTTTGAGTCAATCGTTTCATGGCTAAGAATGACATTCGAAGGCCCTGCAGGAGGAATCAAGTTTCCCAGTACCTGACGCTGTTTTGTCTCAGCAGATTTCACCAGAACCAATCTGAGAAATCCTGTGGTGACTCAGATCCTGTCATGGAGTACTGAGGATGATCAGAAACAATCACTTTAAACAGAGTAAAAGTAGGACATTGTTGAGAGTAGGCTGTAGTTGAACACAACCTCACATTGCCTTGGCCTGTGAGCCATTAGTGAATCATTTGTTTTCTTTTTGATCAAACAGGTAATTTGTGGTGAGGATTAACAAAGATCATACTTAGCAATCATTGGACTAAAACAAAGCCGCCCGCTCCAACTTCATCATCCAGCCTTTGTTGTAAAGGGATACCCTCCACTTTTCAGAACCACTGAGAAGCATGACTGACCACAATTAGGCCAATTAAAGCCAACTTGAATGACTGGGACAAATTGATGTTCAGACGGGCAGCTGGCATGTACCCTCTGCATGCTTCTGAGGGACCTAAAGAGGCATCAGAACTTTATACAGAACCCAAACAATGAAAAATGTTTAATGTTTTTTTTTTATGTCAAATTTATTTCAGTTGTCACCATGAACCGTGTTTGGATGTAAGCCATTTTGACAGTTTCCACAACAAGCTGAGAAAAGGGCAGATCAAGGTAAGTTATGGGGTTAATACAACATCTAAAGCAGTGATGTCCGCAGATGATTGTGATTATTATCTTGTTACAAAACTAGGGTCCACATAAGGTTGTGTATTTGGACAGGGGATTTCAAATTAGTCTGAAATATCTCGGTCAAATTAGACCAAATTGTTTAAAAAGTGACTTACATGGAGAGTATTTCATGAATGTAATTGCCTGATTGCTGAAAGTATGTTATCCTGCAACTTTATTAAAGTAGGATTTTTGGCATGCTTCTCCTAGTGGAACTCAGCCATCAAGATGCAGTCAAAAGTACTTTGTAAAGCTCTCCTTGTTAGAAGTGGGTTATTACTTTTGGTACCAAAAGCTATTGTTGTTTGTTTATAATTAATATTTTTCTGAAAAAAACCTTCCCATAGGAAATGAATGAAACCAAGCTATTACCCATGATTCCTCAAGACCTTGAGTAAAGTGCCTGTTTGATCTAAAACAGGGGTGTCAAACTCAATCGCACCCCAGTGAACATTTCAATGTGGGCCCCATATGGCTTCGCTTTGGTTGGCCCCTCGTGGGTTTGACTGCGGGTTCCATGGTGGCCCCAACTATGTTGGCCCACACTGGCTTGAGTGGGCACTCAGTGGTCTAGCTAGCTGGGCAGAGGGGCCCTCCAACTCGCTACGCTGTCTGCTGGGTAGCTGGTTAGTGTAGGGAGCCAGACCACTCAGTCCCCACCTACGCCAGTGTGGGCAAACACAGATGGGACCACCACGGAACCTGCGGACAAACCCACTTGGGGCCCACCACTTCAGCCCAAAGGTAAACCATATGGGACCCACATTGCAATGTTTGCTGGGGGGCTCAAAATCCAAAACACACCTTAGGTTGCTGCCCGAACAGGATAAACATTTATTGAACACTAAAACATAAATTTAAAAACTTTAAAACCATAATTTTTAACATAACTATGAACTAGATATATAGCATTACCTGCAATAATACTAGGGTGAATGCTGTAAGCTGAATTTTGCCGCTAAAGATGCTAGTGCTGATAGCTGAAGATGCTGAAATTGATAGCTAAAAATGCTGAAGCTAATAGCTGAAAACACTGAAGTTAATGAAACGCTGAAGTTGATAGCTGAAGTCACTGAAGCTAGTAGCTGAAAACGCTGAAGCTGATAGCCAGCTAAAATATTAGCTACATGCCAAATTAGCCTAAAAAATCTTTAAAAAAAAAAACCCAACTTAGGTCGGCGCAGTGGTTAGCGCTCTTGCCTCACAGTGAGAAGGCCCCGGTTCGAATCCCGGCTGGGACCTTTCTGTGTGGAGTTTGCATGTTCTCCCCGTGCATGCGTGGGTTTTCACCGGGGACTCCGGCTTCCTCCCACCGTCCAAAAACATGTTTCATAGGTTAATTGGTGACTCTAAATTGCCCCTAGGTGTGAATGTGGGAGTGGATGTGTGTGTGATTGAGGCCCTGCGACAGACTGGAGACCTGTCCAGGGTGTACCCCGCCTTCGCCCATCAGCAGCCGGGTTAGGGTCCGGCACCCCCACGACCCCGAAGGGAAGAAGCGGACAAGAAGATGAATGAACGTAGGTTTGGCAAAACAGCTGAAAAAATTGCTAAACTTCAAAACAGCCTAAAAAAATAGAAAAAAGCCTAAATTAGCCAAAACAGCTAGCGTGTAGCTTAAATTTTAGCTAAGCTCAAAAATAGCCTCAAACAATTGTAGTAAATGGCAAAATAGTCCAAAAAGCTAAAATAACGCCAATTTTTTAAACTTCAAAACCGTAACTTTTTAACATGGTCACAAATAATAAAAAGGCAGGAATATTATAACTTGAACCTTAAATAACTTTCAATATTTTACTCACTATAAAAATATATTTTGTCAAAATTATACATGAGAAAAAAGCGCAAGATAACTTTGGGATTGCCGGATCCAGACCCCGGCCTTGACTATGACACGTGGTCTAAAAGGTGTCTAGATGCTGAGGCTCTTGTTACTGTCAAAGCTATTTTACTGTCAAAGCTATTAAAAGCTATCGAAATAGCAATGACAAACTTTGAATTTGCTTATAAAACCACAAATTGTGGTTAAATATTGTTGGAGCACTTCCGCTTAGAGCTCAGATGCAAATTTCTAATGAACTTCTGCTCTGCAGACACTATGTCCCAGAAAAAAGTCACAGTTTTTTCCAAAAAACTGCCACTAGGAATGCTTTTGAAATGGGTTTAAACATGATTGAAGTGGGTCTTAAAAACTAGCGTTGAAGTGTGGCACACTTTTGATCGTTGTGTGCTTGCATTGGTGCTCTGCTGTGTTGAGTCCCATCCAGGACTGATCTGTTGTCACTGCTGCGCAGGAGCTGCAGGTGTCTCTGTGCGCTGTCAATTGTAAGTCATTTATTTTTCCCAGTAAAATGCTTTCAACCAGAGTTGGGTTACCACAAAGAAGCCCAGACATCTGATAGAGGGCAGGAATGTCTTTTCACATCAAACAACATCTGGCCATTTTCATATCTGCAATAAAAATGGGAATAATAAGAGATTGGAGGACACTTGATAATGGATGATAAAGTAAAGAAAGGGAGTAAAGAACAAAAAAATTGAGTTATTATAAAGCACCTGCTACTGTTTTATGTGCTAACACATAGTGCCAAATGTGTCGCCATGGTAGAAATACCAACATTGTTAAAGAAAGCAAATTCCAACTGACTACAATGGTGAAAATTCCAACTTTATATAATAAATAAAATAATTTGTGCATAATCAGGAGTGTTTTAAGTTTTCTTCCCTCAGGTTCACCAATCCAGAACTTTATTCTACATTGCCCGACTGCCTGTTTATTGAGTTGTCTGGAATGAAATTCTCACAAAATGCCCATTCAGTCCCAATAACAATTAACAAAGCATTCAAATATGACAAAAACAGCATGACATTTTAGAAAACAAAAAAAAGAATTCCAGAAATCACAACGTAAATAGCAAAAACGACTAAAATATTTCAGAAAATTAAAGTAATCTCCAAAAAACAAAATTAAATGTTAGAGAAACGAAACATGACGAGAAAATGGAAAAAGTAGGAACTATGTGACATCACTATCCAGTATCGTCATCATCCAATCAGTGATGTCGAATTTGCAAGTTTCTGTAAAAATGAAAAAAAAAAAAAAAGAAAACGGCAAAATTAATTGTCCAAAATTAAAATGAAATGTTAAAAAACGAAACATTAAAAAGCTGGAAATATAAGGTGTTATGGTATTAAATCATCATCCAATCAACAATGTCCCATAGTATCTACTTTTCCAGTTTCTTTTTTTTTTACATTTCATTTTGTTTACTGCAAATTACTTTTGTTTTTACATGACATTTACATAATTTTACAGCAGGAAAGTTTCCCAATAGCCTTTTCCTTTGTGCCTATCATGACACTCTGTGTCTAAATGCATTTCATGCTTCATTTGTTCTTCCTTCCTCTCCGTCTGTGACTCGGGGAGTGTTTTCCTTAACACATTGGGTGTGACTCTGCAGGCTGTTGGGGCCCAGTCCAGGAGCAACACCCAAGCAGGCACAGAGAAAAGACTGTTACTGAAACAGTGGGTGCACCTGTGGAGAGCTGGACTGATGTTAAGTCTCTTAGTCTGTATAAAATCTTGACAAATGACACGAACTTCCATTGCCAGCTCCTGTAGGCAGCTGGAGTGCTGGCCCCTAAACCCAACTCCTGCTGCTTTTACCATTTCTTTTTTATAAGTTTCCATAACTATTGCTTAAAAATGGTTGCATTGAGTGATTTCTTAAATATTCCAAATTTCTTGTGCTTATTTATAGTCAAGTATTTTTAATTATGATACTTTTTTGCTTCCATATCTTTTACCTCTGACTTTATTCTTATAGTGACAGTATTCCTCCTAAAACTTTCACTCCAGACAAGCTGACATCTAGAACTATATTTGTTTAAGAAGGTAATATTTAAGTTTTATTTATATATCGCCTTTCTTTCTCAGACAGACATCACAAGGTGCTTCACAAGTTAAAAACGTCAGAAAGGTAAAAATATAAAAGATAAAAACTTCCAGAATATGCAATTTTCAATTGACAATTCAAGATGCAATTCAGGCTTTGAATATGAAATACATTTTGTAATTTTGAATTCAATAGTAAAACATACAGTTTATATGACAATTTTAAAAATACTATATTAAATTAAAACAAAATCAATTACGTTTTAAAGTTTCATGCTATAATTCGAATGACAAAAAACTTTATCTTGCATTATAGCAAACAACAATTACATAATAAGAGTAGTTTTCAGTTTTCTGCAGGTAATTGTTAGCAGTTTTAGCGTATTAAATTAGGTTGTATTCTTTTATAACCCGATTGTTCTGAATTACATCATAATGGTTGAATACTAATGGATTTCTCTAGTATGTTAATTGTTGTTATTTCAACTGAATGTTTTTTATGAGTAAAAATAAAAACTTAAAAGGAAAGCCTTGTGATGATATTTTTACTTTTAGGTAATCTAACTTTGTGAGTTATTAGTAAGTTGTAACATCCTTTTCTTGTCTTTTAAATTGTAATTTTGTGTCAATGTATTGTTTTTACCACACAGCAAAGGAGAGAAAAAAGAAAACCGTTTTAACTTTCTGGGTGGTTCAAGGGATTTTCCCCAAAAACATGCTAAAAAGAATACATTATTGCACCACTAGATGGTTTTTAGTGCAGTTCTAGCAGTTTGAGGGACGAATAATAACAGTTATGTTTGTGATTTCAGTTCAAACCTGAATTTATGTTGAAAAAAAAGACAATTTTTTAAATGCAGTTTAGCTGCAGCCCCAGAACGAGAGCCATGGCAGGTGCTACATTTCATATATCACCTCTTGTTATTGCTGGGTGGAATGTCACACTATGTTATCAGACATCACCTGATAAATATTCCCCACCAGGTTTTGCTTATAATCAGATAAAAAGTCTTTGACATGTACCTTTTGGCAGACTCAGGCGGAGTTCGCGATGACGAGCCTAAACAGACCGACTGTTCATTTACTGCACAATTACTGCTGCCCGCAGAAAGACAAACAATCTGTATTATTCTTCTCAGTTTTGGAACAACAGTGTACAATGTCACAGCAGGTTTGTTGTTTAGAGTTCCATTATGCAAAAAGCACCAGGGAGGGAAAGGAGCCGCTTTAGGAGCACGGTATTCCCTAAAAGAACTGGAGGCCAAGTGAAATCGAGCCTAATTCCCTGGAATGCTGCTTTCGTCTGGACATGTCGATAAAAATAAAGCTTATTGTGATTGTGAGGGTTCGGCCCCCAGCTAGAGTAATGAAAAGAAAACTGGCAGCCCTCCCAGCGGGCAAAGCTCACCTTGCTCCTTGGTATTCACATGGATGCATGAGAACAGGAAGGAAGTGTGGATTTCTGCCGTGTATGTGTGAATTATTCTGGTCATAAATTGAGTCTTTGTTTTGACAGCCAAGTAATCATATATTATGTAGAATGTTATTTAAAATATTTAGTCATACAATCTAAAAATAATATTGATATTATTTAGCTTAATTATGATCTAATTAAATTTTAAATGTAAAGTGGCAATAAGTTCACAGTATAATTTTTACTGATCTTTCTATTACTTTTTCATCCTCATATTTTTCCGTATTTACAGTAGATCGAGAAATTTTGATGTATTCATGCAGAGAATTCTGTTGGTTTCAACTAAGAAAATGTCACAATATTATGCATAAATCCTGGAATTAAATGACATTCATAAGTAAAAAACAAACTTCTCCGGCACCTGAGCTAGGCCCACTAGTGGGACCAGATGAGCTGTTGTGATGTAAAGAAGGCTCATTAATTCAGTCTGAGACAGTTTGATTGACAGCAGTTTAAAAGGAGAAATACTCAGAAATGCAAAAACAACATGATTTCTTTTTACAGTTGTTGTCTTTTATAAGAAAAATGTCACACATATTGAAAAAAACTAAAAAAACACAATTTTCCTTGGAGGGGGACGGCCAGCACATAGTATCAAAGTTGTAGATCAATTGGTGAACCTGTAGACTGAAAATATTCACACACATTTTTTCCTACGGGCATGCTGCGGGCGACAGGCCATAATGAACACCTATATAACACAGAAGGGTAAGTAAGGGTGAAGAAGGTGAAACACTGGGGTTTCCTTGGAAGAATCTTTTGTTGCTACCATTTCCTAAAGTCCAACAAAATGGTTTCCAGTATTACCAACTACTTCAATCAACCCGAATGAATGAGAATCTACACAGAGGTGGCACCAGTCAAGGCAGAGAAGCAGGGAGCACAGGAATGCAGGCTCTCTGTATGTTTGTCTCCAGCAGCTGGGCTTGGCTGCAGGTATGTGAGCTGGAATATTCAGAATGGGTGGAGGTCCCTGCCATCTGCTTGCACGTTTGTGTGTTCAGGCGTGGGAGAAAAGCTGAGGGAGAGCAGCTCACACCAAAGTAAAAGATGTCAAGACAAATAGACGGAGAGGAAGAGAGAGTGGAATCCTGGTGTCAGAACAAAGTCGAGGAGGACTTCAAGTAGAAGCTAAAAGACCAATGGGTCCAGTTTTATCTGACAACGATTCACTAAAACTGGCAAAATTAGTTTGACTCTACTCCAAACATAAAATAATAACAGTTTGGAACTAAAGGTCTGATCACTTTGGATTATTGAAAAAGACAAAAAAAATAACGTTTGAGGCCAACGCAGCAGGAGGGAAAGTGTCAGCTGAAAAATTGCAATAATTGAAGCAGCACCAATTATTAATCTTTCAAAGCATAACTTTGAACTGCCAAGAGAAAAAAAGGGGGGTTCTGCACACCTTCATAAAGCTGCTGTGTTCTCCGAGTCTGTCTGTCGACATGGTGATTGTGCCAGGTATAAATGTGAACACACACAGCTTTCCATCTTTTGACGGGGGCGGAGGCCCCTTAATTAAAACCAAATGTTGGCATTTGAAACTGGAAAAAAGAAGAATGATCAAATAAACAATGCACTAAATATAAATAGAGAATCACACAAGTGTAAAAAAATGTAATTAAAAGTTAATGTATAAGTGCCCCTTTTATAGAAACCCAAATCTATATATATATATATATATATATATATTTGGCACAAATCTGCTTTAAATTAGCTACCTGTAAATAATCACTCAGGTCCATATAATTCTGGGCTAACAGCTACAAGTCAGCGTTAATAAATCTCAGAGTAGTTTAGTTGATCAGATTCTGCAAACAGCTGCTGAAAAGTCATAACCACAGCGGTTATTGTGAGACCGCTCTCAGACATGTTGTGGCTAAAGCACCTTCTAATGACTGGAAGCCCATTACAGCGCTGGAGATGTATAATGTGGAACCACAAACCAAGAGGTCCTCTGGGACCTGCAGGAGGGTATTGTTATCCAGTCGAGGTAAACGAGTTACATACATTTAAAAATTAAATCTTGCTTGTTTGTCTTTTTTTTTTCAACTGGAACCCATTGACTTCATCTGCTTTTTGCATCTTTCCTGTTTTCCTTTCATTAAACCCGTTTTAGTTTAAAAATGACACAAAGATTCAAAAGTCTTTCTTGAGGTTCTCTCAGCTGGTTGGTATTAGACTTGCTTTTTGTGTGGCACAGCAGCCCCTCATACCAGGAGGCCCGTGAGCCCGGACTCGGACAAAAACTGTCATTTGTAGGACTTCTTTTGCGCTGCTGAAGAGGGGATCGAGTTGGATTACGGAGGCGAGCGCCTCTTTGTGATGCTGCGTTCAGGTCGGCTGTGTTTTTGATTATGTGCAAAGCTGCTCTATCTGTGTGCGAAATGGTCCTCCTTTGTCTGAGGGCTGTGTCAACACAGGAGCTTTGGTATATGAAGGTTCGTGTTGACTTTTCAAAGCATGGATGTGAGAGGGAATATAGAAAGAGTTCATGCACAGGTGGGCCCTGGTTCAAGGCAAATTATCCAGCAGAGGAAGAGGCGATGTTATTTTGGGAAGGATGCAGAATACTTATGTGATAAAAGCAGAGGCGCCCCATTCATTAAAGCCTTAGTCACGAGCAATCGTTCGGGGGTTGACCCATACGGGTTTTAGGTTGGCCGTGGAGGGTCATAAAGGAGCAGCCGCATCTTCAGGGGACAGCAGGTCTTGAAGCCACCTTAGGGGATATCATGATATCTTGATATTTTCAAGAGAATCTGGCTACAGAGAAAAAATATGGTGCCCGAAAATTAATAGCCCGAAATCCTTGCTGGAGCTGGCCGCAACAAAGATATCATTTTAAGATTTCCCTTTTGGCATTTTTTCTCTCTTATTGACCCTTTTTGCCTTTTTTTTCCCTCTGTCACAGAGAAAAAAAAAACGGCATTTTAGCGGCTCTGATCAGCTGATTCACGGAGAAAAAAAACAGTTACAGTTTATTCTCATTCAAATGCGTAAAAGCTAATAGTTCTGAAAAGAAAATATCATTTTAAAAGGGTTTTCTAAAGTTTAGGACATTTCTGCTTACGCTACCAGCGAGAGTTACGATTTCCCGCTTCCGGCTATACATTATTTCTGGCGCCGCCAGAGGCCCCTCCAAAGGTTTGCCTATTTTTCCTCCTCAGACAGTCAGTTTCCACCTGTAAGACCTTACAACAGCCCAACAGCAAGTCATAAATATAAATATATGCTCAAAGCGTTTAAAACTATCGATTGTCCTGAATAATAGACATTCATATACATTATGTCGCGTTTTTATTCCAGTAAATCTGAAGAATACTAATATCAAGTACATTTGCAGCTGGTTTAGCCAATTGAGCTTCAGTCAATCGAGTTATTTATTTTAAACTCATCGATTTCATCATAATCAAGATATTGAACCACACAAACATGCATCAAAGCAAAAACATTGAAAAGACAAAAACGAAACTTCTCCTTAATCGAGAAAAAACTTTATAAAAGGCCATATTAGTCGAAGTGAATTTATTGGACAGAATTTGCAGATTTTGGGTGGTACTTTAAATAACAATCATTCACCATAAAAAACAGTATTAGGAAAAGAATAAAACTTGACAGGACTGAAAACAGATCCAGGATTCATCCATGGTTGGTTCACAACATCATTGGCAAGCTCCTCTGGCCATTAAAGCTACACTCGATCATCTTTTGATCTGTTGTGAAAGTGTTCTTTTAATTATGATTATGCCACTTTCAGCCAAAATCAAGCAACTTGTGTTGTTTTCTTGGACGTAGTCTGCAGAAACTAGAAATTTGCCTATCGGAGAAAGTCTTTAAAGAGTTGATCCTCAAAATCTAATTGCAAGTCATTAACCAACTTTCTTCAGATTTATCCTGTGAGAAATATCCTCTTTCTTTAACATCCTCTCTTTGGTTTACTTGTTCACATGTGAGCAAACCCAGATCCGTGTTTTCGTGTAGACCACTGCTCGCTTGTTTGGTCCAGTCAAGGTGAGCTTTCACACCTGCCCAAACAAAACTGTAAAATCCGACAAATCTAAGTGTGGTCCGAACCGAGCAGCTACAATTTAAATTCTTCTTTGAGAGATGTTTCAACCCAAACCCGGGACTTAACCTTTAGAAGGTAATCAGTGTTATCTTCATCTGGACTGCACAGCTGGAACTCCTCTGCACACAGCCACAGCCTGGCTGCAGAAACACAAAGCATGGAAGCTTAAACAACGGCACAAAGTCAAAATCTTTTTTTTTTGGGGGGTAAAAAGAGTTGTTTTTATAAGCAAATATTTCTCGATTTAACAGTTAAGTAAAAGGACAAACCCATGTATCTAAAAAAAATAAAAATCGAATGTTTAATGTTAAGTAGACAACAAACGACCTTCCTTTTCACCGTGTGTTAATGTTTAATCTGACAGGATAAAGAAGAATTGGAAGCTGTCATGAAGGAAGCCAGAGCGGTTTTGCCTCCCTGGTTGGAATGTGAGCTTTTGAATTCAACGGCAGTGTTAGCCTGAGGTTGGGATGCCAAAGCAAATCACAAAAACATTGTTCTTTTCTTGTATTGATCCCACCACACATCTTGTATAGCTTATAGTGAACTATTTTTTGCCCGAATAATGGCAGAGCAAAATGTGGTTAGAAGGGTTTAAAGCTGGTACTTATGCAAGATGTCATCAAAATAACTTAAGTATTAAGCAATATATGACTGTTTCTATGTTTTTTGCTCACAACGAGGCTATTTTACTCTTTTACTACCGTGTATATTCAAATATCAACAATATTTGACCTTTAATTGCTACATCTTTGAGGGTTTTTTCATGAGCTCTGGCCTCACTTTAGGGAGGTGTTTCCCTGGCCTGAAACTGCCCGCTGAGTGGCATCTTTCATCAAAGTGTGCCCACACTCCTCACCGGTGAGTTTATGTGGTTTGATTTGTGGTGTGCCGCCCATATTTTTACAGGTGCCGGTGTTGTTGAAGCAGGAGCCCGATTCCAAACACAAGGCCACGCTTGTCCAAAACTTCCTCTAGTGAACCAGCAGAGCAAGAGAGGCTATGATCTTGTTTAGGAAAATATCTACCTTTTAGATTTGTTCAGATTTGAAGAATACTTTTATGATATGACCGGGTGAGTGAATTCCAAGTCAGATGTGGTGCAGAATTCCGAGGGACATTGTGACGGGGGATAATGGGCTGGGGGCTGACGTAAGCTTTGAGGTCTCCGGGTATAGAGAGTCCATCATGCAGAACCATGTCCAATTGCAAAGCAGAGACCTGTTCACGCCAGAAGCTACCACCAACTTCAAGGGGGTGAGGGGTGGGAAGAGAGCAGATTTATGTGGAAC
This sequence comes from Oryzias melastigma, assembly GCF_002922805.2. Lineage (NCBI taxonomy): Eukaryota > Metazoa > Chordata > Actinopteri > Beloniformes > Adrianichthyidae > Oryzias > Oryzias melastigma. Next base: position 9,524,734 of record NC_050530.1, on the reverse strand, counting down.
TTTCTGCAGCTTGCTTACTGCTCTGCACCCCTCTTTTTCCACTCTGCTGTGCCTGCACTGTCACAGAACGGTGTAACATTTCCCTCCTCAGGTATGCCTCCATGAAGCTGGACTGGAGTCTGCATTCTGTCAATGGGAGATGATGAACTTGAAATAGAATCCTGTAGAAGTTAGAAGGAATGCCAAAATACCAAAACGGCCACCGTAGCCGGTCATCAATTCAATTCAATTTTATTTACATAGCCCAATAAACAATTGTCTCATTGGGCTTCATAGAGAGACAGAAGGTCAGTCATAAAATATAAACAATGACTAATTGCTAAACTAAATGGACTAAATTAAACTGGTTATCCGACCCTTAGACCCTCCCTCCCGGTAATAGACAACTCCTAAAAACAAAAAATTGGACAAACATGGAGGACTGATGCAACAACTCATTAAAATGTGTTCAGATGAATGCAGGCTCATTAAAACAGTCTTTAACGTGATACACATTGCTTTTTCCAACTGTTTTTATGTCATAAACACTATACTTCGTAGCCATGGCGTCCCTGGTAGCCGCCTTGCAGCATTCCTGTAACAAAGTAGCAATAAAACTTGTTGAACCTCATTTAAAATTGATCAGCGTAATAAGAACTTTGAATAAGTGAACAGTCCTAGTAAGGATTTTCAAACCGCAGCGCCTCCATTTTCTCTCGTTTCTTTACCTCGCCCCTTTAACTGCTGGCCAATGACTGAAGAGATCTTTAGTCACGTGGTTTTGTTTACAAGCTTTGGTCCGGAACAGAAATCTCCGGTAGATCCCTGTCCGAATACAGACCAAATGCAAGGTTTAGGACTTGTTTCAGGAGAACAAATCATTTTTCCAACGTAAATACACAAGTTTAAAATTGCATTTCTGAGTTTTTCTTTATTCAAATTGTTGTGAATCAGTTAATAAAATAAAAAAATTGCTTCCTACTCCGAGCTCTCAGATACGCCGAGGGGACGACGTAGCTCCGCCCTAACAGTCCCGCCCACAACTCAAATTCTGATGAACTCCTGTCGCTCTGGAGAAACTATGTTGTATAAAATGACACAGGTAATTTGAATCAGGCTGAATAATTATTAATCATTGGGAATACTTTTAGATTACATCAAAATATGATTAGAGTGAGACTTTGATACAGATGCAGAACTTGAAGAAATTTCAACACCTCCATATATGTTTGGATGATTTTGAGGTGTTAGTTGCCTTTTCAGTTTGGTTATACTGTTGCCCCTGAATCTGTACAAATCACGCTGTGATAGTGAGTCAAAGAGGAAGGTGGATTTAGTGTTGTGTGTCCTAAAATTCAGACACAAGTCATCTGATCAGTCTTTCATCTGGTCAGCAGTGATCAACAGTGTGCAGCTTGGGTCAAAGGGGAAAGTTCAAAAACTTTCACCCGAGCAAAGACATTTCCAACCATCACGCAAGATAAAACACCGAGTACCAGCAGCTATACTTACAAATATATACTTTACATGTAAAAAATGAATAAAATAAGCTGCTTTTCATGTAAATGTGTTCTGTTTGTGGCCGTTTAGAAACATGTTAATGAGCATTTGAGACATATTTGTACATAAATATGTATTTTAATTGTGAAAGTGGGCAAATACAGAACTAAGATGTGCTCTATAGTTAAATTCAAAGTTTTTTTAGATGTCTGAAGGTTAAATAAACTAAAAATAATATAAAACTGTTATAAATAAATTTCAATTCGGGTTTTTTAATCCACACTTTGCCTAATTCTGTTTTTTTTTTTGTTAGAGAACTGATGTCCTCAATAAAATAATGAATCTAAATATACATACTTTTATGCATAAGGCAAAAACTTGACATCTTAATCAAAAAGTTTGTCTAATTTCTTGTAAAATTATATCTATTACACTTGATATGGAAGACAAACTAAGTAATTATTCATTTTGGTTATAATAAAACCATAACATGCTTAGTTAGCAGATTTATTTCTCATTTCAAGGGAAAATATATGATATGGTTTAATATTGTTGTAATATCACAGTTGATATTAACTAATATCCCACTGTTTGCTGCTAGTGTGTATTTGTTTGATCAAATTCGCACAAATTCTCATGTTTCCTTTGATGCAAACATGATTTAAGCCGCTTCTGATTCAAACTTTCTTTAATTTAGCATCTTCCTAAAAGCAAAAAAGAAAAAATTAGGATTTTTTTTTTTTGTTTTATTTGTTTATTTCATTTTACAGCAATAAATAACTTCATTTTTTTGAATTTGGTGAAAATGAAAGGGGAGAAAAAGAAGAAAACTTATTATCTATGCCCTATTTAACAAAACATATATAAAAAATAATTTATAAATATATAAAAATACAAAATAAATACATGAAATGGTTGGCAAAAGCAACCAAAGCTTACCAATAAAAAGAAAAACATTGGAATAATTGGAATAAATAGTAGTATTTTTAAAGATATTTCATGGCCGTAATGCAGTAATATTATAACATTTTGCAGATAATTCTGTTTCCTTCAAGTCTAGTTTGTTTTAAGCTACGGTAAAAGTAGGGATATTTATTAAAATTAAATGTCTTTAAATCAGAGTCAAGATAAATGTTAATTTTTAGCAGAAAGCATCAATTTAATGCAGATATTTACAAAGTTGTTCATGAATTAATCCACTTCTAACTTTGCTCCAGAAGAGAATTTGATTCATTATTTTTGGAACTATCAAGGGAAGACAGATGAAGTAGTCGATGATGACCAACAACTCGCTCTAGACAACATAAAAAAACAGCCAAAGTTAATCTTATTTGAGCTCGTCTAGCATCAGTTTCATGATTCCCAGCGGCACATGAACTCTCCAAGCTTAAGCACAGGATGTGGGATTAAAAAGTGGAAAAAGAATACCTTTATTTTAGAGACATTGGACCTATAGGAATGTAGACCAGAGAGAGTCTACGTCTTGTGTGCCATGCCATCTCTCTTGTCATTTCCTGATCACTTTCCTTTTCTCCTCACCCCGTCTGCCCTCTTTTGTTTTGACTCTTTGTCTCTGTCTGTCCTCACAGATAAGTGGCCATCCCTCACCTTTCACATGATGTCACATGTTTGCAATCAGAGTGGGCCTTTGCAGACAAATTAGGGCAGTTAACGTCCACCGGAGATCAGTGCAGAGGCGGGGAAGCTGTTGCTAAATGTCACCAGATGCGGCCTGAAGTGGATCGGCTCACTTTTGCACAGAACCTTACAGTGTCCTTGAATAAAGATCTCAGAAAGAGGCTCGCGGCCAAAGAAAAGAGACACATTCTTACTAAATTGATGTTTTTATGGCTAAAATAATACTGCAGGTGCTGTTCAGTTTGAGCAAATGTGTTTGTAGTAATGTCAAATTTTAATTTTAAGCTCTTTAAGAATATTATTTTAATACATTTAGCACAGTTTTTTTAAACCTTGAATACACTTTTATCTTTATTTTATCACGGAAAAATGCAAACTTATTTGTTCATTGCAAATAAATTAATATTTATTATTTAATTAATATTTAACAAATATTAAATAAATGAACATTTTAGGTACAGTTGTTGCTCTCATTGCTTTCTATGGCTGAAAAAAATCTTTATTGACGGAAATGTCCACATTTAATAAAGAAAATATGAAAATATGATTGTGTAAATTAGTATTTAGAGAGTGTACTCTCTGAATACTGGAAGGGTGGTAAATGATACCAGCAGAGTGGACCTGTATGCACAATAATCTGAAGGGCTCAATATGATTTTCTTAATTTTTACAAGACTTAAAGAAGCTTTTATGGATGATATCTTAATCGTTGTAAATAATGTCACCAATATTGATTTAAAAAATGTTTTTGCAAGCTCTGAAGGAAGCATTGTGGTGGTTAAAAATGTTGAAAATGCCAACAAAATGTAAAATTTTAGGTAAAAAAATGTATATTTAGCTAATTATTTTAATTTTAGACAAAACAAAAAAATCTAAATAAAGTTTAATCATGTCTAAAGAGAAGCTGCTGTGTTGTTATGTAGAAATTTTCCCAAAAAATGGGGAAACAAAAGTGAAAAAAATAATTGTAATATTTTCTGTTTTTTAAGCTGTTGCACATGAACGTATGGTTTCATGTGAGCTCCATCTCAGTAAATGTTATGCAGTTTGGCTGATGATTGAAATAGTACTTCTAAAGCCTATCTGTGTGCGAACCCAACTTTACTGCGGACCAGCCACCTCTCTGTGACCACAGACCACAAACCACAGGCCAATCCGTGTGTGAAAATGAAGTCTCATGCTCCCTAAACGGCTTTCAGACCGTTTGAGTCGGATGAATTCTGACGTTGTCGCGTACTAATATACTTTATCTGTCAAGAGGAAAACAAGTCGACGAATTGAAGAATACTTTTGAAGTATATTAACTTTCAAAATGTTATTTTTGAACATTTTTACTGTAGACTTGAGGTCTGATCATCTGAATGTGTTAAACACATAGAGTACTTTATTTAGTAGTACTATTTATGAATAAATTGGCATATTAGCATAAAGAAAATTTTAAATAATTTGAAATTACTCCAGATTGTAGCTAAATGATAAATTCCTTTTATGTTTTATGATGGTGTGTCACAGAAACCCAACTGGGTTTATTCAAGTTGGTCACACACCTCTGTTAAAATAAATAAATAAATAGAAATAAAATATAGTAAGGAAACAAATAGTGAATTTGCGATAAAGAGCTACGGTAGTTGAAAGAACGTGAACACGGGAGCTAAAGGGTTAAAGCAGACATGTCCAAAGTCTGGCCCCTGGGCCAAATCCAACCCATGTTTAAATATGAAACCACCCGCTGGCTCCTTTTATAAAATCAATAATATGCAGCCCCAAGAACTTAAAAGTGTATTTACAATTTCTTGATGTGGTCGGCTAAATTATGATCATGTTCACCGTGAAGAGACACTATGAGGCGAGACATGCTATGTATGACAAGCTAACTGGGAACGAATAGTAAAAAAATGGACAAATTGACAGGGATATTGGTAAAAAATTTATTTAGATGTTTATGTTCTGTAGAAATAAATGCAAAGTATGCATTTGCGAAAAAAAAAAAAAAAAAAGTTTATTGAATTTGTTTAAATTTTAGGTTATTAGAATTATGTTCCCACCGCACCAAATCTGGCCCTTTTTACAAAAAGTTTGGACACCCCTGGGTTAAAGTAAACAATCGATAGGAAAACAGTTGTAGCAACTTTTAATTCAGAAGAATTCGGTGGCTCCATCCTGACTTAAGAAATCAGTAAAAGTAAAAAAATAAAAAAAATAAAAAATTTCTGGCATTTTTTTGCATGTAAATCTAACCCAACCTTAAAGTTTCAAAGTCATCTTCAAAACAAGTATTCAACTGACATATTTGTTTTTTTCTCTTTTTTAAATGAGTATTCTCTGTCAGATTCCAGTGACTTCAATTGAATTTCTCCGCTCGAGATCAATAAAGTTTATTGTAATCTGATATTTTTTCTATTTTGGGTTTAGAGGAAGTGGAAATGATGGATGCTCCTGGAATATGTGAAAGTAAAAGCATTTGAGTCTTTTTCTTAGGTCATTCCAACACTTTAATCCTGTTTCTCTGAAGGAATCATGTAAAAATGACAAACAAACAATTTAAATTAAAGCATGAATAAATAACTAAATAACTAATAAAAAACCCAAATACTTGTGATCACTCCAATTCAACAAAAAGACACTAAACTGATTTCCACTTTTCCATCTTAAACACAATCTACTTTGGTGACCACCTTAACACAGCCTGCACACACACACACACACACACATTCCTCTTACGTTTCAGGCTTTGAAGCAGCAGACTCATCCCTATTTTCAACAGAACCCAATCAAGCACAAAGCTGAGGAGCGGATTAGGAGCGGGTTTGGGCCGCACAATGCTCCTATCATGGACCACACTGGTTTTAAATTACTCCCAATTCCTCTCTCATTTGCAATCACTCACTAACCCAATAATGTTTGCTTCACCAATAAAAAAGAGAGCGTCCAATCTTGTGCAGCAGTGATCTTCCACATCAATTTTTTTCTGCATCAATCAGGGATGTGTTTGGCTAATTTTGACCGCTTAGAGGTGAGAAGAAAGAAAGATGAAATGTGTTTTACTGAAGTAAATGGAACAGCACACAGATGAGGAGATTGAAGGGTGGCAGATGTGCAGATGAGTGAACGTGTGGTCACTGCCAGGCATGTTGTCAGTTCCAGAGGGAGCGGTGCCTCTTCAGATGACAGCTGGTTTCACTCACAAAAAAAGAGACACGCTGCAGCCAGAGAGAGAAAGATCAGACCTTCACCACTGAATATTTATGATCTGGCTCTGCACACATTTCTTGCCACATTTTTGGGGGTTTTCAGGAGGGAGGTTAGCCCGTGATGACCCACACACACTGTCACAGACATGACTGTTCACAGACTCACACTCTTTTAGTGAGAGGGAAAACACTTTTCAGAACACACAAAAATAAGTCAAAAGGATTATGAGAATGGAAAGTCGTGAATGTGGCGGACCTTCAGACCCAGACCCCATGCTGGAAAATGCAGTTGTTGAGCTTTGAAGCGCAGTGGTAATGAGGCTCCATTTAAAGCCAATGAAGCCTCTTTGGCAGCTTATGAAAGCGCGATTGGTAAGCCTCCCCTGGCTGCTGCTGGGTTTGTGTGAGGATGTGTCAGGATGAGGAGGGGAAAGAATGGACAGCATTTGGCCTGATCGCCGCTTCTCTTTTTCAACAAAGCAGCACCACTCCTCTCCAGACCGCCAGAAGTTTATTATACAAACAGTGAGGGGATTTAAAGAGCAAGCTTGATTAGGTTGAACTTTTTACTGTGATATAAAACTTTTAAAAAGCATTAAAAGGCCAGTAGACTTCATACAACACCTACCAGTCATTAATACTTCTATCAACATAGATCAATGTCTTATCTAAATCTGTTAAATTAAAGAGTAACAGTCGGTTTGAAAAGGATTTTCATTACGTTGAGGAGTCAAATGTTATTTTTCTAGTATGTTGACACCCTTGAAACGGTTTCTATGACAATGAGTCACCACTCAAAGTAAACGGCAAAAACAAAAGCGTTTACGGTAAATGCTCTTACGTTGAAAAAAATGTGGTTTTATTTAAAATTTTTGTGGCTCAAAAAAGTGGATTAAAATAATGGTGCGTTTTGTGGTACAAGCACCAAAGATGGTGCTTTGGATCCCCTCTTTTAGAAAAGCACATAAAGAAGAATTTTCAAGATTTTAAAATATATATAATACACAGAATTGTATTCTCTAGGGTGCATTTTGTGCATCAACAACCCATATTTTTCAGGTGAAAAGACATTGAATATTTTTGTAACAATTGACTGT
>NC_050530.1:9508101-9517153 GCF_002922805.2 Oryzias melastigma | reverse complement strand
GATAAGAGCTGAAGGCCTCTTGTGTTGTGTTTTACAAAAAGGGGGTCATGCATCTTCTGACACACAAGGAGTATATTTGCATAAACTCCTTTTGTAATTTAGGCTTAACTTTATTTATCTTGATTATATTTGTATCCTTTTTTGTTAGACCAGACAGGAAAGAAAAGCAGGGACGAAGAGGGTATTTTTCCTGTGACTAATGTGCGTTTCTATTCGAGAGGATCGTAACTCCAAATTTGGTGATTGTTCCACAAAATGCACAATGTGTCCAAAATATCGTTTAAACCTGATTAAAAAAATAAATAAATTTGCTAAAACCCAACTCTAATCCATTTTTTGCTGACACTCCAGACCTCTTCAGTGACCTGAAAGTGACTTTATCTTTAAAGCTCATTTCTATCAGGCACCAAACAAACAATTATTACTCAAAACGTTCCAGCAAAATTTAAATTGTGAAGTTCAAAACTAACAGTAACCAAAGAATCCTAAACCTAACCGAGCAGATGCAATAATTACAAAGACTTGCTGTGCCCCTCTACCCCCCATTTCATGCTGTAAACAGCCGGTAGATTATAATAGAAGTCATTTTTATGACTTGTCTCTATCCCTTTATCCACTTTTGAAACTGCAAAGTCTTAGCCATTTTCTAAAACATCAGAAAGCAAATACAAAGCTATCATCAAAGAAGCCTGGACATGCAGAGGATTTCGCTTAGTAGACATCGAACTTTCATATTAAGGCGGGGGCCGCAAAAGGCCCGCGGGCCGCCAGTTTGAGACCCCTGTTACAGACTGTGAATCGGATTTTACTAAAATTATTTAGTTACTTTTTTCAGTTAGTTTTTTCTCTTTAGTAATTATTTTAAAAAAAAAACTTTTATTTTCTTGAGTACAAATTTGCGTGTATAATTTCCCTACCTGTCCCTCAGTGTATCTGAATTTGATCGTCCTCAAACTAATATTTATTAAACGAAGATTACATAACTCAGTAAGATTTCACAGGTGTGTCTACCTGCACTGAAAAATAAATCCTCACATCACTTAACAAGGATATAAAGGTTATACTTACATATCGAAAGTACTTTACTCTTAGCAATAAACGTTTCAAAATTCTGCAAATTAAGCCCTAAATATACAGGAATTAAAAATGTAAATATGGATTGGTGCCAATCTGTGGAAAGAAACCAAAAGAGAGGCAGGTGAGGAAAGATTTTTTTTACTTTAGACTTTTTACTTTTGTGTTCCGCATTGTTTATTTACTAAAGTTTAGCCCTCGCTGTGCTCGTAGAAGCGGAGAGGAGGGGGTGCCCTTTCTGATACCCTCCCCCTCAAACACCCTTCCACCTAAGTGGAAACATACCAGAGCCGTGCCCGCTGTGAGTGAGCATACTTTCCAACTGGAAACACATACGTATAATTCCTGTAGCTAATGGAGGTCATTAAAGAGATAAATGATCAACACAACATATGGCTCATTAACTAATAATTTATTTTTTACCATTTAGATGAAAAAAGTCAGTGGTTCATTGCCTCGGAGGAAAATGTACATGGAAGACGTTGATATAATTGCAGTGAGAAGCCGGACTGGACTGAAGGAAGCCCGCCTCAAAGAGAGGTAGGTGGATTTTTTGCGACTCCACCACTTCAAGGACGTTGAGGAAACAGAAAACGGTGGACTCTTGAGTCAAGGTCCGTCTATCGCTCCACGGTCACATTTTAATGCAGTTCACCTGAAAACCATTGACGGGAGGGGGCAATTGTTGTCTGGAAACAAAGGTAAAATAATAACAAATACATTCGGTGTAATACTTGAACCACGTCTTCTGGTTGCAATCACAAAAGCATATGTTCCTGGTTTCTACATCCATAAAACTTCCATAATCATCTGGTTTGTACATCCATATGGGTGAGTCATCCCAGGCTAAAGGGATGCTTTACAAAGAAAACAACAGCATAAATGGCAGAGGCAGTTCTGCACATATTTACAACATAATAAATGCGTCAAGATTTGTTAAACAAGCCAAATGTGTGGCGACAAATGAAACGCACATGGATGGCAAAAACGCAGGGCCTTTTTATTTTTTGCACAAACACTAGACAGCTATTAAGAGTTCTCGCACCTCCCTGCGTGTTTGCTTCATGTGCATATCACTTGTTTGCTCGGGGAGGTTAATTAAACACAAACTCGCACTCATACACCTGTGTATGCTATAAATGCAGCGAAAGGCGGGGAGGACGCAGTAAAGCGGCTGCGCTGCCTCAGTTCCACTGCCAAGCTGCAGGGTTGTTAATGTAAAACAACAGGCGGCTCTCCCTATGAGGTTTGCTAAATAGTTTTCACGAGAGCAGAATAAATCTGGGAGATTCTTACTTTCCTACATTCAGGGTGGGCAGGAAAAAAAAGAAGAAGAAGAAGAAAGCCAGTAGAGAGATTTTTTATGTTACTTGCCGATCCATCAAAATGTGTCCAGCAAGTGTGAGAATCTCTGTGCTACTGTAGCTAGCTTCACCTGCCTGGCAGACCGCTGCAAAGCAGCACATGAGTAATTGTTTGGTTCTGCATTCCACGATTTTGGGAACGCTACAATCCCAAATGTCAATGCGTTCGTTTTCTTTCAGAAATCCGACGTAGTTTTGGTCGAGAGTTGTTTTTGGATCTGCGTTCTCACTTCTGGCAACCATATTTCAAAAACACAATTAGAGCTAGCAGGAGTTTAACTCACGTTCTCTGGAGAAGTGAAAATAGGGTCCACAGTGCATTACAGCACAGCCTCTTTTCCTTTTTTTCTAAATCTACGGACACAAAATCCACAACATGCTAAACGAAGAGTTCGGGGTGGCTGAAAGGGATTTAAGACACTTTTGGAGAACTGACAAACATAACAAATCGCCGAAGCGTGACTGTCCGCCTGCATGAGAGGCCTGTGCAGACACACTCACATAATGCGCCTCTGAAAGCTTTGTTTATCCTATTCTCAATTTAAATATGCAGCTTTTTGAAATGAAATTAAAGTGAAAGACGGATAAATAGCTCAGGAGCAGCCAGGCAGATTTCTCTGTGGTTTTAGCAGTTCAGTCGTCTCCTAAGTGAATTTGGAAAAGGTCTGTACTTGTTTGGCAAAGGATAACAGGGTTACGCATTAGGGTGGGCAAGCGATTTGCTTTGAATTCTGATGCTCACGTTGGTTTTCTTCCCAGCAACAAACCGCCAGAACATGCAAACATAACCAACGGCACGTCAGGTGAAACTTGATCTTTTCATATCATAGTACAATCAGCGAGGACTAAAGACTTTCCAGCCTCATTCATTGTGTCAAAATACATCACAGAAAAACGTTTATCCCACGTTTTTTACTGCATGGAGAGAAACTCGTCTTTTGGTCTTTTATTTTGGCAGACGAAAGCCTGCCCGTCTTCAGGACGACAGACATTTAATGAAATGGCATCAGTCACAGAGCACCATCTGGAAGACTGTATCCAGCGGAAGACGAAAATCCATTTGGCAAAAAGTCACGGAATAGTTCTGAAATTCCTCTCATTTGTCCACTCGGAGGCCAGGAAAAGTGACAGTGAATCATACTGGTGAGGCGTGACTTTATAAGCCACCCGTGAGAACCAATAATGGCGAATGTGGTTCACAGGGAGGTTTGTCCTGCTTGAAATGAAACAACAAATAGGACTTTGGCTGGGATAGGAATGGAGGAGATGCTATTGCAAACACAAACTTGTAGGAAAAAGTGGAAATGTGCAGTTTGTTGTGGCAGCACGGATTTGCTTTGGAGCCCTCGATTTGTTTTATAATATTCCCAAAAATGTTGGTACAAAGACCTGAAGCAGCAGGGTAGGATCTTTGTGGGAATGTCAGGAGATCCAGCTTGTCGTGTTGCTACAATGCAAGCTTCTGAAGTCAGTCTGAAGTTGCTGCCGTCGAGGTGAAAACAAATCCAAACAAATGGAATAGAAGAGCAGTGAAGCTAAACAAGCCAGACGGGACAGTTTGAAGTTTGTAAATGAGGGATAGAAGTGGATTCTTATGCTGTCGTCATTGGTCCAGGCTCTGGTGTCCGCTTTTGTCTGCAACAAAAATACTTTTTAACGGTCCCTTTATAAGGCAAACCATATGAATGATAGACGAGTGGCTTTACAAACACATCAAAAACAAATTATAATAAAGGAAAATAATTATACAATATGCACAAACATGGTCCCTACAAAAGGTGGGGTACATGCAGTCTGTTATCTCTTCCTATGAAGGAGGAGTAAGGAGGAGGAGGAGTCATGATGGGGTGTGATGGAGGGAGAGGTAGGGACTCTGTTTCCAATCACGCTTTACTACATTTTCCCTTCTTCTCTTTGCGTTGGAACTTCCTCAGACGTCTCGACCAAACGTCCCTCCACTGGATCACCAGGCTGTTCTTATCAGCCACCAAACCCACGCGCTCCGCCCCCGGACTCGTGGCTCCGACTCCCGGCCCCGCCCCGGGGCCCGTCCCCCCTTCGCTGCCGCCCATCACCAAGAAGCGCTTGCTCATTTGGATCTTGGGACATTTGCAGGCCAGGTCCTTCATGTGCACCCACAGGATGTTGTCGCCTCGCTTCAGGGGCTCGCCCCGGCTTTTGTACACCGACACCAAGCTGACCGAGAACTTGGCCCAGTCCCCAACGGTCTCCATGTCCAGGACGTTTACTTGGACCGCTGAAAACACAGTCACATGAATACACTCTGGTGAACACGTCAAACAATCTTACATAACATACTCAAACGTCTCTTACCGTAATCCTTCTTGCAATATTTCTTCATATTGATCTTTAAATTGCCTTTCACTGGTTTACAGTAGGATTCACAATCTAAAAAATCAAAAACATCAATGGGAAGTTGGTGAGAAAAACACACTAATGCTTCAGGACAAGTCAATAAACACAAACAGGGAGTAACTTTCTCTACAACTACTCCTCATGAGTGTAAGCCGTGTACTGCGACTTTGTATACATTCACTAACATGGCCAAGGGCTAAGAAAAATAGCATCACTTTGAATGATGCAGATTTTGTGTGTTAAAAATAGAGCCTTTGACGAATCACCGTGAGAAATACCAGAGGAGAAAAAGTGCTCATTCTGACATGTTTTCTGGGGTCTTGAGGAAAAACAGAGCGTGGAGGCAGGTCATGCTTGGATGGAAATGAAAAAGCCTTGACTGCCAGCGTTATGACTGTGACCACACATTGGGCAGATGACCTCTTCTGGCCACTCCTTGGAGTGGGGAGGGTTTCCAGTTGTGTTCATCATTCGTACTGTTGAAGCTGATTTATTGGCTCTTTGGATGAATTTTATATCTGTGCTGAAAGAGTTTGATGTATGCATGCAAATGTCTTCACATCACTTGCTTGTACTGAATATATTAAGAATAATGTTGAACCTTAAACCCCTTAAAAACTTCACAAATTGAAACTTTATCTTTTAAGGGACTTAAAGTACTGACATTCTATCAATCAAAAACACTTAGAATACTTCCCAACTTTATGAATTCTTCAAAAACCCTTTTAGAAATGTATCTAAGGATCCAAAAAACCTCAATTGCCAGCGCCGAATTGGGAGAGTACGTTTATTTTGAAATGCTTTTCCCACTTGAGCTGCTAAATCTCCCACATTTCAACAGACCAGTCTTAAATTTCAACATACTTGAAGAAAATATTATAAGCTTTTAAATTGATAATGTGTTGGCTAAAACATCATACTGCCAAAATAATTGGTTTACACTTTTGTTAAGACTCAACATTGAACAGAAACTAACATTTTCCTGCATCACTTTTGAATAAACTCCAATGTTTGTATGGAAATGTTAAAGAAAGGCTTTGAAAAGCTTCAGGTCAAATTCATGTGTGTGTGTTATTGATTATTTACCAACTTTCCTTTTTTTAATTTATACATTTATTAGTAATAGACTCAACTCCATATATATTCTATGGGGTAAGATAACTGTCAATAAAAAAAAAAAATGCTTAGCTAACTTGGTAGTAAAGTAGGCTAACTGGCAGCTGACCGAAGTGATGGGTAAAAAGAAGAAAAAAAAATTGCAGTATAAGAAAGAAATTTGGATGTTATCATCCTACTGATGTTTTTTTTGTTTTTTTGTTAGGTATTCACACGTATTTATGTGCGACAAGCACACAAAAACTGATAGAATTTCATGTTGGACACACGTACTACATGCAGTCAAGATGCTGCACGCATTTTTAATTGAGTCCAAGGCTACATTTCGTTGTTGGTTAGACGTATTTGAAGTTAAGGTTAAAGTCTCATTAGAACAGAGCGGTTGGGGTGGAGCCGCTGGAACCACCTATTGATTGGGAGAAGGTGGTGACGACATTAGAAAGTACCAATATAGCGCTATTTTAAGCTAACGTTTCCAACGTTTATAAGCATTCGAGTTTTTGACGTTTCCTGTGTACTCTTTTGAAAAGCGAGGCTTAACTGAGTGGAAACGCTCACCAGAATTAACTGGGCCGTACCGTCCCCACTGCTTAGCGGACCGCTCAGTGGAAACGGGGCTTAGGTTTGTGAAATTTGACCTCAACCTGTAGTTGACCCATCCCCCCCCAGGCAGCGGAGAGCTGCAGACACACCCGCTAAGGAACCATTTGGAGTATTAACCCAAACCTTCTCTCTACCTTTGGGTCTAAGTGGCCAAAAACAATAGTTCAGCATTGGCCGTACGTATTTTCAAAAATTACGTGCGAATAGTCGCTTTCTTTATATATATTTTTAAATTTAGTTAACTTAACTGCTTAACTGCTATGGCCAGTTAGCCTACTTTAGCTCAGAGTTAGCTTAGCTGTTTTTAATTCATTATCCTCTTATTATCAACCAGTTTTGACTGACATGAACCTTTTTTTAGACTTATTGAGTGGAGTGGTATGTTTGCTATAATCTGCTGGCACATTGTTTACACGATCAGCTAATGTCGCCTGGCAACAAAAAAAAATAAAACGCTGCCGGGGATCAAAATGTCATCTTTTCTATTTAACTTTCAACAGAGGTATGATAACAAGACCATATCCCTTTAATGGGATCAATAACTTTCTAAAAATTTGCACAATTTGACCAATCTATGTTTTGTAGCTCGATGTATAGACCTGTGACCTTATGACGTATTTTTGATAGTTAACAGGAGAAATTTCACATTCAAGAAAATTGTATTTAAATATAATGATACTCAAAACAGAAATATTAAACATAAAACTAAATGTATTGATATTTTTTGGTTGTGCACAAAGTATTAATTAATGCATAACTTTGTCTTTGCGAACGTTTCTTATTGACAGCTCAATTTATGAAGTACTATATCACATAAAATAACTAAGTGGTGAGCAAAAAAAAAACTGACTGAAGCAGTTAATATTTTACAGTTTTTACATAGTTTTTGTTAAGGAATATCTACTTTACAGCAACTGAAACCCATCAGAAATAAACTTTAAGGAGTGCAAACAACTCTTAAAAATTTGGAACGGCTTATTTCAAGTTATAAACTACATGAAGGATGCCGATGTAAAAAGCAAACTCTTGTGTTCGGAAAATGCCGAACCCGAGGGTCATTCCCCAACGTGGTTGCAGTCAGCTTCAGAGAGGGGACATGAAAAGCCGAGTGTGGAATGTCAGGACACGAAACTGAAAAACCACATGTTGGCAACTCCGCTGGTATTTGCTGTCAACCGTCTCATTGACTTTGAAAGGAAAACTATTGAGTCGTGCAAGTCTCAAAAGCAAACCCAACTAAAAAGCATGACATGAAATTCTCCGTTTAGTAAAAAAAAATAATAATAAAAAAGAATGTTTCTCTTGGGGACGCTTGAGGTTGTTTCATTGTTCGCCTTTAAGTTAAGGACTGAAGCAGAAGGAAGAAACAGGGGAGCAATGAGCTCATAAAGTTGTCCAGAAGAGTTGGCAATATATCAGAGCGTTTGAGGATTTATTTGGCGTAGAAAGAGGAGAAAAGAGAATAAAGCAAAAGGAAAAGGAGACGGATGTAAAAATATATTTTTTCAAGATTACAAGTGGAACTTAGGTGCATTTAAACGAGTGTAAAAGCAGTTATAAGTGCGTGTAAGGTACAGTCTATAACATGGATTTATCAGCTCAGGGACTGTTTGTGCTTTCCCATGAAGAGCCACTTTGTTGGCCCTTCACCTGGAAAGGCTTGCGGGGAATCGCTCAGTGACCCAGAAGGACAGCCCACTGGCAGCACGCACAATTGGCTCCGGGGTTGCCCCTTTCACTGTGCCATGACAAGGACAAATTGCATCCACCGCCCCTAACACAAAAAGATTTGGGAGGTTTCTGATGGCGAAGCGTCTTCTAAGGAAGGAGAGCCACTCAGGGGGAAATGCTCTGGTGTTTTTGGTGAGGCTGAGGTGAATTGATAATCAGTAAGTTCCCAGGAGTCTTGAGATGTTGACGTTAAAAATCATTAAAAAGCCCACAAAAAATCCTTATTATGGTTTGTAAAAGGATCCAAAGGATCTATAGGGATCCTTTGGTTTGAGTTAAGGTCAATAAGAAACACAAAGGACTGCTTACGCATTCAGATCATTCACCACGCATATTTTTTTACTATTTTTCTACAAATATTCTATAAATTTGGAGTTTAGGTTTTGGGACTATTTCTTTATACTTTCCTTTTGTTCCTCTTTAGCTGTTTTTTAGATAACCTGAATGTGTTCTTCTTTTTCCCTTAGTCTCATTCCAAAAGAACACTTTTGGTGTTTTTAACATGTTCTTGTGGAATTCTTCTGATGGTCACACGTTAAGAAAATTCGCTTAATTTCAGAGCATTTCTTTATTCAAATTGGTGTGAATCAGAGGAAATAATGCTATTCGAAAAAAATCCACTTGCAGAAAAATAGATCCATGTCCGTCTTGGACATCTGGCTCGGGCAGACTTACTCCGCTCCTACAGCCCCGCCCACATCTTGGAGGTGAATTTCTGATGAATTATTGCTACTCTGCAGAAACTATGTTCAAGAAAATATTTTTTTTGAAATTTTATCTAAAAATAG
>NC_050530.1:9500904-9507837 GCF_002922805.2 Oryzias melastigma | reverse complement strand
TTACGCATTCACATCATTCACCACGCATATTTTTTAATTATTTTTCTACAAATATTCAATAAATTTGGAGTTCAGATTTCTTTATACTTTCCTTTTGTTCCTCTTTAGCTGTTTTTTAGATAACCTGAATGTGTTCTTTTTTTTCCCTTAGTCTCATTCCAAAAGAACACTTTTGGTGTTTTTAACATGTTCTTGTGGAATTCTTCTGATGGTCACACTTTAAGAAAATTCGCTTAATTTCAGAAGATTTCTTTATTCAAATTGGTGTGAATCAGATGAAATAATGCTATTCGAAAAAAATCCACTTGCAGAAAAATAGATCCATGTCCGTCTTGGTGTCCTTCATCTGAGTTAGCATTTGGCTCGGGCAGACTTACTCCGCTCTTACAGTCCCGCCCACAACTTGGAGGTGAATTTCTGATGAATTATTGCTACTCTGCAGAAACTATGTTCAAGAAAATATTTTTTTTTAAATTTTATCTAAAAATAGTATAATAATAATTAAAAAAAAAACACAGAACACTTTCAAAACAGGTCAAAGGATGATCGGAGTGAGACTAAGATGTTTTTCATGTTGATGAGCCATTGCTCATGGCTTTACATTTCACTGAGACTCTGGTCTTGAGAATTTTTCTGTTTTATTTCTGTGTATTTAAACCAAAGCACAATGTAAAGTTTGATGGTCTTTTACAGCATTATGGAGGCTGGAGGCGGAGTTATTTGTTCAAATTGAGGATCTTTGGACAAACACATTTGGATCACCAATATACTAAAACATAGTACTACAAAGATATACAATCTTGTTAGCTCTCAGTTCATTTTTTACTCTTAAATAAAAGGAAGTTAGCAAGTCATAGGTAAAAAGGAAATATATAGGCTTCTTCAAGATAGAGTGAACTTATAACACCAATTTTTGGATGAAACTGAAAGGATACAGTGTGTTTTGGCCTCATGTGAGGTAACTTGAATGACAGAAGCCTCTAAAGTTACATGTACATGAATAAAACTTGGAGAAATCACAGTCATTTTTTTTCTTCTGGCTACTAAGCATTTATTTTATTTGACAAGCGCAATGTGGAGAGCAACAATAAAAAGGCAAGACTGATGTATTGGGTTTTTTCCGCTCAATTTATGAAGTCTATACCGAGCCAAAATGCTATATACTTCTCATCTTTTTACTCATTTGCTGATGGACGTCCCGTATGAGTCTGTCCAGGAGTTTTTAGGTGTTAAATGAGAGTTTATTTGTCATTTCTTATTAAAAAAAATGAATTATCCTTATGTGTTTTATGTTTACAGAAGTTATTTTGTTTGTCTTTTCATTTATGTGTTTAAAAAAAACCATAGACTTACAGTAATAAACTGATTATTTAATTTTTTTTAAAGAAAAGTATAATTTTTCTATCAGTTGTAAAACAAAATTAGCTAAATTTATTGTCAGATATGAAAACTGAGTAATGCATATTTATGCAGACTGGAACCAAAGTTTCCAGCCATCAAAAACATCTTGAACTCTATTAATCAGAGGCTGAAACTGCAGTTTTTTTTAGTCTTTAAATAACAAGATGCTGCAGTTCAAAAGTTGAGCACAAGTCTGAAGTTAAGCAGTTATTGTGCGATTTCAGAAAATATGCATAAGCTCAAGAAAAACAGCAACTGTGATACTTTGAAAAATGTAGTTGAATATTAATGGTAAAAGTGAGGGGCACAGTGTGCGGAGTGAGTGATGAGATATGTTATAAAGTGAATCAACATTTCCAAATCAACATGACCGTTCAAACCACACAGTTCCAGAATGAAAAATAAAGAAGGGGTAATTGACCGGAGCTTAAATTGGAAAGTTAGAGAGCGGCCGAACATATTTCGCCAAAGTCACCCGCCAAGACTCTCCACAGCTGAGAACTTGCAACACATCTCGCCTCTGTTCTGTAATTAATCATCTCTATCTGCTAGTCACATTAGCAGAAGATGGAGGAAACCGTGTCAGTGTTGAGGACAATGGAAATTCTCTTTTGACTTCAAACATTTGGACCCACCCAGCATTAAACTTTATTCCACACCTTAAAACATGTGTCCAGAAATATGAAAATATATAAATACATAGTTGCTTCCACTTGTAAAGCAGCAGTGCTTTTGGGCGAGGCAGAATACTAACCTGCTGGTTCCTCCGTGCTGCTCACCACAGCTGTGGGGTTGACCACAGGGATTTCTGAAATGCACACAAGAAACACAAAACTGCTTCACTGGTTCGATATAAATCCATACTTTCAAATACGTTTGTGGCTACGGGCTTGTAAAGAGAGAATTTGCCTTTGCAGAAACTGAATATGCTGAAATTCATTAAAATAGGGGGTTTGGGGAGACTATCACAATAAACCCTCAAAAGTCGTAAAATCCAGGGCAGGGAAGAAGAAAGCGTTCGGGCTAATGAGCGCCAACAGAAACACTTAGATAGTAACACAGTAAGTTTGGGTTGTGAAATGTGTATGTCAGTTATGCAAATGAAAATACTTGGGGTTTAATTTGACACCTGTTGGGGGTGATGTTAAAAGAACTGTGACTTCTATTCATGATGGAGATGGATTGACATTTACCTTTAAGACCCAGTTCAATGGAAATTGTGTTTTTAGCATGTTTTCGTAGCATTTTTCTCAAAATGGAGGACATATATTTTAGTATTTAAGATTAAAACTGCATTTCCGAGTATTTCTTTATTCAAATCACATTGGATAAGGAGCAGAAAAAACATAGCTCTAATATTGCTCATCATTTTTGTTGGACCGGTGATGTTAGGTGGGAGGTGTGAGGGGCTGTAAGCTAGCAGAAGAGAGCGTAAACTGACGATTCTTGGGAGAGGAATGGGGGATGGGCTTGCTCCACCCAAACAGTGCCACCCACATCTTTGAAGTGAATTCCTAAGGAACTAATTTTGCACCACAGAAACTATATCGCAGAAAATGACAGATTCTTTGGTTAAAAACTGCAAAATCATGCCGTCATTTCTGGAGTATAAATAGCGTTTTTTTTCATAGTTTAGCCAGGGGTGCGACTTATATTCAGGAGCCACTTATTTGTGTGTCTTTTTTTTATTAGACACAAATAAGCTTATATATTTATTTTCCCATTAACATAGGTTGTCCTCTAGTTGTTGTTTCCTCTAACAACCACTAGAGGGCGCTGCATCTGAGTAAAAGTATTTGCTACTGACCATGGCAGAAGAAGTGTCGTCCAAAACAAACATGGAAGAGAATCTGTTTTCCTCTTAAACTTTGATATTTTCTTACACAGATCAAAAGATTAGCATTCCTGTTTTTATTTATGTTTCGTTACGCTGGACTTGACGGATTTGTTCTGAAACATTAGATCTTTCTCCCAAACGTGGAACTTATACTCTAGAGCAACTTATATATGGTTTTCTTCTTCTTGATTCAACATTTTTTGCTCTTGCAATTCAAACTTCGGTCGCTAATAGGAAAATGTTTTGATTTGACCCCCGAACGCTTCAAGACATGTTTCAGTGATAGTCTTTCTGTCAAACTGAATAAAACTGAAATCTGTAACTTTAGATCTACAGATGCTGGGCTAATCCAGAGTATGTTCTTTGCAGTTATGGGTGTACAGATGGACAGATGGCATAACTGTAGTTGGACCATCATGAGGCAGATACAGTCCCAATTTGCCAGTCACACCAAAAAGTGTCCAGTGGAATTCCTAAAGAACTTCTGTTACGATGACGTTCAAGTTTCCAGTACAAATGCTGATCCTAACTCTGCTTTTGCCATAACAGAATATTCCGGGAAAGCCATGCCGAGGATCTGCTTTTGATTGGACTTGGAAACGGAGAGCTTCTCGGAAAGCTGCTGGGAGATGAGGGCAGGAATTGTCTCTGAGAAACTATTTGCCAACACAAACAAGCTAGAAGCCACTCCGAGGTTGTGTGTACCTGTGGTCATAGCTGGTAAAGATAGGCAAGTGATAAAAAGGTCCCTTAAACGTGGACCACAATAATAATTATTTTTTAGTTGGATTATCCTCTGTCTTGTAAAAGTAGCTCCTCAGGAGGAAGGAGAAGTCTGTCATGAAGCCAAACTGTCTCCCAACGCTGTCGTCAACTACCTCAGTCATCCAGGTGGAGCAGTGCTTGAATATGCACACAACCACAATCCTTGTTTTCACTACAGACTTTAGTGTCACTCACAAGAGTGTGGTTAGTCAGTCATGACCGCAGATGTCTTCTCCTTCACTCTCAGTAACCATCTGTTCTATGGCTGCATGTGAGTGATAGAACATGGCACCCTGTAGTAGTGCTGACTGTGTGGCACAGTTCACTTTCGCTGAG
The DNA here is from genome assembly GCF_002922805.2 of Oryzias melastigma. Lineage (NCBI taxonomy): Eukaryota > Metazoa > Chordata > Actinopteri > Beloniformes > Adrianichthyidae > Oryzias > Oryzias melastigma. Next base: position 9,503,498 of record NC_050530.1, on the reverse strand, counting down.
ACTGAACAAAACCCGTTATATAACTAAACCCTGAGTATAGAAACCTATACTTTCTGAACTGAAAACCTTCAACTGAGCACAAGACTTGACTTGTTTTTATTAATTTATATGTCATGCAAGGAATGTTCGGTGTTATCCCGTTACTATACATCAGGGGTGTCAAACGCAATCGCACAGGGGGTCAAAACCCAAAACATACCTTAGGTTTCAGGCCGAATAAGTTGAATTTAACCCTCAAGATGCTAGTGCTGATAGCTGAAGATACTGAAATTGATAGCTAAAAACACTAAAGCTGATAGCTGAAAATGGTGAAGCTAATAGCAGAAAACGGCGACGCCGATAGGCAGCTAAAATATTGGCTAAATGTCAAATTAGCATAAACAAAAAAACAACAACAAAAAAACGTAGGTTAGCCCAAACAGCTAGCATGTAGCTGAAATATTAGCTAAACTCCAAAATATCCTAAGACGTTTTAGGAAATGCCAAAATAGTCCAAAAAGCTAGTGAAATGACAATTTCTAAAACTTTAAAAACTTAACTTTTTAACATAATTATGAATAATAAAAAGGCAGGAATATTATTCCTAAATAAATCAACTTAAACCTTAAATAATGTTCACATTTTACCCTCCATAAAAATATATTTTGTCAAAATTATACAAGTGAAAATAAGCGCAAGATAACATCAGGCCATTAATAACAATAAAATAAAATGATCTGGAGGGCCGGATATACTTACCCGGAGGGCCAAATCCGGCCCCCGGGCCTTGATTTTGACAAATGTGCTATGCATCATCCCTTACCCAAGATATTATGAGCTGTAACAACTATCATGTGGGCGGGTAATAAGGTGTCAATCGTGTGGTTTCACTCACTAATGCAGGGGGCCACAGGGGAGCGACTCTGCTGATAACCCTTGGCGCAGCGGTTGCAGGTGATTCCGGTGACCCCGTCCTTGCAGGGACACTGGCCTGTGGTCTGGTTGCACGTCTTGCCGGCTGCGCCCACAGGATGGCAGTCACAGGCTGGGGTAGGTTTGGGGACAGGTGTTAAAAAAAAAAAAAAANNNNAGGGAGGATGAAGACAAAAAGATTATAATTAGTCTTTAAACTTTGACTTTTTTCCTGTTTGTTTAATAAATAACACCCTAAACGATCTGCACGTGTATCCATTCGCACAAACAAGACAATGCAGCCCAGAAAGACAGACCACATTTATGAATGGCCGTTAACTTTAAATGAAAACATTAAAATCAAGAACATGTTGTAAAAAGATTGGCATTTAGGAGATCAATGATAGAAAACAGAGCCTCAAAGGTGGGGTTTGCTCCCCCTTTTACTTATTTCCTCTTTCCTAAATGCTGTGTCTGCTGACTCTTATTTCATCACTTCCAGAAAGTTCAGTCGATGCCCCACAAATGCCAAGAGCAACAAGCAACAACTCCGGTCGCCTCACCTTGGCAAGGCTTTTATGAGCATTGCTGGTTCTGGGTGATTTATTTCAGATCCTCTAACCACGTTGAGACCCTTTTTTTGGCATAAAAAGCTGTTAAATATATGATCCAGAGTGTTGGTTTAAAGCTCTTTGACTGAAGTTTACAGGAAACTAGAGAGGATGACAGAAGGAGGGGTGAAAGGAGACGATGTGAGGAGAAGGATAGAGTGCGTGAGAGACGCGGAACTGCAACATGGGACAAGCTCAGAGTCCCATGTGCTGTGCAAGATAAACAAATACGAGCCCATCCAAACTGTGGTCATTCTAACTGCACCAAAAAAACCTGAAATGTGTTCCTTCGGCAGTAAACACAAACTTATCTTTTCACAGGATTCTACACATGATGGAAAATCTAAAAAGTCTTTCTTCTGCAGATTTTGGGACTTCTCTCTTTTTAACTCCAAGAAGTTTGAGGGTGTATTCAGACTGGATACATTTGGTTCGTACAGTTCGTTTCCCCCAATTATCCAGAACAAAGTTTCAATATAAATACGTGCAAGCAGACCCTGGTCTGGGACCAGGAACTGGTCTCGAACCCATCTTTTGACTTAGTCTTTGTTCGTTTTCAATTGGATTGAGCTCCGGTTCACTCTGAGATTCCTAAGTTTGAATACGATCCGTTCCAAGAACGAAATAACTGAACCAAAAAGGCCGCCGTAAGCTGGTCATTGCTTCTCACAGTTTTCCCAACAATTTATATGTCATAGACACTTATCAATGTTCCTTGTAGCTGTAGTGTCCCCAGTAATTGACTTTTGTCCAGACCAGTGACATGAATAAAGATGGACAAAACAAGCCTGTTTCCTTCAGTTCCAACAAAATGAAGTCAATTCAGTCGCTATTGTTCTGCGGTATGGCTATTGCCCAATTTCACCATTTTGGGACCAAACAACGTTAGCAAGCAGTGATTGGTTCAAGAATCTGTCAATAAAACGCTTTGAACATTTTAGGTGGGGCCAGCAGGCACCACATGCCTTTATTGAGGCATCTGATTGGCTAGTTTATAACTTGACAACTAGCAATAAAGAAAATATATAATGATAAAAAAAGAAATAGGTTTACCAAGAACATGTTAAAAATAGACACCAGAGAAAGAATAAT
>NC_050530.1:9490641-9500350 GCF_002922805.2 Oryzias melastigma | reverse complement strand
AGCTGGTCATTCCTTCTCACAGTTTTCCCAACAATTTATATGTCATAGACACTTATCAATGTTCTTTGTAGCTGTAGTGTCCCCAGTAATTGACTTTTGTCCAGACCAGTGACATGAATAAAGATGGACAAAACAAGCCTGTTTCCTCCAGTTCCAACATAATGAAGTCAATTCAGTCGCTATTGTTCTGCGGTATGGCTATTGCCCAATTTCACCATTTTGGGACCAAACATCGTTAGCAAGCAGTGATTGGTTCAACAATCTGTCAATAAAACGCTTTGAACATTTTAGGTGGGGCCAGCAGGCACCACATCCGGGATCTGATTGGCTAGTTTATAACTTGATAACTAGCAATAAAGAAAATATATAATGATAAAAAAAGAAATAGGTTTACCAAGAACATGTTAAAAACAGACACCAGAGAAAGAATGGTTATTTTGACAAACAGAATGACTGAATAATCGCCGTTTATTTTCAATAGAAGTTTATGGGATTTTGGCTTTCTGCGAACAGCGGGTACTTCCTGTTTGGAACACGAAGAGAACGTCAGTTCTCTCTATGTACGGTCTATGGGGTTCAAAAGAGATCTTTAGTCACATGGTTTTGTTTACAAGCTTTGGTTAAAAACTGAAATGTCCGTTTGACAGCAGTCTGAATACAGACCAAAGGCAAGGTTCAAGACTCAATCCGGACATTTCCAGTCTGACTACACCCCGAGTTACCACAAACACACAAGTCCTTAGCACACAAATCAACAGTCTTTGACTTTTCTCTAATTTCCTAATTAATATCTGGGAAATGCATTTACACGAAAGCACCAAAGCAAACTCCACACACCAAAATGTGTCTAGAAAGGCACTAACAGCCAAACTTATGTTTTGGGGGGAAAAACCCTGTAACCCAACAGCTATTGATAAAGCCTGCCAGAAAAAGGCAGCTACTAACATCCCAGTGTTTCCTTCACCACCTGACTGAACTGTGAATCCGTTTATTTGTGCCGTACATTTTTTTTGTTTTTGTTTTAACTGAAGACCACCTGTTGATGCCGCACCGGGAGAGTTTAAATGGCTGAAACTGACCCAAGAGTGATCTTGTGTTTCTGGCACATGAGTGAGAAGAGATTAGCCGGATTTTCGGTCTTTAGAAACATGCCCACAGGTGTCGAAGTGGCTGCGGTCTGTTTGAAGCTGTGAACAAAGAGACGTAAATCTGACGCTTCAGCGTGTGTGCAAGATCCCTGTTGTTTGAGTTAAGCCGGCTCTGTGCAGAAAAAAGAGCAAAGCTTTGAAGGTATTTCATAAAACTTTTACTAACCTGACTAAAGACAACCCAGATATATTTGAGGTGAAGTCAGCAACAGCTCCGTCCATGGTGAACACCTTCCCCCAACCCTCACCCATCAGTCAAAGCCCGAGCTCCTGCCAGATATTCCAGGTGCCACGGTGCCCATAAACCTTTTGGGAATTTCTGGCATTCCTTTTTTTTTTTTTTTTTTCATTTAACACCAATCAATAAAAGCGATCTGGAAACTTTTTAAGCTAATTCAGTTACATTTTTAAGGAATTATGTAAAAGTGAAACATTTATTCAATTTATTTTATATATAATTTGACAAAATGTTTATTCTTTTTTATGGAAATATGTGTCCAAAGCAGATGTGGGGTAAACCCATGCTATTTGATCTGCCAGATACTCTTCTGTAGCTCCTTTATCATGCCTGCTAGGACATGTGGCAAAGCACTGAGCGGCCATTGTCCCCCCCCCGGCACACACACACACACCTCAAGTCCTGAAAGACTATCAAGCAGGCCGCTATAAACAAGATGGGAATAATGTTTGACATTCTAACTTGATTGTAAACAGACAAAGGTGGTTGAGATTTCAGAGTTGACTGTCAAAGTCCACATAGTTCAGTAAACAACCGGAGAATGGCTGATCTAAACGGGCTGTGGGCAGCTGGATGTGGACGGGGGGTTGCTGGTGTCAATCTCCACCCCCAGCTTTCTTCCTCAGACCCCCATTTTTTTTTTAAACCCTGACGTTTTATGTGCAGGGGGTAGAGCCAGTTAAAAAGTTGTAAAAATGTCCTCGGATGTTGATGACTTTTCAAGCCTTTGGGACTGTGAGCGGGACATCAGTTGTCTTGGGATTTGTAGTTTTTCACTTTAGTGTTAGCTCATGTCTTTGTGTAAATACTCAAAGATTTGGTGAAGTTATTTCTGGAAACATTTTTAACTTTTAATTACATGAATTCCTCAAGCCAATGAGCAAATGATCAAACGTCATGCATACTTGGTCTAATGCATTTAAAATATAAGGCGGATGAGCCAAAGCGCAGCAACATTACGATGAGCATTAATGGGGCGTTCATGGGCTCATTACCACAGTTTCAGCTGCAATTTAATAATGAATGTAATCACATTTTCTTCTTTATCCTACATTAAATATTCAATTTTAATCAGGAAAAACAATGATGTGAAAACTTTAAAGCCTCCTCCTATTTTTTCAAACATGAATATTTAAACTTACAAAGATTTTGATGTTTTTGTCAGTATTTCTTAGCTCAGTGTCGAACAAAAAAATAAGTTCTGAAGAAAAGTAGCCACTACAATATCCTGTATTGGGTTGCCAATTAAGGCTATGGTCACATTTCCTAAAACGCCACCGTGGTGACCTAAATCCAAGTATTTCAACAAATTCGTCACACAGATGGGCCGGCAGCCCCATTTTACATGAGGCGCAGTGGCCAGGGAGGTTTCAAGAAAAAGTTAAAATTTCATGGTGACCAGACGATTTTTCTCTGCAAGCTGACATCGGTCAGTCGCCGCCGGGCACATTTACGCCTGGTTCACACCGGACGCGGAGTGCGTGCGGTATCCACTTAACCTCCAGTTCACATCAGACACGTATTTTTCCATGATGGTCAACAGGCGTTGCTGCTCAGGTTCCTTTTGCCATCATCAGACACCCAACAACCTCCACACACAAACACATAGTCGGAACACAACGTTGATCTGTGCTTGTTCGTGTCTCAGCGTCTGTTTGCTTTTTATTTTCATTTCTACAGTCTTTTCTACACGTCTATAACAGTATTTTATTATGAAAAGTTGGTTATATTTGAAAATTGACCGGATTTTCTTGTGTCTTGGCGTAACTTCCTGCCAGAATTAATATTGATTACTTAAAATAGACCAGACGCAGAAACGATCGCTGGTGTGAACTACTCCATAGGATAACAAGGACGGCAAATGGAGGTGGTCTCCATTGTGCGTCTGTGTGAGCCAGGCGTTAAGAAGTCACACGGGGACAGACGGGAAATGATGTCTTTACGAAATCAGGTGACAGCTGAGTGGCCACGGGGCGGTGCCAGCTCTGATTGAACGATGTGTCTCTGAACGGTGGGACGACCATATCAAGTGATACTAGCCGCCTGGGGGTACATAAAAAGCGGGACAATCTGCTTACCTGATGGCCAACTTTTCCATTAATCTTGACCATGGCAACAATAAAAAAATCAATAAAATAAAAAAAAAAAAAATCGAGCAATGACATGAAATCTTGACGATTCTGCTGATGCCTCCCCATCGCATGGTGGCAGTTGTATTTCTGACTATAGCATCAAATATGGAGTCAAAACAAATCCAAATTTGTTTCACTAAATGCCAAAATGTTAATTTGTAAAAAAATCTTGGGAAATGCTTCATTACTATTGTCAAGCATGGCGGTTGAGGTATAATGGTTTAGAGCAGGGGTCCCCAAACTTTTTCTTGTGAGGCCTCTTCTCTGATGGGTCGGGGGGGTCGGTTTGTAGGCTAACAGAAAAAGTGCAACATTCATAGCCTAAACACAAACATTTGTCCTTCCAGAAAACCACACAGATGTTTTTTTAGACTTATTCTTAAATACTCAAAATGTGTAACTTTTATCTGGTGCCAAGTGATTTATATCATGTTTTTAGAGACAAACAAGCATGCGGTTCGTAGAGTAATGACTTGCACGGTTTATAGGGGCCTGTCATATATATTTTTTGATTGTTGCTCCCTCTCAATACAAACGTTTTAAAAGATTTGAAGAAAATATCTTAGTTTTTTTGTTACAACAAACAACAATTTTAAATCTTGTATTTTAAATATATCTTTTTTTCACAGTTTAAAGGTTTTGTGGAAAAGCTGCACATTCACATTCCACGTATTCATCAGAACCAATCAAAACTACCAAGGATGACACACACTTTTTTCCATTTCTGGACATTTATTTAGTACAAGTTTGATTAAAAGCAGCCAAAAACCAACCAATTTTCTCAAATCTCCCCTGCTCCCTTCCTTTTGTTCTGCCTAAAAAAACCACCTGTGTTTTATTGTCCATTTCAGACGTGACACACACCCCCGCCGTACTTCTGACTTAATCATGACCCGGACACATGCTCACTGAACGCAGGAGAAACTGAGGGAAATAGACGAATGAGAGAAAGACAAAAGGTGCAAAAGGTTCGACATGAATCACGAGGAGACAAGTGAAACGTTCAGGAGCAGCTGGAGGTGATGATTATGAGAAAAATCTGTGAGGAGGGAGAGGAAAGGGAAACAGGAGCTCCTCGAAGGCCAAAGAATTGATCAATCAGTGGGTCGGCCCACCCTGAAGAGGCTTTTGGAGCAGTGAGCTACGTTTCTTCCAGATCTGGAGGTTTTGTGGAGGAGGTTGATAAACTGTTTATCACCTGATCTTTTGGCTTTCGCAGGGGGAAAAACTGCACGTTTGAAAGGAAAGCAGAAATTCGGAAGTGGGCACGCATGTCAGAGCTGATCAGTCTGCAGCAGGTCCGATTCTGAGTCACTGTAGAGTTTTTGTCGTTACATGATGAATATCCTGAAATGCCAGAGCAGCAAACATCGGTTATTGTGGCCTGATATCTTGCCATTTCTAACCCCACTGTTTCGGATTTCAGGTTCTGTCGGCCACAAAGGAAAAACTGAGCAGAAGCCAGCAAAAGATTCTCGCTATGAAATTTCACTCTAAAGGTTTTGAACCCCTTGCAGAGCTGGTTTTGTGCCTTGACTGAAATCTATCATTGTTTTTTCCAAATAAAAAAAAGAGAAAAAAATGTGTTTTTCTTGCAAAACCTCAAAGCTGATATCTGAATTAAAAAGCTCATTGTAAAATAATAACAATAATAATAATAAATGGATGTGGTTTTGGCAATTCATGGCAAATCAAATTGATCGATTTTAAGGGAAAAGTTATGACTCTATAGTAATTCAGCTCCTTTATTGGTTTCTCAAAAATGCACAATTATAAATCATATCTCAATAAATGAAAGTTTTACAGATTTTGCTCTTTTGTTGGTCGTTCTTACCTTTGCAGGCTCGTCGGTGAGTTATGGGTCGGGCCATGTCTCGGTAAAATCCCTCCTTGCAGTAATGGCAGTGACGTCCGGCCGTGTTGTGGCGACAGTTCATGCAGACTCCTCCACTCTTCCTGCCTGACAGCTTGTACAGCTCCATGTTGAATCGGCAGCGCCGAGCATGCAGGTTGCAGTTGCACGCTGCGGAGGGAACAGCCAACAAGTTTTGTTACCCAAAAATGTAAACCTCTGTACAACCCCACAGAGAGCGGAGAGATTTTCCCGTAAAACGCTACAATTATGAATATTTTAGTGAGCTAAGCTGCTGCTCTGCAGATCATCAATCAAAAGTGGGATTTGCAGAACTCATTTTCTCAGTTTCATAATTAATAAATCTAGCTTTTTTCAGCCCGTTGGTCATTAATTTCTATTAAAAAAAGATTAATTTCACGAATCAGTGATGAATAAAGAGCTAAAATGGATTTGTGCCAGCTCTAGTCTTAAAAAAAATATATAAAAAACGCTTCACGGATCAACTTGCATTTACAGCTCTTGTATTCATGGATTTTTCCTGCACCAACGAGTCTTTCCACCGATGTCTGCCACTTCTAGCATTACATATAAACAATGTTTTCTCTTTCCATGCAGGAGGGGGTTACACTTTGTTCTCTTGTGAGAACGGCTCTTCTTGTTTATATAAAAAGGTCTTAGGTAGGATCCTAAACAGGGTAAAAAGGAACAATTGCATGGCTTACATTTTAGAGCCAGTATAGGAAAAAAAAATCCCAAATATTTAAGTACAGTAGTTTTGAGCATCAAATTAAGTAATAAATTAATTGGATTTTCTTCAAGACAACTTCAGTCAAAACAAAAGAAATGAGCATTATGATTGATACTTAAGCAAATAGTGGAAGAGGACACAAAGTCAGTTATTATTTATTTTAATTTATTTGCTGGATAAATTTGCTGGACTCAGATAAAATCATGTTTTTTTGTGTTTCTAACATCTTCTTGTGACATTTTTCCTCATGATAGAGAACATATGTACGCTTTTGTGTGTGTTTCTGATTATTTATTTAATCAAACTGTAGTGTGTTGTTGGATAAAACCTGTTGGTGTGACTCTGAAACTACCACACTCACAAGCTCCCTGTTCTTTTCTGCTCTGATGCATCCGCTTGTAGATGACTAGATCAATGTACGTCTTTATTTTTCTGGACTAAAACCATATGACTAAATAGTTCGGCTGAATAGCTTGTGGTTTGTTAGCTCGCCAATATTGCTCACCATTTTTGTTGCACCGGTAAGGTAAATTCTTGATCGTGCATTACATGCCTTTAGCATTACAGATTTTAATTACAGGCAGTTGGATTATTATTATGCCTTTAATTGTAACTTCATACACCAGTATATATTTTTTCCCTTTTCAAGCAGATTTTTTTTGACTCTATGAATGTAATTTTTCTTTTAGCTTTCAGTTTTGTGGCAAAAACCAGACAATCTGTTTTCCATATATTGTCAATTAATTATTTTTAGAGAATTGACATCAAGGTTTCTGTGTTGGTTGCACCAATTTTATATTTTTGGTACAACTTTCTGCAACTAAGATACACAAAGAAGGATACTCAAAAAAGAAAAAAAAAGTAACAATCTGAAGTACACAAAGACATAATATTGATATATTTTTGTATGGTAGTTTTCACTCTTTATTTTTACAATAACCCATTGGACAATTACAATATATATATATATATATATATATAGCAGCTAAGAAAAAAAACGTAATTACTTTATAAAGGTTGATTGGGATTTTTCTGATCTTGTCATGATCCCTTAAGACATTATTTGTATTTTTATGCAACAAATTAAAATAAAATTTACAACCAATCATCTTTCGTAAGACTCTGGGATATTTATGATTTGCTTTTTTCCATTTTTTTAACCAATAAACTTTAAACCCTTTGATACATTCTTAGGGAAACAAAAAAAAAGCAGATCCTTTCAGGATTGTGTAGAATTTTGTCTGTGTTAACGTGTGGAAAACAATCTTAAAATTCTATCTTACTTTTATAAAACCATTTTGTAGATGTGTATATGGAAATGAAACTTCTCAGTTTTTCGTTTCTTTTAAATGTTCCTTTCTTCTTAGAAGTGATGTAAAGCACTTCTTATTCCTGTTGTGTGGGAAACGTTCCACATAAATAATCATAAAATCCACCTGACAAAACCTAAAGTGTGACCAGTAATCTGAACAGTGAATAATTTGCTTCTCCGTTCACGTTGAAAAGGAAGCTGGGCACCTGGTTTGACAAGAGGCCCACTTTTATCCACTGTAGCCTTTAAAAAAAAAAAAAAAAAGGAGAAAAAAACGGAGAGAAATGTGGTGGTCGGGGGTTCACATTCCCAGACTGTTTTCCAATTCCATCCTGTTATTACGTGGTCCAATTTGTATGGAATTCCGCCATTAATAAAGTACTGTTTAATGTATGAATTCATATCAAAGCAGCACTTTTCGTACAGATTTTTCTTCCCTGCTTTGATGGACTCAGAAAGGACCCTTGACCCTCAATATAAAAGTGACAGCAGAAGTGCAACTTCTTTTTTAGTCTGTGTTGAAAGAGATGTTCTTCTCTTAACTCCATGAGTTGTACAAACGTGTACATTGATGAAACTGTACTCATTTTTTTATGAAAAAGGAAGATGACAAACACATAAGTTGTGGTCTGTGGAAGTCCGACCACAGATCATGATCAACCCTCTGAAACAGCTGCGAGAACTTGTGCCCATTAACACCTTTGCAGGCAAACCTCAAAGCAAGAGTTCACGCTTTCTTCTCAGCTGACACCATTTCCAAGGCATCTTCTTGATTTATCGCCATGCAACAAGATCAGCTAAAAAAGTAAAAGGAAAAAGAAAAGCTCCTTGAATGGAACCTATAAATGCTTTGGCATGTGTGGCGGTGATGGCTTTAACACCAGCCAGATTGCGTGCGGAAAGAGGGCGATGGTGGGATATCTCCAGACCAGAGAGAGCTAAGAGACACATGGAGCTAAACATGATTATGAAAAAGGTGGTTTTGATGGGTTCCTCTATGTGCAGCTGCCTCAGCATCCTGGAATGTTTATTGGTTTGTTTTGAAGTGCTTGTGCACACACATGCCGACACCCCACCTACCATCAACCTGCCGACCCCCCATCAACTAAATTAGACTCAGCGGGGATTACTAGCCTCTGTTGAAGGCCATTTTTAACTCATTAACAAATCAAAGTCTCGTTGCTCTGAAAATAAAAAAAAAAGTCATCTATTGTGGAAACAAGTTTAGGATTTAAATTTAACATCTAACAAAAGCTGTGAGTTTAACAAATAAAGCTAGACAATAAAAAACTCATTAAAAATGTCAGACAAGATAAGAGTTTTACCACCTATGTGGCAAGAAGTCAAAGCTCCTCTAAGCTGGTTTGCTATTTCAGAGAACATTGATACATCACGATAAATTCACATTTATCCCATTTTTTAAAATAAGTCTTCAAAATACGTCTCAAAATATCCAGCAGTATTTAAAAAAACACATTAGGGACTTATAAATCCCTTTTAGAAAACAAAGTGATTTTATAACCGTAGAAAAAGCTGGATATTGCCTTATTAAATATAAACACTTTTTAAGAGGAATTTCAAATTGCCTTGTAAAAAATTTGTGAAAGCACAAAAAGTGCAGATTTGGTGTTAATATCATTTTTTTCAGTGCTTGAAATAAGAAAAACTATTACTTCATTTGCCACACTATAAGGCATACTTAAAAGTATTGACCCTGTCAAAGGCAAATTGAGTTTTAGTAACAGAAAAAAATGTGATATTTGGGGAAAATTACCATATGGAGTACCAATATACAATTCTGACTGGTTTACAAATTAGCCGTTAGCGAGATGGCCTGTGGACAGGATATCGATTACATTTAAAATTGTAAGAATCTTTATTTTGTCTTGTTTTGTCTTGTTTCTCTTGATAAGTGACCCCTTATGACTTCAATATGATATGAGCGCCAACTTTATATCTACAGAACTTTTTTAAAACAACGTAACAAAGATAACAAAACTATAAATAACTAAAATGATGCTAGCATTTAGCTAAATCTGTAACACCTGTCCAGAGAGGGCTAAAGTCCAACTCCAACTATATTTTTTCCATTGTAAAATCATTCCCAATGGTCTTTAACTATGACAATGTAGTTTTTAACCAAAATCAACAAGGTTATGTCGTTTTCTGAGACATATTATCTGCAGACTCTCCCACTAGCTTACATACACCCCCTCACCCCAAGCTAACATTAGCCAGTATTGGACCTTTGCAGCCGTACCGTTTTGAGTCAGATG
>NC_050530.1:9473464-9490314 GCF_002922805.2 Oryzias melastigma | reverse complement strand
GTTTTGAGACACATGCAGGCTCGGACGGATGCTAGTGGATCCATCAGAACTGGAGAGGAGCAGGGAGACTTTGACCCTCCCATTGGAGTTGCTAGGTATTGTGAATTAGCTTATTCTGCTAGCGTGGCTAACAGGTAGCTGTTTCAGACTGTTTTTTTTGTGTGTTACTAACAAGGTTGGGAGTTGGGTATTGTGAATTCCCTAATGCAAATAATACTTCTAAATAGGGCTGGGTATTGATTATAATTTCCAGAAACGATTCGATTTACAAGAGCCTGGATCAATTCGAATATATATATATTTTTTTAATTCTTTCGATTCTTCAATTCAATTCAGTCTCGAGTTTTCACATTTATACACATTTGTTTAGAAATACATGAAAAATCTACTATAGGTTTGGAGTATATTTATATTAATCTGATACAGTTCACATACTGTTAAGTTTATTAGTGAAATAATGAGATTGTTAATAGCATACAATGTTACATGGATTCTCTAAAGGAGAAGCTGTAATAAATATGTTCAGATTATTGTAAACATTGCTCTACTTCTCCTGGGGGGGTGTTTCAGTTTGGCCACTAGGTGGCGGTCGCGCTATAGCATTACACCTTGTTCCAGAAGAAGAAGACAGTATGAGGAAAAAACTGTGTTTTGGACCACAAATGACTACTTAAAAAATTTCCTTTAAAGAATTCGGAAAAGTCTGGTGAACTCAGCGTTTAGCATTAGCCGTCCTATGGGAAATTCCATTAAACGTTAGCGTTAAGCTAGCGGACTTTAGCTTTATGTGCTAAATCGATTTATATTTTTATGAATCGATTCTTAGCTTAAATCGATTCAAATTGATTTGATCAACCCAGCCTTACTTCTAAAATTCCCAAGTCGGAATGTCCAGATTCCTGAGTTGGAATTTCCAGATTCCCGAGTCGGAATTCCGAGATTCCAAAATCTGAGTCAGAATTTCCAAAATCTCTAGTCGGAATTCCCAGATTCCGGAGTCAGAATTCCAAAATCCCAGAGTTGGAATTCCGAGATTCCAAAATCTGAGTCAGAATTTCCAGATTCTCCAGTCGGAATTCCCAGATTCCGGAGTCAGAATTCCAAAATACCAGAGTCGGAATTCCGAGATTCCAAAATCTGAGTCAGAATTTCCAGATTCTCCAGTCGGAATTCCCAGATTCCAGAGTCAGAATTCCAAAATTCCCTAGTCGGAATTCCGAGATTCCAAAATCTGTTTTGGAATTCCGAGATTCCGAAATGAGTGTTCTAAGATTCCCGAGTCGGAACTCCAATATTCCCGGTCGGAATTCTCAGAACCTCAAGTCGGAATTCCGAGATTCCCAAGTCGGAATTCTAAAATTCCCAAGTCGGAATTTCCATATTCCTGACGTGTCGAAATACCAATTATCTTTTATAACCTGTCGTCTAAAATACTAATTTTATTTACAGCATTCACTCCGAAATACTTCATTATAGAGACCATTATAAAGACCATAATATGAGAAATCAGTTTCTAAAGACTGATGGCAAAAAAAAGCAAGAAATTAAATAAAACATCATACATACACACTTTATGCAGAGTTCCCCAGTCTCCCTTATAAATCAGGCATAAATCTAACTTTTAATCTCTTCTATCTTGAATAAAGCCAAGCCAGTAAACACAGCCAATTGATTTTGGATGCCGATGTAAAGTTGGTCCTTGAAAATTGGAGGGCTCATTCCGCCACCTTTCCCCTCTTGGCTCGGGCATTAGTCCAGACCTGCTGCTGCCTCCCTTGGGTGATCTCCCTCTTTCACGGGTTTTACTATGCGGGCTCCTGCTATGATGTGTGTGTGCCCATGTGTTTGCCGTCTGTGTATGTTTGGGCTGGGTTCCACCTGGCTGCTCCAGCCACCTGTTCAGGGCACCGAGGGGAACACCCGGTTAATTAGCTCCTCATTATAGCCAAAGCAATGTAAAGTCAGACACACGTTTATGTGCCAGGGACATGTTGGAGAGGCAGTAAAATCTATCAAAGTGATAAGTTGAGCCAATGCTCCAACAGAAGCTTCGAGATTTTGACCAGATGTCTGTCATCGGAGTTTCAAAGAACACAGAAACTACAAGACGGCATATTCCAATGCAATGAATCTTCTCTGTGTACTTTGCTTAAAGCACATGAAAGAGCCACCTCTACTTTACTTACTCCACATCTAGGTTCAAGTATCTTCAAGTGCTGGCATTGACACCGGGCCTCGGCAGTGCTCTCCTTCTGCTGGTTTCTGTGGTTAGCCTCATGCTTTAGGGAAAGCTGTTGGTAACCTTTTTGAACTCAGAGTTCCCTTAGTTTCTCTCCACCTCACACCATCTCCTTTTACTTCCATAAAAAACCCATCTTAAATTTGCTGTACCTTACTTTTCGCTAGTTTCTTCATAGCTCACTCTATTCTCCATTTTCTTTCTTATTGCTATTAGGTAGACAGGTTTTAGAAGGGGTTTTCTGGAGGGTTACCAGCTTTAGGGGGTTTTCGTAGTTCTGTTGCCCCTCTTTGGTGGAGTCCTCTCCCCTAAATCCAGACATTATCTCCTGTTCTGTCTTTGCATTCACTTTCTGCCCATCTCATTCACTCCTTCCCTCCTCCTCATCGTCACAATCCTACAGTGATTGGAAAAGACGGAGAATGTTGTGCAATCACATTTGCGTGGAGATTCAACGTAAGCAGTGGTAAACCACAGCTGGTCTTTTTTACTCTTGGTAAAAAAAATAAAACATATTCTGGGAAAATGCTTCAAATGCCTTAGATAGTTAGAAATATAAAGTGACAGATGGAACAAACTGTGTAAATTTGTTACCTCGGATAGCAATAGCAGCAGAAATGATAAACAACTGCAGGGGAAGAGGAAGTAAAAGTGCTTCTACAGCTCACATCCAGAGTAAATAGTCTCCAAAATATTGCCACGCTGCAACAACGATCACATTTCTTTAAATATGTTAAAAAAAACTTGTGAAAAAAAATCTTCTTTCGAAAAGGAGTTTCTGGTCCATGATGAATAAAAAAATGAACTGGAGAAAAACAAAAAAGCTGATATGACTGTTGATGTGATTCAAATAAAATATTTCCTCATTTGTTCATTTTACATCAATTGAGTGCAACTCTTTACCTTTCTGTAAATGTGCACAGTTTTGCACAGAGAGTAGAGTCAACTTTGTAGACTAAAACTGGACATCTTATATTGATTGCACCACAGAAAGTCCAAAGAAAGAACAAGTCTAAATCAAGTCAGTTCTGGTGGCTACTTCCACACCAAGTCATAAAGCTGGAATCGTCTTAGACTGGTTTCTTCAACATGACAATGAGTTCACTGGACTGGACTCTCCAGATCTCAACCCAATAGATCACCTTGGAACGGGAGATTGGGATCAGCTGACAAATCTGCAGCAACTGTGCAATGCTAGCATGTCAATCTGGACCAAACTGGTTCCTTGTTGAATCTATGCCACCAAAGATTAGGACAGTTCTGAAGGCAAAAGGGGTCCAACCAGATACTATCAAGGAGTCCCCAATAAAGTGAGTTTACATAAGCCTACATTGCTAAATGCATGTCCTGCATTGTTGTCCATATACAGACTAAGTTCTTTTAAGCTGGTTACATTGTTCCACTAAGGTCCAGCACCACATTTTTTCCCCATCATATTTAATTAAAGCTGTTAACTATGTAACTTTCTAATGTAAAGTAAAAGAAAAATATTTATGCATCAAAAAAACAAAAATCTGTAATTTTGCAGAGCAAGCAGCAATCTCATGGCTGCCACTCTTAATATAGCAAACAACAAAGAAGTACATGTTTTGTAATGCAGCTCAACACAGTCTTGTTGTTGCCAAAAATAATGATTTGTACACAACAAGAAAACCACTGATATCAGCATAACCAAAAGAATCCACGTAATAAGAATTAGCAGACTGGAAATGTCCCGACAAGGAGTTAATTTTTGACAAGAGTCAGTTACACATGAACAGAGAGAAAGAGAGAGCGCCGGCGGTGATGTGCACCTTGGGAAGTGATTGCTACCATCTGTCAGAGTCGGTAAATGTGGGTCTGGGAGAGCAGGGTGGGCACACTGCAGCTTCACCAGTTTGCTTTGGCAGAGGAATGAAAACGCCATCAGATCCCATGGGGCTCACAAATATGAATGGGGATGCATTTCCACGCACGCTTGTGTGTGGCAGCCACAGAGCAAACTATTAAACGATCCAGCATTTAGACTGTGTTGTAATTCGACTCTTTGCTTTTGCTAAATCTTTGTTGCACAATGTTTGTTCTCAATTGTGGAATGAGAAGAGCACCAGACCCTTGTGGGTTGGCCAATTACCAAATCTTAAGCACTTACGAGGGGAAAACGGACACATGGAAACCCCCCGTTTTACCCCTAAAATTACAAACCGTTAGAAATATTGAGAATCGTATCTCTCTTGGTGACGCTTTGGCTCCTTAGTCTTTTGCTAACTACCCTCGGGGAGTGATTTTCGAACAACATTCTGCGGCTGTGTAATTACGTGAAAGCACTAGAGGTTTCTTTTTCACAAATCACTTTCGTTGGCCCAGCCACCCCCCTTCAGCACATGCACGCACACATTAACAACTCCTGCTAATTTCAGAGTCGCGCTGTAAGTAATTGAGTGTCGGTTCTCCCTTATCCTCTTGAGACAGCCATCGAAAGTGGAGGGGGTGGAGGGCTCTTTAGACCTACTCAGTTAAGGAGAGAACATATAACACTCTAGTGGGCCTAACGTTTAAAAGCCCACCTTTGCTTACCCTCTCTTTGTGTTGCAATGTCCTCCAGGGACACATGAAAACACCCCAGAATTTGATCTGAATCCTCCAGAGAATCTCATGAGGTTTGTTTTTTCCAAACAACAGTGTTGCAAGAACAGGAATACACAACCCCTTCCTTCAAAGCACATCGATTGAGAAACTATAAAATCTTGTGCTGCTTTAATTTCAAGTGTGGCATGTGAAGGAAAAAAAAAACAAAAGCGTCTTGATGAATTTGCCCTATGACTGGAACATGGGCCTGACCCCTGCTTGCCCTTCAGTTGGGGAGTGGTAATAGTGGACTGGAGGGGAGGGGGCGCTATTTTGAAATTCTAATCAGCATTGAATAACCATCTGCCCCCTGTCAGCGAGGGAATTGAAAAGAGCTACATAGAAAAGAAGAGTTTGTACTTCTGTGGTATTTAGACTTTCTAGTTCTGTCATGCAGATCTGAAAGCTTCATCTGTGCCGTGTTCCCGGGCATATGCTCCTCTTGATACACACACTCACAGAACTGCTGGAACACAATGCTTTCCTAAGGAAACCCATCTGTCAAGGTCTCCCTAATTCCAGCTTCTAAGAAACAGAGGTTGAGCCATTTAGA
This sequence comes from Oryzias melastigma, assembly GCF_002922805.2. Lineage (NCBI taxonomy): Eukaryota > Metazoa > Chordata > Actinopteri > Beloniformes > Adrianichthyidae > Oryzias > Oryzias melastigma. The sequence goes on along the minus strand of NC_050530.1, from coordinate 9,484,915 downwards.
ACCGCCTTTAAGAACTCGATTGTGCTTTTAACGGCAAAACTCGTCCACTTTGCTAACCAGTTCTTCCTAAAACTCATGTTTCAGTCCTTCATTAGTCTAGCAGACATCATCCAATAGCACTTCAATACAACAATCAACTTTTTAAGACTCCTTTTGCTGGGTTTTCTGCATGTGATGACATGATCTGATGTAGTTGATTTAAAATTCTTTTGCAAAACAGACCCCCCTATCAATCATACAGGTAAAAATCCAGAAGTCAAATTTCCTACTAAAAATATCCCCTCCCTCACCCAAACACTGCTGAGAAGGAACACCCAGCTCCGCCAGCCAGAGTCCACCTGCATTCCTGGCTCGCCAGATGAAACGGCGATTCAGTTTTTACGTGACCTTTGTATTTCATGCTATGAATGCGCGCCAGTGTGCCAGGTGCAATACTGGAAACAGGCTGGCTTGGCTATTCCATTAGGGTTGGATGGTGTCTGGCCTTGAGCTTCTGGAGTCCCACAGCAGAGCTCTGGACTTCCTGCGGTTTGAGTACAAATTAGGGAAAGGAAGGGCTGCTAAGCGGAGCAGCTTGATGATGCAGCCAAGTAGAACTGAAACGGCTGCAGACTCAGGCAAAAGCAGAACTGCTTTGCTATAAATTATCATCTCCTCCAGATTGTCACGGACTCGACAAGAGGCCTCTTCATCTTGTGCAGGGACTTTGGCAGAAGTGATAATAGCATGGCACATGGCTGCTTGTTTTTACACCGTGTGCTACCAGGAAAGCAATATTCTATTAGTTAAAAAGGTCTCATCCATATATATTCCTCCACCAATTACAAGGATGGCTTCAGCCAGGATTTCAATAGGTAAGAAAAATATGAGGATGACCATGGGAGCCCAAAGTGCTCCAGTGAACATTCCAATGTGGGCCCCATATGGTTCACCTTTGGGCTGAATTGGTGGGCCCCAGGTGGGTTTGTCCACAGGTTCCATTGGTGGCCCCATCTGTTTGCCCACACTGGCTTAGGTGGGGACTCAGTGGTCTGGGTCCCTACGCTAACAAGCTGCCCGGTGAAAAGCGTTGGCTTGCTCTAGTTTTCCATTAAAAATGGCTGGTGATGTCTTGTTACTAAAAGTTTGAGACTACTTTTTATTCTTACTAATGTGTGTTACCTGAATGAATACAGAATGAAAATAAATAAATTAAACCATATTCTTTTTTTTATTATTTCATGACATGCAAAAAAATATTGTATTTGGCCCACGGACCGGGTTTCCATTTAGATTTTGGCCATTTGAGCAAAAAAGTTTGGGCACCCCTGCCATAGACACAAGTTTTGGTGTGAGGGGGAGGTGAAAATTACATTCAAACTATTGAATTTTCACCTAAAAGCTACAATTTTCTTATGCTACTAAACATTTTTTAACAGATTTTGGGTGACAACCTGCAACATATTTGAAATACGCACAAATAAGCAAATAAGGTATGAAACGATGGGCATCCTCTTATTTTCTAAACAATCAACTAACTTCAAACCAGCTGACCTTTGTGACCTCCGTATAAAGGATCGGCACCTTAAGTGTTCTCGGTTGAACCTAAGCCCTCTCAGGACCTTGTGAAGACTTGTGGTACCAAGGGACTCTTTGCCCGTATAACATGACACTCGTTTCCAGCCTAAGCCCCACACCTCCCTTCAACAGCGGCATCCCTCAGGGCTCACTCTGCAGCCCCATTTGCACACTTTGTCAAAAAGAAAAACAAGCAAAAGCGCTGGTCACTTTTTTCTTTTTTTAAAACAGAGTTTATTATTTCTTTTTAGAAAGTTTTAAGACTCTCCTGCCACTATAAGAATGTTCTGGAAGCAGTTATAAAGGAAATGGCTCTAAAAAAGCTTTTGAAACATGAAATTCCGGGTACAACTGGGAATAACTTTTGGATTGTTTGCAACAAGTAAAGGGCATTCGGCACAGTGTATCAAACTTGGTATTAGGTCATTGGAGTTGGCCGGTAAGGCCAGGTTCTGTACTTTAGAAGTTCTGGAAACAAGTGACATATCAATCCCTCAGAGGAGAGGTCTACGGGAAAAGGGGTGTAACACCAGAAATGGTTACAAGACGTTTGAAAAAAAGGGTGTGTGCAAAAGTGGAAGCAAAAACACAGGGGGATTGACAGGATATTGTTATAGGTGTGTGTGTGTGTTCTTGCATGCGACTGTTAGTTACATAAATCAAGAAGACGCGTGAGAAGCCAAAGGAAGTTTGGCACGTGAGATTTCCAAGTAATAGAGGAAAGGATGGATGAGTTGGCTGCTCCAAAGGTAGAAAGTGTTTGTCCTTTTGTTTCTGTCACTATGGGAAACCTGCCACTGTTGAGTGTATATTAGAGTATTTTTTAGTGTTTACACTTTTATTGTGTCATTTTCTTTGATTTCATTTCATTATCCTTCATTTCATAACAGGGATGTTTTCTAGTAGGCCTTTTTTTCTGTACCAACTCATTTTCCTGAAAAGAAAACGGGACTTGAATTCAATCAATTTCTCTTAATACAAACATTGGTTTGCTTAAAATCTTTGCACGCCCATTACCTTAATTTATTGACTTACATGAAAAATCTTTTATCTTGCTTTAATTCAAAACAAAAATGATCCATTTGGCTAAATCGACCCCAAAACTGCTGTAATTTTCTTGGCAAGCTTTCAGAACAAAGCTGGATGACATTTACTGGACATAATTTGAGGTAAAAGCAAACACTGCCAAGTAATTGTCTTGGATGACTTAGCTGCAGGAGTGAGCTAACGAGTCGAGATGTTTTCATAATCTACAATCTGTAAATCTGTAGAAAGCAGTCATGGTTATGAGTAAAAGCAAAGGGCTAATCGAAGACGATGTCAACACAGAGAGAGCAAAAAGGCAGCAATTCTACAGCCTGTAGCATCACTGGTCAACTGGGTAAGGCACCTTGAACAAGCGATAGTAGATATGTGTGTGTATGACTTTATTTTTAATGTTTTGTTTTTTGGGCTCTACAGCAGAAACTACAGGTGACACATAAAGGTGGGATGCGGACTGAATTCTTAAGTCAAAATTGTGATGATGTTAAAAATCTTTTTTAGTTGGCATTTGAGCCCGATAGACATATATAAATGATGTGGCTAAAAATTCGAAATGATTTTATGCTCTTTAAAATCAGATATTGATTTTTTTTCTAGCCTCTTTTCCTTTGGTATTTTCTACTTTTTTGCATCTGTATTTACGTCTCACTCCAGTCATCATTTATGTTATTTTAAAAGCGTTCTTAGTGGCTTTTAATTATGATTATGCTGTTTTTAGCCAAAGTTAAAAAATATATATATTTTCAAAACTGAAAAAAGTTAAATATTGCATCAATTAACAAACATCTTACATTGACTATTTTGATTTTTATCAAATTTGATTTTTTTAATATTCCAACTCCACTTTTAATTTGATGAAAAATAACCATTTTAACTGTAGCAAATTACAGAACTTTTGTTAATTGATGCAATGTTTCACTTCTTTAGGACATAGTTTCTGCAGAGCAGCAGTAGATCATCGGAAGTTTGTCTCTAAGTTGTGGGCGGAACTATTGGCTCGGAGAAAGCCTTCCCTCATTTCCCCTCCTCCATCTTTATACACGATCTTCTGCTAGCTTATGGCCCCTCACACCCTCAACCTAACATCACTGGTGCCACAAAAATGGAGAGAGATATTGGAGCTATCCCGCGTACAGTTTTGAGCCAAATACCAGCTCATACAAGGTCATACAAGGATCTATTTATCTGTAAGTGGATGCATTGGAATAGAGCGGAGCAAGGAGCTTGTGGCCTGCTGGCTATAGCACCTACATCACTGCTGCAAACCTTTAAAACTTTTGCATTTGCTTCTGATTCACAACAATTTGAATAAATAAATACTCTGTAATGCAATTTTAAGCTAAATTTGATCTATATATCCTCCATCATGAGAACATTTTCAGATAAACTTGTTAAAAGCAACATTTTCATTGGAGTGGGTCAAAAAACAGAGCAAATTAACGTGATATTTATAAATAGCTTCAGTGTTTTCTCTTTGTATGACACGATTTATCTCCTATCCCATGTAAGAGGCCTTAATGTTTGCATACTTCCAGCAAAACCACTGACTTCATAGTTTCTATTTAGTTGCCACTAGTACAACTGAGATCTCTCAGTGTGGGAAACGTCTAAAGGCATATCAAAATACTAGATGAGGAAGAAGACTTACGCAGACACTCGTTAGCCTCTCGAGCGTTGGCCCTCTGCCACGGCCGGTCATAGTGAAAGGGCTTGCAGCGGTCACACTCAGGCCCCTCTGTGTTGTGTTTACAGTCGCAAACCAGTTTGCCTTCTTTGTCTTTCAAACAGCGGGAGGCATGACCGTTGCATTTACACCTCCCGCCCACTTGGAAGTCTCCCACTGCATAGAAATATGTCGACAGCGTGGACGTTACTGCCACGGGGTCGTCGTCCCTTCCGCCGCTGTTGCTTCCAGCTCCCAACACAAACTCCCGGGAAAGCTGGGGCCGGCCAAAGACCACGCGGATGTCAGTGACAGTGACCCAGTCCTGAAGGACCGGGCTGTTGTCAAAGTCTTTACTTGAAGGTCGTCCATCCAGAGTGCTGAAAGCAATGAGTCCTCCAGAGAGTGGGTAGAGGTCAGTGTGGCCGTCGGTGCAAAGAGCCTCCTGCTCGTTCTGTTTAGTGATAGTCGCTTTGTTAGGTTTATTGTACATACGCCTGCACTGAGAAGAGTAAAACTGGTAGGGCATCCAGGTTTTACCGTAATCCATGCTCTTGTATATGGCCAAGGATTCGGGTCTTGGAGAGCAAAACTGCAAGCTGACATATGTGATCTCAAACTTTTTGCCCAGCGACAGAGTGAGAGTCACGTTGTGAGGAGAGGTGTTCAGATTCTCAGACTGCCAGCAGGTGAGGTTGTGGGCTGAATTGAGGTCAGTGAGGTAGGACGCAGGGTGGGCACGGCGGGGGTCGGCTGCATCACAGATTTGGCATGTGCGCACAGAAGGCCGTTCATCTCCGCGCTCCACCACGCTGCAGGACCTGGACGGCGGCCGGCCACAGACACTGGACACCATCACCTCCTTGCCAAAGGCAGCATTGATGAACTCAGGGATGCAGCGACGAGCTGTGCCCGTCTCGTCATAGCAGGGGTCTAGAGGGGTCTGCTGCCCTGCAAAAGGGTTGGTGGGGCTGTGGGGGGAGACTGACTTTACTAGGAGAAACAGGCCCAGCAGGCACCTCCAAGGTCCCCTCATTCTGCTCAAAGGGCCTGTGTCTAGCTGCTTCCTCACTTCTGCAAGTATAAAAACCTTGTAGCTGGGGGATTCTCTGAGCACGACCTGAATGTGCAACTCTGGGGAAATGTGAGATTTCTGCCAGTGTGTTGTATAATTCTGAATAAATGGAAGGAGAGTGTCTGAGCTCAGTGACCCTTCACTCCACGCTCACCAGAGACTTTCCTGTAAGAGAGAAAAAGAAACAGAAAGGTCTGTGTCATGGAAATATTTTACCATAATAGGAAATACAATGAAAAGGGACCACGATCCACTGGATATGAAGGAAATATGTCCTTACAACCAAAAAACGAGCTCTTCCCTTATAAAGGAACTCAGACATTTATTTTTTCAGTTTGCATTAACCCAAAACTAAACTTTAAGGAGAAAGATTGACCGTTTAAAAACCAGCATTTCTAAATAAAATATTGCGATATTTATCAGAATTGTTTTTTTTTTCTACACTCCCAGTCAAAACCATTTTAGCCTTGTGGCTGAACTTACAAAATATGACCACTTCGTAATCTTTGTGCGGTGCTGAAGCAATGAAGCGCCTGTAACTATGGTCAAACCTCTGCCAAACAAGACCACTCTGAGAACTCCAAGATTCAATGGAAACGTATATTTAGATTCAGCTCAAATTGTGTTTTATAAAAGGAATAATGTAGCCATGAGGGGGTCCAAGCCAGGGTCTCATTGTGCCAAACCCAAGCATGGAAAAACAGAGGGTTGTGTCAGGAAGGTCATCTGATGTCAAATCTTGGGCAAACCTAATATACGAATCAGACAAAGGAAGGTGATTTGCTGTGGCAACCCCATAAGGGATAAAAGGAGAAAGGGAGTAAAAATTCAAAGATGGTGGCAGATTTTCTTATAAATTGTAGACATGGATGAGACCAATTGAATGACATGTATGTATTGTATGTAATACCCAGGCAGTGCCTTCAGAGTCAGACTCTGTTTCACTTCACACTTTAGTCCTCAACAATATGTACATTCAAAAACAGATAAAAAAAGAAAAGAAATCAACTTTAACAACTTTTGTATTTTGATGGAACAAAAATTGCCTCACTTAAGCCATGAGAGGAATCCAGGCCAAGAACTTTCAGGCCCGAAAGCCAGCAACTCTTTAAAAGAAGGATATGGGCTAATAAATGTGAAATTTCCACTTCCACAGACATTTGGCAAATTTTGAACAACAGGCTGAAAGAGAAATAGATATTTAGTTTAAATGATGAGTCTTTAGTATCTGACAGTCAAGTGAAGATTAGATTAACGCTTTATATGCCTGCTCAACCAAACGGTAAAGCAGAAAAATATATTTTTTTAATTGATTTTGTCTTGGTTGAGTAAAAGGTTCAGGCTTACATCTTTAAAATAACTTCAAGTCCCACTCTGATCATCTTTTGATCTATATCAAAAGCCTTCCTAGTGGTCTTTTAATTATGATTATGGCGCTTTTAGCCAAAATAAAAACAAAAAAAGATCCCTGTGTCTTTTTTTAGTTTCTGCAGAGTTCATCAGAAGTTCGCCTGGCGCAGAAGTAAGCTTCCTCTCATTTCCCATCATCCCTTTGTTTACACTCTCTCCTGTTTGCTTACAACCCCAAGATTTAATTAATCATGAAAAAAAGAAAAATAAAATATTAAAAAACTAACTAAAGAATGGTTTATTTGATGAAAAAGATGTTTAGTGAACATGGTCCCTCATATGTAGCAACTAAAGAGCAGAACAAACATTATTTACAGTTTGTTGCTGGTTTTGATGGAGGTTGAGATGCGTTCATGAGTCTGAGGATGAAGAGCTGAAAGTGGGCACACAGATGGCAGTTGATTAGGCAAAGCTCTCTATCAAAAGGTTGTATATTGTAAAGCTGGCAGGCTCCACACCCACTGTGAAGGTCATGGGGAGAGGGCTGATAGAATTAGGAACTCATTAACATCTGAGCCCAGCTCCCCAGAAACAAAGGATGGAAAGGAAAGGGATTATGATAGGTGCGTTCGGCTTCAGTCAGGAGGATGTAGAACAGGTAAAAAAGGAGGACTAAAATGAAGAGATGGTGTGGAGGAGGAGGACAAGTGAAGAAAGACAGTGATGAAGCAGAAATGTCTTAAGGGTGTCGAGACAGAGACAAATAGCAGTGGGGAAAAAGGGAAAGTGACAGAGATGGAATGAAAAAGACAAGAAATTAATGAGGGGGTGGAGGGAGAAACACACTGCAGACAGATCGGGGTGGAGGACTGGGTTGGTTGTTAGGATGACTAAATATGGTGTGGTCCATGAGCCTCTCAGCTTGTTGGAATACTCTTCAGGGTCTGGTGCTTTCAGGCGCAACAAGCAGATGAGCGTGTTGGTTAAACAGAGAAAGAGCAGGGACACGGCTGTTTAATAGCACACAGGATCCCTGTGAGAGGGATGCTAACACGGCAGATTAACAGCCAAACACACAAATCGTACTTCTTAAATCGGGGACGTCCAACCTTTTTGCAAAGAGGATCAGATTTGGTGAGGGCTAGCATTCTTTTGCCTATTTTAATAGCTTAAATAAACTATTTAATGAACCTTTTATTATATTTCTTTCCATAGAACAAATTCATAACGTGTTTTTACCTAAATCACTGTCAATTTGTCAATTTTTTGGTCCCAGTTAGCTTGTCGTAGACAGTATTGTCTGGTAGTGCCTCTTTATGGGGAATATTGCAACGTAAATTAGCCAACAACAATCAAAAAATTGTAAACACTTCATAGGAAGTACTGATTTTATGAACGTAGCCTAAGAGGGGGGCCAATTGGAAATTTGAACAAGGGTCGCTGACTTTGGAATTGTCTGTCTTAAAGGAAGAAAATCTGTGGAAATCCAACAACAGGATCCTACAAGTGCTACAAATGTGCTTCGGAATAACGACATCAGTATTCCCAGACCTAATCTAAACAAAAACCATGTTTTTAGCATGTTATTGCAGATTTTTATAAAATAGTTTGCATGTGTGGGTTTGCGCCGGGGATTCTTCCCACCCTTCAAAAACATGCTTCTTAGGTGAATTGGTTACTCTAAATTGTCCCTAGGTGAGAATGCGAGTGGCAGCCCGTGACCCCGGAGGGACAAAACGGTTTAGAAAATGGATATATGTATAAAAGATTTTTAGATTAAAGCTGTGTTTCTGAGTATTTCTTCCTTCAAATTGCCATTTGATTAAGTTCTCAGTCGTGATTAAAGCAACAGAAATTGGCGTGCCAAAGTCTCCTTGCTCCGCTACAATCTGATGCATCAGTTGCAGACAACTAGATCCATGAACGTCTTCATTTACTTGTCTGAGCTGGCATTTGGCTCAGAACTGTACGGCTAGATAGCTCTGATATTGCTAGCTGTTTTTATTGCCCTGCTAACATTAGCTTAGGGTTGTTGGGGGGGCTGTAAGCTAGCAGGAAAGTGTAAACAAAGGGATTTCAGTCTCTGCCTCAACTCGGAAGGAATTTCTGAGGAGCTCCTGCTGCTCTGCAGAAAATATGTCATAAAAATGACAAATCGCTTTTTGATTTTGGCCAAAGACCACTGGGAATACTTTTACAATAAATAAAAATGTAGTTGCAGTGAAACATTAAGTAGCAACACTTCCCAATAATGAGGGCATAAATTATCTTTTCAATAATGTGGTTAAAGTAGCAACAGATGCTTGTCTTTCAGAGGAACATCAAACAGGAATGCATGCGTTTGTCACATCCCAGAGGACAATAAAGCATTTCTCTGACATTTTAGGAAGCACCCTTCTCCATCAAACAATATGTGTCTTTCTGTCTACTAAGATTATTTGGGTAATTCCTTCAGATAGAGATTCTCTGCATGCGTGGATTTGGCTGATTCTTTGACAAGGCAGCAGTACTTGCAGAACACCTGCTGGCTGGGTTTGTTTTTAGAAAAGCATTGACCCCTGACCTCCCACCACACTTATGCTTCATCACACACCGCTAATGATGTCTCCAAACACTGCCAGTGCCATCTGCTTATCCTGCAAATCACCATGCAGGTTGAGGCTAGATTATGGTTTCTGTTATAGAAGAAAAAAAAATAGAACTTGTTATTTTTTGGTGTTAAACGAATGATAGGAGCAAAGGAAGGGGAGCATTTAGATGAAAAATTAGGGGGTTGATGGACGTAGGGGGAAACAGGAAGGCAGGGTGAGAGGCGGGAAGATAACAGGGTGGTCTGCTGGTTTTAGCAGACACATTCCAGGGAACGTTTTTTCAGCTTCTCCCTGTCACCAGGAGATCATCCCATGTTGAGCTGTCTCTCTTTCAAGTCTGTCAGAGTTCACAGATTAGGAAAACAGAAGTTGCTGAGAGGCTTTATTTGGCTAAAGTCAAGAGGAGAGGGACCCAGGTAAGGTGAGGATAGCAGAAGGGACAGCTGAGCCACTTTGTACCCCGAGTGGGAGCTCTTTACGCTGGGCAGACTCTGGGGACTGGGGAGGTCTTCTGGTTTACTGGGCTCGGATGACAGCAAGCTGGGGAGCATCCTACCCCTGCAGTCCTCCAGTCTGCTGCACTGCGTTCCCTGAGGGGTTTATTATTGGCTGTCCAAGGGTGAGTGGAGTTCTACTGACAGGAGGGGCATCTCTTAACAAGCAGGAATCTTTAAATCATAATGCAGAAAGGCAAAGACGCCTACGGTGCCGTTTGTTTCTCTTCTTAATGCAGAAATGACACCAGCTCTACTAAATCTCCTCAAAATGCACATTCAAATTTGATAAGAAAATAAGCCTGTCCGGGGGAGTCATCGTGACTGACAGGTCTCGGGTCGCCGAGGTCAAATATGAACCGCCCCTCTGAACGAAGCCGGGCGTCCGTCTCCACAGGAGCAATCAGAATTATGCCGTTTGTGTGGAAGTGGGAGAGAATGATACTCCGAGACCCTCGATGGCATTCATTAACGACGGAGGAGGAGGAGGAGGGGAGTCTGGAGGGCAGGAGGGGGTCAACTCTCACAGCTGAGGGTGTCATTAGCTGGGAGATCACTGACAAATTTTTTTAAAGCCCTCCAAGAGGTTAAGCTCGTGTGTGCCGTGAAGATTTAATAGGATGAATCTCCCTTCTCCTTCACTACTATTACAAATAAATAGTTGCAGTAATACATTTGAGAGCTTGTGAGGCCTCAGTCAAAAAACTTGTTTAAAAAAGACAGGAAAAAAGCCCACCAAACACCCAGCAGAGGAATGCAGGAGCAGCTTCTGTGGCCAAGCCCACACGGCTGGCCCAAAACTCTGATGGTTAAGTGTTTGGATCAACAGAACCTGATACAGAACTGAACCGAGGGAGCGAAGAAGTCAGACAGAGAGAGGTGGAATATGAGGTCAGGGAAGTTCTCACAGACTCCAGCAGGAAGCTGTGTTACGCTGATGATGTTCGTTTTTATGCACTTTTGTACAAAGGTAGAAGAAATGCTCATATGGAAGGTTTTGGTATGTTTTTCTGTCAGCGCAGAGTCTTTGGTGGGAAAACTTCAAGGGTAGAAAGGGATAAGAGCAAGCAGATACTAGTGACTCAAACTCAGGTTAAGGTTCACACGTCTGAACCAAATCTAGCAATATTTCAAACAATCCTTAATGATTTTTTTATCCCTTAAATATGTTTATTGTCTTCAAATATTTAAATTAATTGACAATGTATGTTAAAAGTCTAGAACTCTGACTACATTTTTTCTACTGTAAATCATAAATTCAAGACATATTTTCTTCACCATGGAAGAAGTTCATTATAAATTAGCTTTTGAGTTGTGGCGCGGAAGTTAGCCTCAGCTAATTTCCCATCAACACTTATTTTATGTCCAAATTCCTTCTCTCCTCACTACATAGTGTGTTTGCCATTTTATAATGCTGTTTGAATTCCAAAATCGAGTGCCCTAAACAATTCCCAGAAGTCTGTGCGAAAAGCCAGTGTGCATCTAAGCTCACTACATTAACGAATATGGACCACAATGCATTGCGATTGAACAATTTTACCAAAAAAAGGTGTTCAAATGTAATTTTATAACAAACTATATCACATTTTCATCATCAGAACACAGTAGATTCATAAATATACGTCATAAAATGTTTGTATTGATTAGATTTTCACTTTGTAAAATCTGTGGCATCAT
>NC_050530.1:9460881-9473395 GCF_002922805.2 Oryzias melastigma | reverse complement strand
TGTATAGCTCCGCACTACTTTGTTTGTAGTAGTTAGGGTGGGAATTCGGACATAGCATTTGTTTACACTCTCTCCTGCTAGCTTATAGCACCTTACAAGCTCAAGCTAGCATTAGCATTGCAAAAAACAAACAATATCAGAGCAATCCAGCAATACAGTTGGCAGTATTTTCATCATGTAAGGAGATTTTTTATGTGTTTTTAAACAGGTTTTAGCATTTAAAATATGAAAAATGAAGCATCAAAAGGCAAATAAAAAGACTTTTCTTATGTCATAATGTATAACAGGAAGTTGGATTTGGCTGTTAGCGGTCTAACAATTTATGGTGACTCATGTCATGATTTGACAGTTTTGCCTTTTTTTTTTTTTTAAATGCAAGACTTATTTCCTACATGTGCCGTCAAGATGCGAAATGAAAGACACCCACAGTCCTGCAAGATTCCTGCTCAAAGCCATCGAGCAGCTTGTTTGCAGACGCAATAAACACAGACAATAGATAGTGAGAGGCTACACTTCCCCTGTTGTTCTATTTTCAGGACACGGTGGTGGAGTAAGGCTCCCCTGACTGAACGTTTCCCATGGACGTCAGCACAACACAGACTGCAACTCAAGGTTCAGGTGAGTTGTTCTTGTACACAAGAGGAAGTATCCAGTTCACAAGGATTCAAGCTGAAGTCTCCTTAAAAAGTCCTTTTGAAGGTTGCGGTAGGCAGCGCCGTGGTTTCTCTAAAAGCCCTCTTAGCATGAAAACTGTTTTTTCCATTGCACAAGAACAAGCTCTACCCCACAGCTGAGAACATAACTGGCTTTGAACTCACACGGGGAGAAAACTGCTAATTATTTTATTAATTGCTGGTGGGGTTGTGCACACAAAGCTGTCTAAACTACTGGGACTCAGGCTGCACTCATTGTTCCTTCAAAGCAATTTTACAGATATTTACCCAAAGGTTAGAGGTCAGAGTCCAAGGATCTCAGAGTTTTGAGTCCCAATAACACATTTATTTAATAGCAGACTCATACAAGAGTCAGGCTGCTTACAACAACGTTACATAGTGACAAAGATGAGCAGACCTGAGCATAAACTGAGGTCACGCATCGAGTTCACTGCACACAGACAACAGAAACTGCTCCATGCAACCCACCAGACCAATGCCATTTTCATCAATGCACATAGAATCGTCCATGTTGTTGGATTGGTAGAGACACACTTGGACCTCACACACACGCTGCATCTGGGCAAAACGTGTGGCTAACAAAACCAGGCCTGGCAGGGTGCAGGAAGACGAACCATGAGAGTCTGCCCCAGGTCCTCTCCACGCAAAGGGATCATGGGAAATTTTGATTTTTGGGGTTAGGATTAAAATAAAAATAATGGTGAGAAATTTAATTAGGGATTGCCTGTTTCACAAGTATTTCTTGTAAATGCCTTTTCTGCATCTTTATGCATCTTCTGTAGGTTGTATGAGCATTTTGACGAATACACGCTGCTTCCTGATCTTTTACAAATGGAAAAAAAATATTAAAAACACACTTTTTTTTTTATTTTTTGATCCGAAAATAGAGCACTTCCATCTTTGATGTGACTAAATCTGCTGGATGTATAACCATAAAAGTGAACATATGTGCACACATGTGCATTTAGTTTAGCAGCTTAAAGTGTGGATGATTGCTCTATTGAATAAAGGTGTGGTTTATGTTTTATTAAAAAGCTTAAAAACGCAACCCATCAAGAAAGTAATACATATAATTTAATACTTTGCAAATTTGCTTACATCGGTTTTAAACTTTGTGATCGGTCAGTCAGTTATCCAAAATGACAAAACAATTACCCGTAAGAGTGGATGATGTTACGCCCAGCAAAAACCAGGAAAGTGGACTGACAGAACGAGAGGTCTAACATTACTTTGCACCGGCAAACTCCTGCAACCGCGCAAGAAAAATATATTGGAAGTGTTGACTTTACTCGCTCAGGTGGACGGAGCCAAAAGTCCTGAGGAATCCTGTTTTTCAAGGAAGAAAAAAAAAAAGAGAACCTGCTTTGGCTTTTACTGCAGCTTTCCTCACTTCTGTCAACTGCTCTTTCTAAAGACTGAACACAAAAGCTCCTTCCAGGAGGAGTTTAAAACCCTCATGTACCAAGAAAGCTACGGATATTCAGTATCTCACAGGTCATTCACCTTCCTCTCAGCCTTGATTTAAACTTTTTCTCTTTGTCTGAACAGAGCAGTGAGGATTCCATAACTCCTTATGGACTAATCCCAGTCATTTATGGTGAAAGTGAGAAGTAGGTCAAGTGACTGACACCAATTCTGTGTGCATTAGGGGCATACTTTAAGTCTATTGAAGCACTTGAGATAAGTATTCAGAATGGGACTCTTGCTTTCTTTCTTAGCTGCAGGAGCAGGAGGGGGGTGGATGAGCTTAGGGAGGGTGGAGCTCATCATTATTAAAGAGGGGCTAATGTTGCCAAAAAATGCACTTCACTGCAAAAGCAACAGCTGAATGCTCATTTATCACACAATCCGGCACATTTCTGGTTTGAAATTAAACTAGTAGAGTTATTTTAAAGAAAATATGCAATAAAACTTACATTTTTGCTTCATAAAATTATAAAAAAAATAAACATGGATAGGACACCTGTCCACAGCGTGCGCTCTGATCTGGATCACTACAGAAAAATCAGAAACAAGCTAAATAAATAAAGAAAAAACATGTATTTGTATTAAATAAATGCTTTTGAATGCCTTATTTATAGCAAATAGCAGGTAAAAGACAGCCTGTCACAGCAAGAGCCGGGAGTCACTTTCCTCTCCTCAAGATAAGTGGTGCGTAAAATTAAAATCTGCTCTGAGGATAAACACCAACGCGCTGGGAGCGCATTAATCAAAAAGACACAGTGACCCGCAAAATAACTTACCCCAGGATCAGGTCGTTTATGTTGATGTATTTAAAGAAAATCCGCTGAGAGAGATCCAAAAGATCCACACTATTCAGACTTGGCTCATTTTTTCCCCTCTAACTGTCCTCTTTTACCACCGAGTCTTCCTTTCGGATCGCCGCTTTCCCATCAGAAAGTCAAACGCCACATGGTTACAAGTGGAGAGGAGCGCCGAATCCATCTGCGCCCGACGCTCAACTGAAAGCTGTCCACTGCGTCCATATGTAAAACGAGCTCCGGGTAGGCTACTCCCCATTAAAATCAATCCCAGATTTCCCTAAAACCATGTGCGCAAGGCGGCGAGAGCGCGCGCGCGAGATGACAGTGAGAGAGAGAGAGACAGTGAGAGGGGAAAGGAAAAAGAGGGAGAGGGAGACTTGTTTGCTTAAATTAGGATTATCTGGGATTTTTAAATTAAGGTAATTAGCAGAATATTAATAATAAACGCAAATTTTCCATTAATGCGCACTCAGGTTTGTTCTACTGGAGTCATTTGGGGGTCGTAACCTGTTGAAAAAGAAAGGCTCCACAGAATAATTAATTTTTACTAATAATTCAGCACATATTTGAGGGTTTGCATGGCGCCAAAGGTCAACAATTGTAACATTTCATTGATATTGATTGATGTAAAAAGAAAAAAGAAAGAAAACTGAAGTTGATTGGTCATGGTGTTGATTAAAAAGTAGGAGAGTAACGATTCATTTGAACGATTCGATTCATATCATTCATAAAATATTGGTTCATTTGGAACGATCCAATTTGATCCGATTCACTGACATCTTTAGCCGGAAATTCAACCAGTGGAGGTGAAGTTTTTTAAGATTTCTTGCAAAATAATCAAGTGTTAATTAAGTATGGCAAATCCATTCACATTTTAGTTTTATTAAATTCAGCCCTGTTGATTTCCCTCATCAAAACATTACAACTATTAGGGACAAAAATGCAAAATTCAATCCAAATGGTATTTTCCAATATTTATTAAAATCAGTTTATTTTAAGCAGTTTTAAGGTTGATACAAATAACTTGCCTCAGATTGATCTGGTTGGATCACAAGAGTATAAATCGATCAATCAATTAAATCGATTGTTCCAATAAAATAAAGAACGTTTAAATATAATCATTTCATTACAGTGTATTCTAAAGCTGTGAACTTTTTTGATCTATTTTGTTATTACTTCCATAGAGGTGGCGGCTCGTGCGTGGTTGCAGGTGCAGCCTGACTGCCAGCCCCGCGCGCGCGCGCGTACCGGGGGCCCATTACGGAGGCGTCGCGGTCGATCAAACCTCAAACACGTCATCCTGGCTCCATTGAAAGCCGATCCACCAATTTCCTAATATACTCCGTGTTTTTCTGCGTGGGGTCACATTTTCGACTCCTAAATGGACAGTAGCCCTGATAGTTCTCACTAAACCAATTAAGCTCAAAAAGAAAAAAAAAAGTGTCAGCTCAGGATAGAAGCATGTGTGCGCATGCGCGTGACACAAGAATAACACACCTGAAGCTGATATTGTAATTGCCGTCTCTGGAAAGCTCCAAAAAGACAAACAACTCAGGTAGGACATTAATAACTTACATTTTTGTATTATAAACTTTGTTTTTAACCCTTCTATTTTTTTTTATTTTGTAGCTATCAAATATTTTTAGTATTTTCATAAAATTTCCACTGAAATGTTTTAAAATAGCTAGACTCCATTACACATTTAAGCTATTTTTTAAATAGAAGAGGGCGTAATTTAAGATTTAACACAACTTTTCTTAATTTATTCTGTTAAATTAGACTCTAAAATACATATTTAGAAAAACAACATCAAACTAACATTATTTTTTCAGTTGCTTTCTCTCTATAATGTGGTGAACTCAAAGAAAAAAGACCCAACAACAGACAAACTCACTTGCTGTCAGAAGACCTCCGGCTTTTTCCTCGATTCATATTTCTGAGTTTTTAGTGGGGACATGGCGACCTCTAGTGGTGCATTATAGGTATTACAGCGCCTCGCTTCATTCACATTGTTGATGATTTCACTTCTTTAATGCTTTTAAGTTAATTAATTTACTTAAAGAAGATATTGTGAATTAAAATACAGTGAATAGAATGAAAAAAAATGTACACAGCATAGAAATACTTTACTTTAAAATAGCATTTTTTAAATGAGCCACTACGCCTATACATGTAGGTAATAGTTAATTGTGGGAAATTCTGGAATACATTAGTATTTCTGTATATAAATGATGTTGTTAAACTATTTTTTTAGTGTAATCCAAAATTGCCTTTTTATATCTTCAATAATTTTTATGTTTTTTTTAATTTAATTTGACATATTTGACTAAATTACAAATTTAAAGTAGCGGTTCTCTTTTATTCAGAGTTTTAATTTCAGACTTTAAGTTTGTGATCAGAACATTTCCCTCTCTCCAACTTCCTTACATGTCTCAGTTTAACAAGGAAAACAAAAATCTGTTTTCTGTTCCATCTCTGTTTATGACAGCCTGGGGAGTATCCATGTATAAATGAATATTTCAGGATTTTTCAGCATCCGTTTGATGGTAAAATAAGGATGAAATTGATGTTTTTTTCTGCTTTTTAGGTGCCAAAATGTAAAATGCAAGACTATTTTTCATTGAAATGGACTCTCACTGATATTCAGAGCTACTTTAATACATAAAAATATGTAAACATTGCAACTAAAGTATGTTGATAGTCAAAACTGTTAAAAACTAATTAACAGATTACTAAAACTATTATTTTTGTTTATTGCAAATGTGACTATTTTCCAATGTTGTTCCATCCATTTGTGCCTCGCGGACCTTCAGTTTTGTTGTCTCTGCTCATTTTCTCACAGGAATGTAAAACCATGTTTTCATGGCGAAGTTGTTTGGTCATATGGAAACAATCTCAAATGTGATGGCAAACAATTCTGCAAACATTTTTCCAAATATGTCCTCATTCTCTTTGGAACTTCACCAGAATGTAACATAATTCTGTGTGTGGGAGTTTAACCACGGCTTGTTTAAACATTGTGCCTCCGTAACAATGGTCTCCCCCAGTTTTGGAAAAATAAAGTCCATTAAGCTACATGTGACCTTCTCAAAACGTAGTCTAAATTTGGAAAATATGGATTTGGCTAACATAGTGGCTATGGGGAGTAAATATATCTAGTAAAAGAAGATAGTTTTTACACAGAGAGGGTGTATAAAAGGGACAAAGTTGATTTTTTTCTTTTTTAAATTTGTTTGTTTCTATATTTTTTTTTACAAATAATCAAATATTGATGAGTCAAGGTGGAAGCAATCTGTTTTTTTTGGTTATATTAGTTCTTTATGCAATAATGGAAACAAGGAGTGATACTTTTTAGTGCTGTAATACCGTGCATGTCCAGCATTTTGTAAGATTCCGAGTGTGCATGTTTGCCAATCTTATCATAATTTGCCAGAGAAATCAGTGTGCAACAGTATAATTTGTTTTGACACTTGGAAAATATGCAGCAATTCATTATTTTTCTGCATAACACAGTAGTCAGTACTTTAATGCATTTGCTCCACTATTTTCTTGCCACATTGTTATGATTGTTTCTAAAGTGTTTATATTACTTTGTTTGAATTTGGTGCTAGAAAATATTATCACAAATGTGATTCTCTGCCAAATCGGAAGTAAACCATAGTTTGGAAAAAAAAGGATTTCATACCACACACATAACTTTAGATTTATTTAGTATTCCTCCAGAAATAAAACATTTTTGAAAACGATATTTCAGAATATTTATTTTGCTGTCAATATTGCACTATCCACTTAGGAGTCAATAGCTTTGAAGGTGTTAAATTGTAACTTGGCCTGTCCCCTGGCAGTTACATAAAAGGATCCAACATTAAGTTTGTGACATGTTAATTACTGTGGTAATTTGTCTTAATTCTCCTGTGGGGAGGCCATGGTGCAGAGGTAGAGTGGTCTACCACTGATTAGAAGATCACAGGTTCAAACCCCATTTTGCCAGTCCAAGTGTTCTTATGTAAGACACTGAACCCCACATTGTTCTCGGTGGTTGGAGGTTGGTGCCAGTGGAGCTGCCATCAGTGAGTGAATACTTCAACTGTAAAGTGCTTTAGGCCTTCGTAGAATGTAGTGGAACGCTATACAAGTATGCACCATTTTCCATAAAAAGGAGTATTTAAAATTCCTAATAAATTGTACCTCATCATTAATAATAGCAGTTTAATTTTATTTTTAATTAAATTAATCACTGAGAAACTTTTGTATTGGTCAATAGAATAATAGTGTGTAGTTTAATCTGGTGGACAAATCTTCCTGTGTTCTTAAATGAGCAATATATCTACATTAAATTACAACTAACAACTCTGAAACGGGGTTTTAGGAATTTATTGGTTTAAAATTTTGAAGAATAGTGATTGACTCAAAACTTGTGATAATTTCACAACATTTTTAAATGTTTCCTAAAAAAACAGACAAAAAAACACCTAGACTAAACATTTATTTCCATAATAGATTTACACACATTTCCACCAAATATCTGTAGGTGCAGCAGGAAAATAAACAGTATAAAGAAATATCCTAACAAAAGTTCCCTTTACAAGAGCTTAATGATTCTACTCTAAAATGCATGATCAAAACATAATCTGAGAGAATATTGTTGCAGTTTTTGTAGACCTTGATTGTATCGTCAGGTGTTGGTGTTTCACAGGACCTGTCACTCAAATCTCCTCCTGGTGTGGAGGTGCTGCTGCTAAATAGATCAATTTTTATGACTACGTGACACATAAATGTAGGAACACGTCATGGACTTCTTGACACGGACCAAACACTACTAACAAGGGGAGGAGTAGACTGTCAGGTGACGCCAGGGAGGGAAAGAGCTCCTTGAATCCCCTCAACCTCTTTGTCCCCCCCCTTAAAGTACATTTCTGCATGTGTATATTAAGTCAATAAGGCCTCTTTGGATATTACCTCTGATGCCCTTTTACTCCAGACTCGCATGTTTCTACCCTCCAAACCCCAGAGAGGAGAAACAAAAGATAAATTAATAATACGATCCTGTCGTTGTGCACTATACACAGAGGCGCTAAGAAAAGGGAGCTATCAGTAGTTCTTCTGCCGGTGTTATTGGCCCATCCATCATGCTGACTTCACACCACTGAAGGTGGTCTGTTCCCAGCTCCCAGTGATGGCTGGCTCATCTGCAGAGGTTTTTAATGAGGACACCTGGAGGCTGCAGTGAAGAATCTGCAATAACTCGATCTGAACTCATAAGACCCTGAGAATGTGAGCTGTCCCGAGTGTGTAGTAGTGTGGGTGTGGACTGTTGATTTGGGGCATTGTTTTGGGGTTAGCCACTCACATTTGGAAGCGCCAACTGTTTGGAAAGGTTGGGGATATTGGCTTTTCAACTTAGTATGTATGATTAACCTAGAGGGGAAACATTATTTCTTTGAAGTGGGTGCTCTCGCTTTGACATACATGCATGTATGTGCATTAAGAAGGGGGTCCAGGTACCTCTCTGGTGGTATTTAGACCCTTCATTTGTGTGGAATCCAGAATCATTATCCCAAAGTGTTGCCAGCTGGAAGCGCTTGGGAGTTCCCATTTGAACTCGATGTGTGTTCTGAAGATGCAGAGAGACTGCGAGAGTCAGAACTGTCTAATGAAAGCTTTTTCTCTGGTTCTCATACCCCTCTGATATTCATGAGCAGCAGAATCTGGCACTGTCTTGCTGATTAGCTAATAAATTGTAGAACCACAACAGTGCCACCCAAGGCAACAGACCTGTTTTTAAATTAGCTGCAATGCTGGGAGCCAAAGTTAGAGGATGGTGGAGGTTTAACTGAAGCTCTCTGATGGACTCAGGAATCTGACATGACTTGCAGGAAAAAATAGCTCGTCAGGGTAGGAGCTATTGGGTTTTTAGCTAATTTTAATCACTTTTTTTGATAAAACTGGAAACATGTCCGCAATAAAGTAAGTGGGATTTCTTGTCAATTAAATATATATATTAATGAATGCTTCTTAATGTGTTCTAAAGTAAAAATGATAGTTTAGGTTATCGAAGCACAAACACTTCCGTTCTTTTCCCTATTTTTTAAATTTGATCAATATGAGGGTTCCACTTGTAGTTTATTTTTGAAATTGATGGTTAAAAGATTATCATGGTTCAAGATCACCGCTCGCTATAACATTTTTTTTTCACAATTTCCCTTCATTATTACATCATTCATGCACCTTACATGAAATACCTGGACTTTAGTGAAATAAATATCAATATTTTCACCACTAGATGACAGTGTTAGTCTTTTTTGGCATAATCCTGCACTTGCTTTTTTATTTTGTAAGCATGTAAATATATCCCAGAGACCTGTTCAGGAGTTCCAAAATGAAGCCAGGTATGCACATAAGAGCTGCCCTACAGAGAATAGATTTTCTTGAAGCTCCAGGGTTGAACAGACTTGGTCACAAAGTTCAAGACCTTCACATTTGTGTTTAGGAATGTGCAGTTGTGGTGCTGGAAGTTACTACAGTATTTGTCAGTCCTTGATTCTGCAATTGTATCACCTAGAACGAGGAGAGGTCTGTAATGTCCATCATTGATACACTTAAAATAAGACAGGAATAATGTAAAAAAAAGTCAATGAAATCATGATGAATTATTTTAAAGAATTTTCTTCTATAATAGTTCAGAAAAAAAATATCTAGATTCTATAAGCAAACTAGACCTCCTTCCTCTCTAAGAAGCTCTTCTTTCCTCCACTGTCCCTGTCCACACCTTTAAATACTCAGACTGCAACCTCTCCACCATGAACAAGACCAAAGAGCTGTCAAAGGACACCAGGGAAAAGACTGGACAACAAGACTGAATGCACCAACTTACAATAAACCAAGCAGGTTGATGAGAAGAGATCGACTGGTGGAGCAAATATTAGCCCATTGAATAAAGACAGGAGGACTGACATTTTCCTTGAACTATGATCTCACCTGGTGGGGTACAAATGGTCTTGAGTGAACCACTTAGAGCAGGGATAGGCAACTCCAGGCCTCGAGGGCCACAGTGTCTGCATGGTTTACAGAAATCCTAGCCCTACTCATGACTGATATGGTTCAGGTGTCCAGCCAATTAGAGCATGCCAGGGAAGGGAGTGGGGAAAACATGCAGGAATATGGCCCTCGAGACCTGGAGTTACCAAGGAACTGGTCTATGACCTGAAGAGAGCTGGGACCACAGGAACAAAGGTAGTAACATGCAATGTGGTCATGGATTTAAATCCTTCAGAGCTCCCAAAGTCCCCCTTCTTAAGACAGCACATGTTCAGACTTATCCACAGTTCTCCAGAGAGCAACTAGATCAAATTCGGGCCTCGAGGGCCAGTCTCCTGATGCTGATTACCTTGATCAGGTGTGTTTAGCCAATAAGGAGCTTCAATAACAGGTTGGTTGGAGAACATGTAGGACACCGGCCCTCGAGGCCTGGAGTTGGGCACCCCACACTAGATGATTCAGTGGAGGGAGTAGAAAATCAACCCTTGAGATGGTCCACATGGAAGAATGGACCATAATAGCTAGTGTGACGATCTACAGGAAGAGTTTGACTTCTGTCATTTCCAACTAGGGTTACATTACAAAGTATTGAAGTATTCCTTTGTTATTGACCAAATACTTTTCTTCACCGTTAGGCAAATACATTCTCTAAAATCCATCCAATGGGATTTGCTTAATTCCTTTTTCTACATTCTGTCTCTCATAGTTGAAGGTACTTGTGATGAACATTGTAGACCTCAGTCATCTTCTCAAATGAAACAACTTGCAGTAGCAGCCATTGCCAAATACTTTTTGTGCCTCACTATACATTTTCAAGTGTTTCTGAACGTGTACATGAGTGTACAAAAGTTATTAGTTATTCTCAGGCATTCATCAACAGTGTCAGGGAGGTATATTAATATTTTCTATATCAACATTCCTTAAATATAGTCTTGGGTCAATGCGGTGTTGATGTTTTCTGTAAGGCTTAAGTCTCAAGTATCTTTGGAGAAAAAGTATTCTTTGTCAGGCTCAGTGGTCAACTTTCCGTAGTCATTTCCTCCTCCAAAACTAGTATTTACCTTCAATATGGTTGGCATAGGCTGCACAGGGGCTCAGGGTGGGTCATTAATTACAAAGCAATTCAAAACTAAGTCACTGAATAGTAAATCTATGCGTCTTTTCAGCAGCTGTGTAATAATCACCAAGCACAATGAGTGTTGTGTCTCAGGTCTTTTCTTTAAAAAATGAATGCCGTATAAAAGAATGCACACAACCATCAAGTATGCTAAAGTGACTTGTATAAAGGCTCTGTAAACATTCTGAGAACTCGTTTATATGCTACGATATTACGTGTTCATTATACTATAAACCATCTTTAAATGGAACAAATGCTCTCTGGTTTAAACAAATTCATTTCCAGTCTCCCAGCGAGGTCAGACCTTGTGCAACATGAGGTGAGAAGTATCCTGTTTGCCTGTTTCTACATTCAGATCCTATTGAAAGGTGCATGCTGGCAGGCACACAACAACACAAAAACCTGCTCCCTTTGAGTCTAAACCATTAAAGCCACAAATGTCCATTCCCTAATTGGTGGTTCTGTTTTCAAAGGGGCGATTATGTGTTTAGAGACATCCTCTCTGTGCAAGGTGTCTCGCTGCAGTCCATCTCCAATGCCAGAGGGGACAAAACAGGCACCCTTCTCTCCTCTTAGGGCAAGGGGCCGTTGACACCAATAAATCCCCCCTTCCTCTTCTTCCCCAGTGTGGTGGGGTTATGTCAGGAATGTCCTGGGTCTTATTGTCCCTGGTGCTCTGTTTTTGGTAACCCATCACCAGGCATTCTTTGCTGCTTACGCTGCTCCCTCCCTCCCCCTTACACACTACACATGAGCACAAGCACACACATCCCCAAACCAAGGGTTCTGTGTCCCTTGGTCCCTAACTCTGAATAGACTACCTCAGCTGAATGCGACAGACAGGCAGGCGTCAGGACATCAGGTTCTACAGCCCAAGTTGTACATTGCATCCCAGCAGGGAAATGCAGCCAATTATTTTCACCTGTTTGGTTTCCCTTCTGCTCTTTTCGAGAAAAGAAATACGTGGCTCTCTGAATTCTTACCTTTTAAAAGCTGTTATCAAAGAACATTTTATGATTACAAAAAAAAAAGGAAAACTTTTGTGGCAGAGACGGCTTTATGGATTTGTTTTATTCTAAATATTATTCAGTGGCAACTGAAGATTACTAAAGAACTTATCTCCTTGATGCATTTTGCTGTGAAATAAGTGGAGATTCAAACAAATTAACAATTTCAAATTAAAGTCGTATGAAATACCATTTTGGAGAACAGACATGGAGCAGAAGCCTTAAGTAGTTGAGAGAAGAACTGTAATGAAACACTGGATTTAAAGTAGGTTGGTCTGATTTATGAAGTTTCTTTAATCTTCACCAACATTTCAATTTAGTTTAGGGGTGGATTCATTTCATTTTTATCCTGTTCTTTGCCAGAAATGCTTAGGAACCCTACTTCTTAGATTGGACATTATTTAGACCACTACA